>NC_056746.1:741305097-741663868 GCF_019279795.1 Protopterus annectens | reverse complement strand
AGCCCTCATGTTGTTTTATGAATTGTGCACTGCTTCTTAAAGTCACCATAAGCAAACACATTGTTTTACTGAATTGTGCACTGCTTCATAATGGCACCATATTCAGTAATTTTTTTAGGAATTGTGCACTGCTTCCTAATGGCACCATAAGCACTCATGTTGTTTTATGAATTGTACACTGCTTCCTAAAGGCACCATAAGCACTCATGTTGTTTTATGAATTGTACACTGTTTCGTAATGGCACCATAAGCACTCATGTTGTTTTTTAATTGTGCACTGTTTCCCAAAGGCACCATAAGCACTCACATTGTTTTACTGAATTGTGAACTGCTTCATAATAGCACCATAAGCACTCATGTTGTTTTGTGAATTGTGCACTGCTTCCTAATGGCACCATAAACACTCATGTTGTTTTATGAATTATGCAATGCTTCCTAATGGCAGAATAAGCACTCATGTTGTTTTATGAATTGTGCACTGCTTCCTAATGGCACCATAAGCACTCATATTGTTTTATGAATTGTGCACTGCTTCCTAAAGGCACCATAAGCACTCATGTTGTTTTATGAATTGTACACTGCTTCCTAATGGCACCATAAGCACTCATGTTGATTTATGAATTGTGCACTGCTTCCTAAATGCACCATAAGCAGTCACATTATTTTACTGACTTGTGAACTGCTTCATAATGGCACCATAAGCACTCACATTGTTTTACTGAATTGTGCACTGCCTCCTAATGGCACCATAAGCACTCATGTTCTTTTATGAATTGTGCACTGCTTCCTAATGGCACCATAAGCACTCATGTTGTTTTGTGAATTGTGCACTGCTTCCTCATGGCACCACAAGGACTCATGTTGTTTTATGAATTTTGCACTGCTTCCTAATGGCACCAAAAGCACTCATGTTGTTTTATGAATTTTGTACTGCTTCCTAATGGCACCATAAGCACTCATGTTGTTTTGTTAATTGTGCGCTGCTTCTTAATGTCACCATAAGCATGCATGTTGTTTTATGAATTGTGAACTGCTTCCTAAAGGCACCATAAGCACTCACATTGTTTGCTGAATTGTACACTGCTTCATAATTGCACCGTAAGCACTCATGTTGTTTTAGGAATGTTGCACTGCTTCCTAATGGCACCATAAGCACTCATTTTGTTTTATGAATTGTGCACTGCTTCCTAATGGCATCATCAGCACTCATGTTGTTTTATGAATTGTGTACTGCTTCGTAATGGCACCATAAGCACTCATGTTGTTTTATGAATTGTGCACTGCTTCCTAATGGCATCATAAGCACTCATGTCATTTTATGAATTGTGTACTGCTTCATAATGGCACCATAAGCACTCATGTTGTTTTATGAATTGTGCACTGCTTCCTAATGGCACCATAAGCACTTGCATTGTTTTACTAAATTGTGCACTGCTTCATAATGGCACCATAAGCACTCATGTTGTTTTATGAATTGTGCACTCCTTCATAAAGGCACCATAAGCCCTCACATTGTTTTACTGAATGGTGCACTCCTTCATAATGGCACCATAAGCACTCATTTTGTTTTATGAATTGTGTACTGCTTCCTAATGGCACCATAAACACTCATATTCTTTTATGTATTGTGCAGTGCTTCTTAAAGGCACCATAAGCACTCACATTGTTTTACTGAATTGTGAACTGCTTCATAATAGCCCCATAAGCACTCATGTTATTTTATGAATTATGCACTGCTTCCTAATGACAGCATAAGCACTCATGGTGTTTTATGCATTGTGCACTGCTTCCTAATGGCACCATAAGTACTCATATTGTTTTATGAATTGTGCACTGCTTCCTATTGACACCATAAACACTCATATTCTTTTATGTATTGTGCAGTGCTTCTTAAAGGCACCATAAGCCCTCACATTGTTTTACTGAATTGTGAACTGCTTCATAATAGCCCCATAAGCACTCATGTTATTTTATGAATTATGCACTACTTCCTAATGTCAGCATAAGCACTCATGGTGTTTTATAAATTGTGCACTGCTTCCTAAAAGCACCATAAGCACTCATGTTGTTTTATGAATTGTGCACTGCTTCCTAATCTCACCATAAGCACTCATATTGTTTTGTGAATTGAGCACTGCTTCCTAAATGCACCGTAAGCCCTCATGTTGTTTTATAAATTGTGCACTGTTTCACAAAGGCACCATAATCACTCACATTGTTTTACTGAAATGTGAACTGCTTCATAATGGCACCATAAGCACTCATGTTGTTTTGTGAATTGTGTACTGCTTCCTAATGGCACCATAAGCACTGATGTTGTTTTATGAATTGTGCACTGCTTCCTAAAGGCACCATAAGCACTCACATTGTTTTACTGAATTGTGCACTGCTTCCTAATGGCACCATAGCTACTCATGTTGTTTTATGAATTGTGCACTGCTTCCTAAAGTCACCATAAGCACACACATTGTTTTACTGAATTGTGCACTGCTTCATAATGGCACCATATTCAGTATTTTTTTTAGGAATTGTGCACTGCTTCCTAATGGCACCATAAGCACTCATGTTGTTCTATGAATTGTACACTCCTTCCTAAAGGCACCGTAAGCACTCATGTTGTATTATGAATTGTACACTGCTTCGTAATGGCACCATAAGCACTCATGTTGTTTTTTAATTGTGCACTGTTTCCCAAAGGCACCATAAGCACCACATTGTTTTACAGAATTGTGAACTGCTTCATAATAGTACCATAAGCACTCATGTTGTTTTATGAATTGTGCAGTGCTTCCTAATGGCACCATAAACACTCATTTTGTTTTATAAATAATGCACTGCTTCCTAATGGCAGCATAAGCACTCATGATGTTTTATGAGTTGTGCCCTGCTTCCTAATGGCACCATAAACACTCATATTGTTTTATGAATTGTGCACTGCTTCCTAAAGGCACCATAAGCACTCGTGTTGTTTTATGAATTGTACACTGCTTCCTAATGGCACCATAAGCACTCATGTTGATTTATGAATTGTGCACTGCTTCCTAAATGCACCATAAGCAGTCACATTATTTTACTGACTTGTGAACTGCTTCATAATGGCACCATAAGCACTCATGTTGTTTTGTGAATTGTGCACTGCTTCCTAATGGCACCATAAGCATTCAAGTTGTTTTATGAATTGTGCACTGCTTCCTAATGGCACCATAAGCACTCATGTTGTTTTGTGAATTGTGCACTGCTTCCTCATGGCACCACAAGGACTCATGTTGTTTTATGAATTTTGCACTGCTTCCTAATGGCACCAAAAGCACTCATGTTGTTTTATGAATTTTGTACTGCTTCCTAATGGCACCATAAGCACTCATGTTGTTTTGTTAAATGTGCACTGCTTCTTAATGTCACCATAAGCATGCATGTTGTTTTATGAATTGTGAACTGCTTCCTAAAGGCACCATAAGCACTCACATTGTTTGCTGAATTGTACACTGCTTCATAATTGCACCGTAAGCACTCATGTTGTTTTAGGAATGTTGCACTGCTTCCTAATGGCACCATAAGCACTCATTTTGTTTTATGAATTGTGTACTGCTTCCTAATGGCATCATCAGCACTCATGTTGTTTTATGAATTGTGTACTGCTTCGTAATGGCACCATAAGCACTCATGTTGTTTTATGAATTGTGCACTGCTTCCTAATGGCATCATAAGCACTCATGTCATTTTATGAATTGTGTACTGCTTCATAATGGCACCATAAGCACTCATGTTGTTTTATGAATTGTGCACTGCTTCCTAATGGCACCATAAGCACTTGCATTGTTTTACTAAATTGTGCACTGCTTCATAATGGCACCATAAGCACTCATGTTGTTTTATGAATTGTGCACTCCTTCATAAAGGCACCATAAGCCCTCACATTGTTTTACTGAATGGTGCACTCCTTCATAATGGCACCATAAGCACTCATTTTGTTTTATGAATTGTGTACTGCTTCCTAATGGCACCATAAACACTCATATTCTTTTATGTATTGTGCAGTGCTTCTTAAAGGCACCATAAGCACTCACATGGTTTTACTGAATTGTGAACTGCTTCATAATAGCCCCATAAGCACTCATGTTATTTTATGAATTATGCACTGCTTCCTAATGACAGCATAAGCACTCATGGTGTTTTATGAATTGTGTACTGCTTCCTAATGGCACCATAAACACTCATTTTGTTTTATGAATTGTGTACTGCTTCCTAATGGCACCATAAACACTCATATTCTTTTATGTATTGTGCAGTGCTTCTTAAAGGCACCATAAGCACTCACATTGTTTTACTGAATTGTGAACTGCTTCATAATAGCCCCATAAGCACTCATGTTATTTTATGAATTATGCACTGCTTCCTAATGACAGCATAAGCACTCATGGTGTTTTATGCATTGTGCACTGCTTCCTAATGGCACCATAAACACTCATATTCTTTTATGTATTGTGCAGTGCTTCTTAAAGGCACCATAAGCACTCACATTGTTTTACTGAATTGTGAACTGCTTCATAATAGCCCCATAAGCACTCATGTTATTTTATGAATTATGCACTACTTCCTAATGACAGCATAAGCACTCATGGTGTTTTATAAATTGTGCACTGCTTCCTAAAGGCACCATAAGCACTCATGTTGTTTTATGAATTGTGCACTGCTTCCTAATGGCACCATAAGCACTCATATTGTTTTATGAATTGTGCACTGCTTCCTAAAGGCACCGTAAGCCCTCATGTTGTTTTATGAATTGTGCACTGTTTCTCAAAGGCACCATAAGCACTCACATAGTTTTACTGAATTGTGCACTGCTTCATAATGGCACCATAAGCACTCATGTTGTTTTGTGAATTGTGCACTGCTTCCTAATGGCACCATAAGCACTCATGTTGTTTTATGAATTGTGCACTGCTTCCTAAAGGCACCATAAGCACTCACATTGTTTTACTGAATTGTGCACTGCTTCCTAATGGCACCATAGGCACTCATGTTGTTTTATGAATTGTGCACTGCTTCCTAATGGCACCATAAGCACTCATATTGTTTTACTGAATTGTTCACTACTTCATAATGGCACCATATGCACTCATATTGTTTTATGAATTGTGCACTGCTTCCTAAAGGCACCATAAGTACTCATATTGTTTTATGAATTGTACACTGCTTCCAAAAGGCACTATAAGCACTCATGTTGTTTTATTAATTGTGCACTGCTCCCTAATGGCATCATAAGCACTCATATTGGTTTATGAATTGTGCACTGCTTCCTAAAGGCACCATAAACACTCATGTTGTTTTATGAATTGTGCAATGTTTCCTAATGGCACCATAAGCACTCATATTGTTTTATGAATTGTGCACTGCTTCCTAAAGGCACCGTAAGAAGTCATGTTGTTTTATGAATTGTTCACTGCTTTGTAATGGCACCATATGCACTGAAGTTGTTTTACTGAATTGTGAACTGCTTCATAATAGCCCCATAAGCACTCATGTTGTTTTGTGAATTGTGCACTGCTTCCTAATGGCACCATAAGCACTCATGTTGTTTTATGAATTATGCACTGCTTCCTAATGGCAGCATAAGCCCTCATGTTGTTTTATGAATTGTGCACTGTTTCCCAAAGGCACCATAAGCACTCACATTCTTTTACTGAATTAAGAACTGCTTCATAATGGCACCATAAGCACTCATGTTGTTTTGTGAATTGTGCACTGCTTCCTAATGGCACTATAAGCACTCATGTTGTTTTATGAATTATTCCCTGCTTCCTAATGGCAGCATAAGCACTCATGTTGTTTTAGGAATTGTGCCCTGCTTCCTAATGGCACCAAAGGCACTCATATTGTTTTATGAATTGTGCACTGCCTCCTAATGGCACCATAAGCACTCACATTGTTTTACTGAATTGTTCACTACTTCATAATGGCAACATAAGCACTCATGTTGTTTTATGAATTGTGCACTGCTTCCTAAAGGCACCAGAAGCACTTACATTGTTTTACAGAATTGTGAACTGATTCATAATGGTAACATAAGCACTCATGTTGTTTTGTGAATTATGCACTGATTCCTAATGGCACCATAAGCACTCATGTTGTTTTATGAATTGCGCACTGTTTCTTAATGGCACCCTAAGCACTTATGTTGTTTGGTGAATTGTGCCCTGCTTCCTAGTTGCACCATAAGCATTCATGTTGTTTTATGAATTTTGCACTGCTTCCTAAGAGCAGCATAAGCAGTCATATTGTTTTACTAACTTGTGAACTGCTTCATACTCGCACCATAAGCACTCAAGTTGTTTTATGAATTGTGCACTGCTTCCTAATGGCACCTTAAGCACTCAAGCTGTTTTATGAATAATGCACTGCTTCCTAATGGCAGCATAAGCACTCATTATGTTTTATGAATTGTGCACTGCTTCCTAATCGCACCATAAGCACTCATATTTTTTATGAATTGTGCACTGCTTCCTAAAGGCACCATAAGCACTCGTATTGTTTTACGAATTGTTCACTGCTTCCTCATGGCACTATATGCACTCATGTTGTTTTTATGAATTGTACACTGCTGCATAATGGCGCCATAAGCACTTATGTTGTTTTGTGAATTGTGCCCTGCTTCCTAGTTGCATCATAAGCATTCATGTTGTTTTATGAATTTTGCACTGCTTCGTAAGAGCAGCATAAGCAGTCATATTGTTTTACTGACTTGTGAACTGCTTCATACTCACACCATAAGCACTCAAGTTGTTTTATGAATTGTGCACTGCTTCCTAATGGCACCTTAAGCACTCAAGCTGTTTTATGAATTATGCCCTGCTTTCTAATGGCACTATAAGCACTCATGTTGTTTTATGAATTGTGCACTGCTTCCTAATGGCACCATAAGCACTGATGTTATTTGATGAATTGTGCACTGCTCCTTCAAGGCACCATAAGCACTCACTTTTTTTACTGAATTGTGCACTTCTTCATAATGACACCATAAGCACTCATGTGGTTTTATGAATTGAGCACTTCTTCCTAATGGCATCATAAGCACTCATGTTGTTTTTTTAATTGTGCAGTGCTTCTTAATGGCACCATAAGCATGCATGTTGTTTTATGAATTGTGAACTGCTTCCTAAAGGCTCCATAAGCACTCACATTGTTTTACTGCATTGTGCACTGGTTCCTAATGGCACCATAAGCAGTCATGTTGTTTTATGGATCGTGCACTGCTTCCTAAAAGCACCATAAGGACTCACAATGTTTTATTGAATTGCGCACTGCTTCATAATGCCATCATAAGAACTCATGTTGTTTTATGAATTGTGCACTGCTTCTTAAAGGCACCATAAGCACACACATTGCTTTAATGAATTGTGCACTGCTTCATAATGGCACCATAATCAGTAATTTTTTTAGGATTTGTGCACTGCTTCCTAATGGCACCATAAGCACTCATGATGTTTTATGAATTGTGCACTGCTTCCTAAAGGCACCAGAAGCACTCACATTATTTTTCTGAATTATTCACTACTTCATAATGGCAACATAAGCACTCATGTTGTTTTGTGAATTGTGCACTGATTCCTAATGGCACCATAAGCACTCATGTTGTTTTATGAATTGTGAACTGCTTCTTAATGGCACCCTAAGCACTCATGTTGTTTTTATGAATTGTACACTGCTGCATAATGGCACCATAAGCACTTATGTTGTTTTGTGAATTGTGCCCTGCTTCCTAGTTGCACCATAAGCATTCATGTTGTTTTATGAATTTTGCACTGCTTCCTAAGAGCAGCATAAGCAGTCATATTGTTTTACTGACTTGTGAACTGCTTCATACTCGCACCATAAGCACTCAAGTTGTTTTATGAATTGTGCACTGCTTCCTAATGGCACCTTAAGCACTCAAGCTGTTTTATGAATAATGCACTGCTTCCTAATGGCAGCATAAGCACTCATTATGTTTTATGAATTGTGCACTGCTTCCTAATCGCACCATAAGCACTCATATTTTTTATGAATTGTGCACTGCTTCCTAAAGGCACCATAAGCACTCGTGTTGTTTTATGAATTGTACACTGCTTCCTCATGGCACCATATGCACTCATGTTGTTTTTATGAATTGTACACTGCTGCATAATGGCACCATAAGCACTTATGTTGTTTTGTGAATTGTGCCCTGCTTCCTAGTTGCACCATAAGCATTCATGTTGTTTTATTGATTTTGCACTTCTTCCTAAGAGCAGCATAAGCAGTCATATTGTTTTACTGACTTGTGAACTGCTTCATACTCGCACCATAAGCACTCAAGTTGTTTTATGAATTGTGCACTGCTTCCTAATGGCACCTTAAGCACTCAAGCTGTTTTATGAATTATGCTCTGCGTCCTAATGGCACTATAAGCACTCATGTTGTTTTATGAATTGTGCACTGCTTCCTAATGGCACCATAAGTGCTGATATTATTTGATGAATTGTGCACTGCTACTTCAAGGCAACATAAGCACTCACTTTTTTTACTGAATTGTGCACTTCTTCATAATGACACCATAAGCACTCATGTGGTTTTATGAATTGTGCACTTCTTCCTAATGGCATCATAAGCACTCATGTTGTTTTCTTAATTGTGCAGTGCTTCTTAATGGCATCATAAGCATGCATGTTGTTTTATGAATTGTGAACTGCTTCCTAAAGGCTCCATAAGCACTCACATTGTTTTACTGAATTGTGCACTGGTTCCTAATGGCACCATAAGCAGTCATGTTGTTTTATGGATTGTGCACTGCTTCCTAAAGGCACCATAAGGACTCACAATGTTTTATTGAATTGCGCACTGCTTCATAATGCCATCATAAGAACTCATGTTGTTTTATGAATTGTACACTGCTTCTTAAAGGCACCATAAGCATACACATTTTTTTACTGAATTGTGCACTGCTTCCTAATGGCACCATAATCAGTAATTTTTTTAGGATTTGTGCACTGCTTCCTAATGGCACCATAAGCACTCATGTTGTTTTATGAATTGTGCACTGCTTCCTAAAGGCACAAGAAGCACTCACATTGTTTTACTGAATTGTTCACTACTTCATAATGGCAACATAAGCACTCATGTTGTTTTATGAATTATGCACTGCTTCCTAAAGGCACCAGAAGCACTTACATTGTTTTACAGAATTGTGAACTGATTCATAATGGCAACATAAGCACTCATGTTGTTTTGTGAATTGTGCACTGATTCCTAATGGCACCATAAACACTCATGTTGTTTTATGAATTATGCACTACTTCTTAATGGCACCCTAAGCACTCATTTTGTTTTATGAATAATGCACTGCTTCCTAATGGCAGCATAAGCACTCATGATGTTTTATGAGTTGTGCACTGCTTCCTAATGGCACCATAAACACTCATATTATTATATGAATTGTGCACTGCTTCCTAAAGGCACCATAAGCACTCGTGTTGTTTTATGAATTGTACACTGCTTTCTAATGGCACCATAAGCAATCATGTTGTTTTGTGAATTGTGCACTGCTTCCTAAATGCACCATAAGCAGTCACATTATTTTACTGACTTGTGAACTGCTTCATCATGGCACCGTAAGCACTCATGTTGTTTTGTGAATTGTACACTGCTTCCTAATTTCACCACAAGCACTCATGTGTTTTTATGAATTGTGCACTGCTTTCTAATGGCACCATAAGCACTCATGTTGTTTTGTGAATTGTGCACTGCTTCCTAATGGCACCACAAGGACTCATGTTGTTTTATGAATTGTGCACTGCTTCCTAATGGCACCACAAGCACTCATGTTGTTTTATGAATTGTGCACTGCTTCCTTATGGCACCATAAGTACACATGTTGTTTTGTTAATTGTGCACTGCTTCTTAATGTCACCATAAGCATGCATAATGTTTTATGAATTGTGCATTGCTTCCTAAAGGCACCATAAACACTCACATTGTTTTACTGAATTGTACACTGCTTCATAATGGCACCATAAGCACTCATGTTGTTTTCTGAATTGTGCATTGCTTCCTAATGGCACCATAAGCACTCATATTTTTTATGAATTGTACACTGCTTCATAGTGGCATCATTAGCACTCATGTTGTTTTTTGAATTGTGCACTGCTTCCTAAAGGCACCATAAGCACTCATGTTGTTTTATGAATTGTGCACTGCTTCCTAATGGCATCATAAGCACTCATGTAATTTTATGAATTGTGTACTGCTTCATAATGGCACCATAAGCACCCATGTTGTTTTATGAATTGTGCACTGCTTCCTAAAGGCACCATAAGCTCTTGCTTTGTTTTACTAAATTGTGCACTGCTTCATAATGGCACCATAAGCACTCATGTTGTTTTATGAATTGTGCCCTCCTTCCTAAAGGCACCATAAGCCCTCACATTGTTTTACTGAATGGTGCACTCCTTAATAATGGCACCATAATCACTCATGTTGTTTTATGAATTGTGCACTGCTTCCTAATGGCATCTTAAGCACTCTTTTTGTTTTATGAATTGTTCACTGCTTCCTTATGGCACCATAAGCACTCATTATGTTTTATGAATTGTGCACTGCTCTCTAAAGGCACCTTAAGCACTCATATTGTTTTACTGAATTGTGCACTGCTTCATAATGGCACCATAAGCACTCCTGTTGTTTTGTGAATTGTGCACGTTTTCCTAATGACATCATAAGCACTCATGTTGTTTTATGAATTATGCACTGCTTCCTAAAGGCACCCTAAGCACTCATGTTGTTTTATGAATTGTTCACTGCTTACTAAAGGCACCGTAAGCACTCATGTTATTTTATGAATTGTGCACTGCTCCTTCAAGGCACCATAAGCACTCACTTTTTTTACTGAATTGTGCACTGCTTCCTAATGGCACCATAAGCACTCATGTTGTTTTATTAATTGTGCCCTGCTTCATAATGGCACCATAAGCATTCATGTTGTTTTATGAATTGTGCACTGCTTCCTAAAGGCACCATTAGCAATCACATTGTTTTATTGAATTGTACACTGCTTCATAATGGCACTATAAGCACTCATGTAGTTTTGTGAATTATGCACTGCTTCCTAATGGCACGATAAGCATTCATGTTGTTTTATGAATTGTGCACTGCTTCCTAAAGGCACCATAAGGTCTCACAATGTTTTACTGAATTGCACACTGCTTCATAATGGCATCATGTTTTTTTTAGGAATTGTGCACTGCTTCCTAATGGCACCATAAGCACTCATTTTGTTTTATGATTTGTGCACTGCTTTCTAAAGGCTCCATAAGCACTCACATTGTTTTACTGAATTGTGCACTGCTTCATAATGGCACCATAAGCACTCATGTTGTTTTGTGAATTATGCTCATTTTCCTAATGGCATCAATAGCACTCATGTTGTTTTTTTAATTGTGCACTACTTCCTAATGGCACCATAAGCACTTATTTTGTTTTATGAATTATGCACTGCTTCCTAAAGGTAGCATAAGTACTCACATTGGTTACTGAATTGTGCTCTGCTTTATAATGGCACCATAAGCAGTCATGTTGTTTTATGAATTGTGCACTGCTTTCTAATGGCACCATAAGCACTCATATTGTTTTATGAATTGTGCACTGCTTCCTATAGGCACCATAAGTACTCACATTGGTTACTGAATTGTGCTCTGATTTATAATGGCACCATAAGCACTCATGTTGTTTTATGAATTGTGCACTCCTTCTTAAAGGTACCATAAGCACTCATGTTGTTTTATGAATTGTGCACTGCTTCCTAAAGGCACTATAAGCACTCACATTGTTTTACTGAATTGTGCACTGCTTCCTAATGTCAGCATAAGCACTCATGTTGTTTTATGAATTGCGCACTGCCTCCTGTACTGAAATTGCAAATTCTATTATCAGTCTGCCACTTGGATGGCCATGACCAGCAGCAGGTGACTAATGATACCTTGATACCTTATCAAAAATCTGAACTTCTTACTACCTCCCTTTAACTCATTTGCTGTATTTATTTTGTGTCTGAACCAGCTATGTTTATTGCCCCTACTTCATGTTCTACTAATGAATTGTTGGAAATCAAACCTTTTTACTATTTGCACTTTAAATTATTTGACATATTTATTGTGTACAGGAATCTGATATTCTCATGGGTATACCTTTATTTGTACTTCAACCCACTGATCTATCTTAATATCAACATTACTCAGCTGTTTACCGTTATGTACCCATGTACAGTCAGACATTGTAAGGGTATATGTATCTTCATGATATATGCATTTTCTTTTTCAGTTTGCTAATAATATGTTGTAGCTTTTCTCCCTGTGGCTCCTCTGAAAATGGCTACAGCTCTAGACAATCCATTTATCAATGTGTATATAAAATGCAGACATAAGACCATAGGATACCTAATCATATACACCTTTAAAGTAGATGCATTTAAAAGTTTGTGCTGACATTTTCAAGCACTTAGTAGTGCTCACTTCCCAACTCAAATACATGACAATCCTGGTCAAAATTTGTGTCTTTCCATCCTCTCATCAATAACAACCTTAAAGTAAGTCAATGTAGAACTTTGTCTAACCTGTAGTGGTGACTTATCCCATAGGCTGGAAATTTGTTGAATTAGAAACCATTTTCTCCAGTAAGTCTTACTTATTTGTTTGTGTAGATTTAAGTCCCTACTGAAAGCGTTTGTAGAACAAAGAAGAGGAGATCAAATAGGATTGAGACTTTCATGGTTTGAAAGGCAACACACAGGTCAGTTCAATACAGTCTGTAGGCAACTGCGTAAAATGAGAGTTTTTTTAATCTATCAAAATAATTAAAAGATCTAAGACCTTTGATTTTTTTATTACAGTATCTATGGGTCCTTTCTAGTTGAGCAATATGCTTGGATTTATGCATTCCAAAGGAGGCACTGTATTTGATGAGGGGTCTGATAAGGGACGAATATAGTGACAGGATGACCTTTGTAGCTCTTTAAGACATTCCCATGTAAATTAACTGGGCCATACAGAAGGATTTCCTGACCATGGTGGAAACATGATGATTAGTTGAGAGAGGTGCCCACATAAGTTGCTTGAAGAGGACTACCATTTAAAACATATGAGGTGGGAGTACGTTTTTTTTTTTAACAATGTTACTATTTTACACTTTTTACATTTAAGTTGAGACCATTTTAATTCAATCAGGTATGTGCATATTCCAGTCCTTGCTGGAGCTGTTTAGCATCAGTGGATGAGCAAATATCAGTGCCCAGCTTGCAATTATCAGCAAACTTGAACAACCATACTTCTGAGATATCAGACTAGATGTCTGTAAAATAAATGTCAAACAGGAGACGGCTAAGCACTAATCCCTGTGCTACTCCACTATGTACAATTTTATGTTTATAGAGGGTACTAGCAACTTACAACCTGGGAATCTGTCAGCCAATTTGCAATTCAGTGGGTAACATATGCTTTACATAAAGTTTTTCTATTTTTTTAACAATACCTGTATGTGGGATATTGTCAAAATATTTGGCCAGATCAAGATAAGCAATGTGCACTGAGTGACCACTGTCCACTGCCTCAGTAACCTTTTCAAAGATGTTTACTAGGTTCAGGAGACAGGATCTGCCCTTCACAAATTAGACTGAGTGGAATTTAGATCAGCTAAGTTGCCTGCGCCTGGATAAATGAGTGCCATGACTTTGCATATAAGGCATGTTAGGCTGATGATTCTGTAATTACAAGGGTCTGTAGAAGGACCGACCTTGTCTAAAGGAGTCATACTGGCTGCTCTCTAGGCATCAGTCATATATATATAGGCTGAGGTTGAAAACTTTAAGTACAAGCTCAGTTGTTAGCTGGCCCAATGGAAGTATTCCTTTTAGTCTTTGACTGGCATTTTACTACTTTTTGCAATGTGATTTCAGGGGAAAACAAATTTTCAGGGATATTAGGGACAGCAATGTGGGTAGGTGGTGTAAAATCAGCACTAAACTTGTCTGCTAATATATTGACTAAACCCTTGTAATTGGAAAATGTAATATTATAGATGAGCTCAGTGCATCATTGGACATGATTTCTTAATTTCCTGACATGACTTAAGAAGGATTTGAAGTTTCCTTTGGTATCTGTAGCACCATTAAGCTTGTACTCTACTCTACATTTTCTATTCTCTCTCTATTTCTCTTTCTCTCTCTATCCCATTTATACACCATGTGGTACATTGGGCAACAAGAACCTTTCAGCACTCATTGTTTATGTAGCAGTTATGGGTTTTACAGGCTCAGATTGCTAGCCCAAGGCCCAACCCTCTTCAGTGGGTGCACCACATACACTTGCAAGCACATACTCCCACCTATGGCCAGTTTAGAGTCTCGCATCCTCCTAGTACATATCTTTGGAATGTGGGAGGAAATTGGAGCACCCAGAGGAAACCCACACAAATGCAGGGAGGACATACAGACTCTGTACAGAAGACACCCCAGCAGGGAATCTAACTGGAGAACTTCTTGCTGTGAGGTGACAATGCTGACTGCTACACCACTGTACCACCCATATTTTCTAATAGAATTCTTCAAGTCCTTGCTGGAATGCTTCATTGTGGTTCTGAGATAAGTGGATGAGAATTTCTTAAAATATTTCATAATTTTCATTCTTTTGTTATACAATTTACTAATATGGCAGTTCCTCCAGAAAGCTTTATTCCTGAATTTATCATTACATCTAGGGTGGACAGGTACTGACATTTCTATCCAGTTGCTTAGGTGTTGGTAAAAGTCAGAGGTGAATGTGGCAGCCCTCTCTATTGGGTCCATTTGCAGGGTTTTGTTGGGAATTTTGCATGGGTCTTATATAAGCTGAGGTATGTTGGCCTAGGTGAAGTCTCTTAAGGCAGTTTCATTTGATGGTGGGTTCATACCAGTAGGCCTGACAGAGAAGATGATTGACTTGTAGTCACATTTTACTATGGATGAGGAGATGCAGAGTGCAGTAGAGGAAAGGGCTAAGTTGATAAGGATGATGTCAATGATATTAGAGCCTGTAGTATGTAGTGCTGCAATTTGCTCTAGTGGATTAGCATTAACAAAGTTCAGGAAAGGCTGAGAATATCTATTTTTTGAAGTGTAAGTTTGCTAGTTAATGTCTGGGTAATGAATTTGTTAATGCTGGTTTGGATATCTGGGAGCTTTAAGTTAGGATCTTGAGCAATTTGGTGTGAGGTGAGGGTATTTCTGATAAAAACAAATACTCTTCCTCAAGGCCTGAATGAATGTTAGGCACTAAATGCTAGAGGGAGCACAGTCACTGCATTGAAACTATGTGTCAATAACCACACACATATTAATGTGTTCAATTAACAGCAGAGTTTTAAGTTCTAGTACCTTTTTGTTCAGACTTCTAGCATTGAGTAGTGCCACCATGATGGTATCCAACTGGAATTTGAGTTTTCTATATAGGAATGTCCAACAGTGGGACTCTGCCTAAAAAAGGCACTATGGAGGCAGCAAAGGCTTTAGGCAATGTATAGAATTTCTGGTATGACAGGTGTAAGCCATTTCAGGCAAAACAGGAAGTCTTATCTACCATATCGCCCCAGACCTACAAATATGTTATCCCCTTAGAAAGACTCTAACTACTTAACCAATTGTTGAAGCCAAGTATCTTGTACTGGTATCTAGGCATCCTTCTAGTGAAGGCAAGCTACCACTCATGAGTAGTGTCTTTCCCGCCTCTAACTCATGCATAGTAAGTTCCATTATGTCTCCCTGCATGTCCCACTGGGTGCAGTGTGTCAGGCTATTCACTCTCACATGGACAACCACTTATAGTCACCCTTTTCTTGTCCAGTCTGGTCATTGTGGAATCTGCATGTCTTGCTATAGAGTCACATATGTCTGAAACATTTCCCCATACAGAAACAGACTTAGTGAACTTTAGGGCTTAGTTTTGCATTCTTCTTTGATGAACTGCAAAGATTTTTAGCATGTTCATGTGAAGAAGGAGTAGGTATTGCCTTGTGCTCTGGAGGCTAGAATTTCTCAGATTATGTTCAGGGAGTCTTTGGAAAATGTTTCTTTGCATCCTCTGCATAAGTTGTGGGCCTACAGGTATGATGCTTATTGACAATGAGTTGATGGGAGAGGTTTGCCTCCGTGTTTTTTTAAATATTTACATCTCTTGCAGGTTCTACTATCAACTGGTTTAAGCAATAAACACAAAGTAAGAAACAGTTGCTACATTGCCTTAGGCCACAAATGGGGTGACAGCCGATTGTTGAGTCATATTGCCAGGGGGTAGAGGACTATAGCTCATCACAGTACTCAAAGTTTTTAGGATGATACTCTTAAATTAGGTTAGTAGTTGCTACTCTAGTAGAACCTTATTAAAAAAAGAGAATTAGAAATGCTGAGAATGATGAATAATGACCATTTGTCTATTGGCCACTGTTTGTATATTAGTTCTGGTCTCATCACTGCTGCACACAACTAAGAATCAATGACTCTTTGCTCCTTATCTCACAAAAAGCAAATGAGTAGCACTAATCCCAAGCTGCTTCCAGACAAGTAGTATTGTGCCAGATATTGCTGGGTTTAGTACACTTAGTCTTCTCCTGATAGATGCCCTTATTAACACATACAGCGGCTTGACACAACATAAAACTAAGCTGCACAAAGGTCCTGAAGAGGTTCTCAACAAAACTGCAACCAGGCCACTTAGTGACATCCCATACACACTGCCCAGTCAGAGACTGTCAGGAATCAGAGCTCTGCTGCTCCTTCTCCAGGATCAAAGCAGGAGGATTAATCCCCATTAGGCTGCTAAGAGTGACTGGTAATCTCAACGGAGGCTAGGAAATAATATTCCTCTGCTCCTTCTCTCACCGGGAGTAAAACAGAAGCACTAATGCCAAGCTGATTCCTGAGAAACAGTTGCTAAGCTCTCCAGTGCTTCATAGTCTTGTCCAGGATGTTACAGATACAATGGAAAACATGACTGGTACTCTGGGTATTGCAGTGTGTAATAAGTGATTGCAATGATGTGAAACAGAGGCTAACCCATGCAGACCAGTAGTCCCTTGTTAAGTCTAAGGGGAGTACCTTCCCAGTTTGATCTTTTAGTATCCAGTTGTATGAGCACAGGAGATGAGTGTGAGATATGCTTCCAAAGTCAAATGTACAGTAGGAGTGGGCAACTCCAAAGCCAGCAAGTTTAAAAGCACAACATTCACATAGTGGATGGGTGAGAAAATCCAGTGCAGTTACACACCAGCAGTAGTCTCACACCAGTGCAGTCACACACCAGCAGTAGTCTCACACCAGTGCAGTCACACACCAGCAGTAGTCTCACACCAGTGCAGTCACACACCAGCAGTAGTTTCACACCAGTGCAGACACACACCAGCACTTGTCTCACAACAGTGCAGCCACACAGAAGCAGTAGTCTCACACCACTGCAGTCACACACCAGCAGTAGTCTCACACCAGTGCAGTCACACACCAACAGTAGTCTCACACCAGTGCAGTCACACAGCAGCAGTCATCTCACACCACTGCAGTCACACACCAGCAGTAGTCTCACATCAGTGCAGTCACACACTAGCAGTAATTTCACACCAGTGGGGTTACACACCAGCAGTAGTCTCACACCAGTGCAGTCACACACCAGCAGTAGTCTCACACCAGTGCAGTCACACACCAGCAGTAGTCTCACACCAGTGCAGTCACACACCAGCAGTAGTCTCACACCAATGCAGCCACACACTGGCAGGAGTCTCACACCACTGCAGTCACACACCAGCAGTAGTCTCACACCAGTGCAGTCACACACCAGCAGTAGTCTCACACCAATGTAGTCACACACTAGCAGTAATTTCACACCAGTGGAGTCACACACCAGCAGTAGTCTTACACCAGTGCAGTCACACACCAGCAGTAGTCTCACACCAGTGCAGTCACACACCAGCAGTAGTCTCACACCAGTGCAGTCACACACCAGCAGTAGTCTCACACCAATGTAGTCACACACTAGCAGTAATTTCACACCAGTGCAGTCACACACCAGCAGTAGTCTCACACCACTGCAGTCACACACCAGCAGTAGTCTCACATCAGTGCAGTCACGCACCAGCAGTAGTCTCACACCAATGAAGTCACACACTAGCAGTAATTTCACACCAGTGGAGTCACACACCAGCAGTAGTCTCGAAGCACTTGCAGCTCCCAAAGAAGAGCTCCAGCAGTTTTAGTTTCTAGTTTATATAATTTCTACTCTACACTGAATATTTTCTGGAACCCTCTTTTTTACTCCTTCCAGTATTCTGATGTTCCTGTCTTTGCATGATCTCCAAGACAGCAATCTGTACTCCAGGGTGACCTAACTGAAGTCTGGTTAAATGAGAGCATTACCTCTTTGCTGCTGGGATTTATCCCCCTAATGCAACTTCCCTGTAACTCTATTTTTTTGTAGACCAATCTGACTGATCAGCGATTACAGATTCTTTTTTTTTCTACATCTGGTCCTCTTCCTCCAGAGCTGATAGTTTTCATCAAGGTTGTTGAATCTAAATGTACTGCAATACCTTTTTTGCATTGAACCTCAGCTGCCATCTTTCTTCCCACTTGCTCACCTTTTCCAAATCTTTCCTTATTCATTTTTATTTCATTTATTTCATTTTTATCCAGTGATGTACCTAATTGTATGTCATGGCAAAGAGGCTGATCCTTTTCTTTGTTCCTCCAAATCTATCTCAAGCGAATGCACAGAAGAGTACTGGACCAACACATACCCTGGCAGTGCTCCACCAGTCACTGTTCTTATTCCTGATATCATCTCTTTTGACACAGGCTTCTTTGTGATGACACACATTCGCCCTGTAGTCCAGTTCTTCAGCCTTAGTCATGCTTAATAACAGTGCTATCTTTTTACAAGCCACCTGTATAGGACCAAGTCAAAGGTGACCTTCAGGTAGACCATGCAGACCAGTAGTCCCTTGCTAGGTCTTCCTGTGGATTATTAAACATAGTCTTGCAGCTTAGAGCAGAATTTTCAATGCCTACTGTGACTGAACAAGTCACATAACCAGACAATGCTGAGTGGCCTCCATTAGAAATGGGCCTTAACTCAGATGGACAACCTGGGTAACAAAACATATGCATAAAATATAAAATAAAAAGAAAATGGATCAAATTTAACTGATAGGTTGGCTGTTGCTCAACAGACTATTGTCTTCTATAAAACCAAATCTTTCCCATCTGGGTTTCCTTCATGACTTTCCATCTCCTTATTTTTTCCTGTCATCTTATAACATTGACACTCTTGCTTTACTTTTGCCCACCTAATGATCTGTTTGTAGGCCTCAATCAAAAGATTTGCCAGCACACTGGCCAGATTGCTCATGATGCAACCTAAGTTCCCATTCTTTATCCCTTCTCATGGCAGTTTTCTCTCTACCTCCTCCATATTTTTCCTTTTACCCTGTTTCTGCTAAACCTCCTGCATTTTCTTCTTTCAAAACATTTTCAACTGCAGGCTTGAAGATACTAGTATGTGAAGTGAAAGTACAGTCTGCTTCAGACAGCATGACTATTTTAATGTCACACCAATTTTTCTATATCCATGTAGAGTACCTTCTGTGTCGCTAAGTTATTGTTTATACACAAGAACTTAGGCAAACATAGCTGAGTTTGCTAAAATTATAGGAAAGACAGACATGCTTGTGTTTAGCATGGCTTGTAACTTAAGCTCCATATTATGATCACGGCATTAGAAGGGATTATCTTTGCAAATTGATAATCATACAAAAATTGATTATTAATCATAATCAAAAGACTGAAAGATGGAAATGTGTTTCTTAACTAGGGGTCACATAACTTCAGGAAACAGAGATGTCTCTTTCCATAAGGTTGTTTGACCTTGGAGTAAAACAAACAATTTGTGTGTGTGTGTGTGTGTGTGTGGGGGGGGGGGGTAGTGAGAATTCCCACAAAGCAATAGTTTATAGTTTTTAAACTTAAGTAACTGATTAAAACAAGAAGATAACAGAAGACTGCAGACTTTCATTTAACAAAACAGATTGGTAAGAGCTTTCTTACTATAACTAGAGTCTTAATCAGACAAATAAACTTAAAAATCAGCTGTTTGAATACCTTACTGAATCAGCTGATGGAATCACATGACACAAAATCACAATTTATTCTTGTTAAAAATTATAATATTTCATAGCTTTACTATTTGAAACACATACCTAATATACTTATATCATCACGATACCTAGAGGACATGTGGCATTAAAGCTACTTACCATCTATATTCTTTGCATTCTATTGTCCCTATCAACTTCTTTAATATCAACTGGTTGATGATATAATATATAAAACAAAAATTTCCTAAAACTTGCCCACTGTACTGAAGTGCTACCTACAGAGTTATAGTTTTTTTTTAATCTCATACCATATATATGCTCATACATGCAGGTGCAGACCTTTCTTGCTATTTTTTCCTACACTGAAAGCTCCGCATCTACGACATTCTCCTATGTATACCCTGGTAATTAGAAGTATATGTAAAAAAGCCCATTGCAGAGTTCCATTTCAATTCTAACTGGACTATAATAATGTGACTGATTAGCATAGCTCTCAACTATCTGGATTTTCGCAGAATTTCCATATTTTGCCAGATATTTTTGCAATGCTCCTCATAAAGTTGTGGTTTTCTGGCAAATCATTGAGGATGGAAGTCACTAAATAATAATTGTTGTCAGTCACATATACATTTCATGGGCCCTTACCCCACTCACAAAAGACAGCCACCTGTATGCACATCTGTTTGATTGTGAAAAGAAAATGATCATACTAATGTGTAACATCTTGTTGCTCCTAGACAGAACGCTGCCCCTAACATAAGCTATATTGACCTTCTGTGCACACTTTTGAGGTTTGATTGCATGGAAAGTTAAAGAAATAATTACCTCAATGTGCACAGCCCTACAAAGCTGGTTTTAGTGTTGCTGAAGATGATTGCTTTTTGTATAATGTGTTTTACCTTGGTTCTTGTTTTGCTATTATTTACTAAGTTGTATAAATTACTTTTAGAATTTTTGCATCTTGACACTGAAAAATGTGGGCCTTTGAACAATGGGCCTAATGTATTTGTGTTTGGTCCATAGAAGGATACATATATAATTTATGGGCCATTCTGTCAATCATATTAAATTAATAATTTTGTTAATGAATTGAAGTAGACTGGCATCTTATCAAGGATTATTTTATTTTTATTTTATTTATTTATCATTTGTTGACCGGGAAAGTCCGACTAGGTTCCACAGAGCCAGTTTTCAGCGGAGGCCCGGGGAGAAATGCTCCAGATGCATGTCTTTGGAATGTGGGAGGAAACCGGAGTACCCGGAGTACAATCACACTGTTTACTGCAATAGGGTCTGAGTATCCCCAGCCCTGAATAGGATAAAGTAGTTACTATAAAATAAACAAATGAACTTCTACAGTAAACTCATTGCATTTTGCTATGTTTTTGAAATGTACATACACTGACTCATACAGAAAATGGTCTACTGGGGAAGGTAATGTCATGTCATAGTTTTGCCAAGAAAACTCTGTGGAAAAAAGCAACAAGAGAGAAGACAAAATAACACTAGAAGATGAGGCCCTTAGACATGAATCTTTCTAGCATATTACTGAAGAAGAGCTGAAAACAGGTACTATTGATGGGTTAAAAATAAAGGTTGTCCATCTGCTGAGGTGCTCAGTGATGAAAGGAAAGTCCAGTGCTGCAAAGAAAAATATACCCTTGGAATGTGGAATGTAGGAGCTGAAGGGAAGTAAATGTGTATTGTTTAAGGATGTGCTGGCATAAATCAACATTAACATTCTGGAAATTATTGAACTAAAATTGACTTGAAAGGGTCATTTTGCATGAGATAATCATTAGATCACTTACTGTGGTCAAGAGTCTTGCGGAAGTAATGGATTAGTCTTCATAGTTAATAAAAGGATGTTAACATTAATACATAGTTACAACCCAGAAAATATGTAATGATTTCATTCAAACTACAAGGTAAACCATTCAACATTAGAGTAAAACAAGTTTATGTTTCAACTACTGATGCTGAATTGGAAGAATATGACCAGTTTTATGAGAATCTGCAGCAATTCCTAGAAATAACAATAAAACAAAGCTGTTGTGCACATCATAGTTGATTGGAATGCTACAGGTGGCAAAGCATAACTGGAATAAAAAGCAGGTTTGGCCTTGGACTATGAAATGAAGTGGGGCATATATTAGTAAAATTCTACCAATATCATTCACTGGTAATAGCAAATATTCTCTTTCAACAGCCTTACACATGGATATCACAAAATGGCCAGTATAGAAATTAGATTGACTATATACTTTGGTCAGAAATGGAAAAGTTCTCTACAGTCAGCTGATAGTAACTCAGATCATCAGCTTCTTATTGCAAAGTTTAGGATTAAATTAAATAAAATTTGAAAGGCTTGTAGGCTAGTAATGTACATGCTCAAAAATACTCCAAATTAATATGCATCAGAAATGGCGAATATATTTAGGGAGTTAGGTGATGTGGAAGAACTATTTACAAAAGTTTGTGAAATTGTCCAGGAGGTGACATAAAAATATTCCCAATAGAAAGAAGATTCAGATCGCAAAATGGCTATCTGTCGAGGCTTTAGAAGTGGCCAAAAAAGGAGAGCATAAGGCAGTGGAGATAAGGAAAATATGCCAGACTGAATGCCGAGTTTCAGAGAATAGAAGGGGAGATAAGGAGGCAGGATCCGGACACATGCTCGACTAGAATATGTCCTAATCACAAAACATCGAACACACATACACGGACGCGCTTAACATCAACATCGTTCCTGTGAAATATTTACTTCTGCTTTATCAGCAACTCTAAAGCTTTTGACTGTATGGACTATTACAAACTGTGGCAAGTTCTTAAGACAACTGGCATGCCAGCTCATCTTATCTGCCTTCTGAGGAGTCTATGTGCAGAACAGGAAGTAACAATTAGAACCTCATATGCGAGAACCGACTACTTTAAGACTGGGAGAGGAGCAGAGTAAGACTGTATGTTATCAACTTGATAATTTAATTTATTTGCTGAATATGTAATGTGCAGTGGTGGGTTAGATGAACCAGATGCTGGTATCAAAATTGCTGGGAAAATTATTAACAACTTCAGATATGTAGATTATTCCATTCTAATGGCTGTAAGTGAGGAAATGCTGGAGAAGTGATGCTTATGAACTGTGTGGTAATGGAGAAAAAGCTGGTCTGCAATAAGATGAAACCCATTGATATCTGCAGAAATAAGCTCAGACTGTTCACTAGATGGCCATATGGTAAAACTGAAACTGAAATACTTTGGGCACATTCAGCAGGCAGGAATCACTATAAAAGATACTAGTGCTGGGAAAGATGAAGATGAAAGAAGAGAGGGGGTGGTAAATTCTAAGATAGGTATGCAGCATTACTGAAGTAATGAAATGAATTTGGAAGAACTTAAAGAAGCAGTTCTTGACAGATGGGCCAAGTGCAGTAGTATAGCAAGGGTGGGATAAAGGGGGAAATTGTCCTGGGCGCAAAGTGTTAAGGTGCGTAGTTGATCCCGATAAGAAAAGCACTTTAGTGGTTTATTTATTTTTGCTTTTCATTCAAAGAGCTGAGGGAGATTTTGATTGTCTGCTGTAAAAGCCAGTACTGCAGCACCAATTAGTTTTCTACAGTATACCAAAGTGTTTTCCTTTTTTTTTTTAATTTTATTTATTTATTTTTTTTTTGCTCTTTGCTCAAAGAGCTCAGAGAGCTGTGGATTGCTGCTGTAGAAGCCAATTCACTGGTTGGCTTCCTACTGTATACACAAGTAATTATTTATTTATTTATTTATATTTGTATTTTTTTTTTTTGCTCTTTATTTAAAGAGCTAAGTTGGGTAGGGCAGTACATCACGGGCCGGCACTGGGTGTAACTGCAACTCTGGCGTGGTGTGCTAAGGTCCTTGCGATCACAAAGAGTCTGACACAAATAATGTATATATACAATAGAACAAGGCAATACTTCACTTTTTTACATCATTTTTGCTGTTGATTGGCAACATATATTCAGTGAGCATTATCCTTCTGCATTTCATGCGGTCTCATAAAATGAATACTGAATAGTTAAATACACAGCAGTTTTGGATTTGCTTGGATTTCTTCCAGAAGGTCTGTCTCACTGTTTGAGAACTGTTGATCCTTGCTTTTCTTATGAGGTATTTGGACAGCAGAGATGTCAAGATAAAATAGAAAATACCTGCAGTTTTAATTTTGTCTCAAGTAAAGCAGGGCAAAAACATTAGATAAGTCAGCTGTGACAAACGCTAGCCTAATTATTTTTATTCTCAGTTTGCACAGTAGTGATGGTTATTATTCCAAATGCAACTACGTTCCTTTTAATCAGACATGACATTTGAAAAACTGCAGTACTTGCCATGATGTTTCAATGCTGTGAAAAATTTTAATGCATTTTACAGCTCTTTGAGGTCTGTTGACACTTTGTGATGTATGCAACAGTGCATTGGTTGGTGTTGCAGTAAAGGGCTGGGATAACAAGCTGCAAATGAGCTCTGTCTTACGCAGACGGAATCAAGTTCCAGAACCATCAAAGTATGCAAGACTTCCTTCAGGCCAAGCTGCTGTGATCTGTGAATCATATCCACAACAAATACAAATATGACTCTGTCATTGTCCATGTTAGTGTGAATGACCTGAGATGTACCTCCCTGGACTACATGAAAAAAGACATGGAAGAGCTATTTGATCTTGTAGCCCAGGCAGGTATGACCCTAGCCCTGAGTAGCATTCTGCCATCACCCAGAATGATACCGCAGTACAAGGACAAAATGATTGACTTCAACAATTGGCTAAGCTTCTGGTGTCATTCTAAGGGGATCCAGTATCTGTCTGCTTGGGACAACATGGTCGACAGACCATGATGCTTTGCCACAGATGGCCTGCACCTGTTACCTCTGGGATTCCAGATACTGGCTAAGGCTCTTGCTGCCCCTATAGTGCCTTTTTTTAGGCAAGGTTCAAATAACAAATTCACCACCATAACAGGAACAGGCAAGCAAAAACTGAGGATGATGCTAGTCAATGCTAGAAGTCTAAATCTCAAAAGGCACTCACTCGAGGGACTCCTTAAAATGGAGAACATTGATATCTGTGCAGTGACTGAGACCTGGTTCAAGGCTCCAGAGATCACCCTTGCACTAACAGGCTATATCTCATACCACACTTTATGGCCATGTAACCTGGACCAAAACACCAAAGGCTGAGGTGTGTCCATATTCATTAAGGATATCCACACCTCAAGGCTAGTTGCTCAGCGTAATGCATCCAAGGTTATCCAAGTGCAACTAACTCTGGGAAAAACTGCAATCCAAATTGTAGCTTGCTACAGATCCCCCACCATGCCCCAGGATTCCCACTCCTCTTTTCTTGATGTACTGGAAAATATTAGGGTTCAACCAAACATCCTAATAATGGGCGACTTCAACTACCCCACCATTAACTGGGAAAACTACTCATGTACCAACTCCTTAGCTCAACGTTTTCTGGAATTCATAAACTCCAATGCCCTGGATCAACTTATCCACACCCCCACCAGGGTCAACAATATCCTAGACCTAGTCATTACCAACATGAGTGACTGGTGTTCCACACCTGAAGTCACCTCCTTGTTGGTCCAATCCGACCATAAGCTAATCACCCTTGATATCCACATCCCGCCCCCACCCCTCATTAAGGAAACCATGTTAAAAAATGTCTCCAAAGCCAACTTCATGCTTCTTAAGATAGAAGTGGTGAACTTCATGACACCTATGCAGATGGACAATACAGTTACAACTGCTGAATCCTACACAGATGCACTCTATAAGCACTTACACGAGTGCATGGATCGTGCTATCCCAAACAGAGCCAAGACGCTATCCTCCAAAAAAAGGAAGCCAATCTGGTGGTCCCTTGCCATAAACAAACTGTACAACAGAAGGAAGAAACTGTTGCAAAAGAGAGTAAAATCCCATGAGTGGAGGAGCTCCCTGGTCAGCCTCAGTAAGAAGCTGAGATCCCTTATAAGATCCTCCAAAGCTAGCTACAAAAACAAAATCACCACTAATTCTAAAGACAACCACAAAGCATTCTATAGCTATGTCAATAATCTCGATGGCAACACCCAGATCTGCTCTGAGTTACAGCACAAAGGCATGAAAATTACAGAACCAACTGATATTACCAACATTCTGGCAGAAAGGTTCAGTGCTAACCTTAGCCCCCCCCCCCCACACTCCCTAAAGGGCCCATATCTATACAGGAAGAATGCAAAGTCCCTGTAATCACAACTAAGCAGGTAAAAGTTGCACTCTCTAAAGCAAAAAACACAGCATCCATGGGACCGGACAACATCCCAGGCTGCGTTTTACACGATTTTCAGAATGAACTGGTTCCCCACTTAAGCACCATGTTCAATAATAGCCTCACATCAGGCTTTGTGCCCACTGAATGGCACACAGCAGCAGTTATCCCAATCCACAAAGGGGGAGCCACCATTGATCCCGGGAACTATCGACCTATTAGCCTGATGAGCCTGGTCTGCAAGGCCATGGAATGTATCATCATGGAACTCATAAACAAAGATATTGGTAACCTCCAAATTCTGGATCCCACCCAGTTCGGGTTTGTGAAAGGCAGATCATGCCTCCTGAACCTGATGGACTTCTTTGAGGCAGTCACCAAAGCGGTAGATGAGAGTAAGGTGGTTCACACAGCCTATCTTGACCTCGCCTAGACTTTTGACACCATCCCCCATTCTGGAATTATAGCTAAACTCACTAAACTAGGTATATATCCCTACGTCACAAGATGGGTTGCCAACCGGCTCGCTGACAAAACCCACACTGTAAAAGTGGCAGACTCCAAATCTGACCTGAAAGCAGTAACAAGTGAAGTACCACAGGGTTCTATCCTGGGACCTCTCCTGTTTGGTATCTACTTCTCTGAAGTACAGGCTAATGCAGAAGGCCTCTGGCTAACTAAGTTTGCAGATGACTGAAAACTAGGAGCCCTAGTCAAGTCCCCAAATGATGTGGACATCCTACAGAAGGGCCTCGCTGAGACAGATGCCTGGTGTCAGAGCCATGGCCTCAAGCTCAATGCCAAAAAGTGCAGTGTCATCCCCTTTGTTAAAAACTGTGTACCCATGAACTACCACATAGGCAGCAATCTACTTAACACCGAATGTGTGATAAGACACCTTGGGATCCAGGTGTACAGCAGTCTCTCCTTTGATAGTCACATCGCCACAGTAGTCAGGAAGTCCTTCTCCATGGCACACCTCATTATAAAAGGGTTCTCATCCAGGAAAAAAGAGGCCATTGTTCCTCTCTACTCAACACTCATTCGACCCATGATAGAGTACAACGCCCCTTTTGGAATGTACCTCACAAGACATCTGAAGCAGCTGGAAAGGCCACAGAAGTATCTCACAAAGAGGATTACTGGCCTCAAACAAATGCCCTACACTCACCGCCTCAAAAAAACTCCAGCTTTACTCCATAGCATATCGCTTACTCTGAGGTTATCTCTGCCTAACATATAAAGCTATGTCAAACCCAGAGCTGCTGGACATGCTACACCTAAAGAAATCCCAATCCCTCCAAGCTACATGCTCTAGGGACCTAAACCTTGTCACCACAATAAACAGGACATGCTGGAGGGATAGATTCCTGTCCCAGAGACTTCCCATACTCTGGAACAGGCTACCGATCTATGTCAAGCAAAGTTCTTCATTAGCACCCTTCAAGAAAAATCTTGATGAGTGGATGGGAAATAGGAAATACACCCCGGGGATCACTTCTGTGTTTCTGCTCGACAGTGGCACAGGAAAATAACTTTCTTGGGTGACGTAAGCCAGGGAGCCTTGTTGGCTAGGCTTACATAGGCCCTTGGGCCGATAGTCTAGTACCTACCTGTGAACCTGTAAGTATTTTATATTTTACATTTTGATTTGTGTGGGCTTATGCTTTATTTTTAAAGTTTTTACTATGGTTTAGGTTGACAGGTTACTTTCATTTCAGTTTGTATTCGTGCCATGCATATTGAAGGAGTGCTTGAGGGTTTTAGTTTATCATTGTTGAAGTGTAGCTCACAAAGTGAATCTTGTATGTTCAACTGTTAGATTAATCTGTAGACCACTTCCAGAATGCCCTACAGAAGGAAACAGTGTGTATCAGTTAAGTATACATATGGGGCAAGATAAGTTAGACGTAAATGTCAGGTGCATATATATAGATGCATCGGATACTTTGGTAACACATCAGGGAAAAGAGAATATTATTTATTTATTTTATTTATAGTTTGTTAGTCAGGTACATCAACTGCTCCAAGGATCCTGTTCAGCAGTGGCCTGGGCCACAATGGCAAAGATAATAACAAGTAGGAAGTGCACTTATGAATTCAAAGGGAAAATAAAAAGCTGCCACTAAAGCACCTGACAACAAACACAGGTACAAAAAGATACCGAAGGAGTAACAGTGTTGAATTACAGCACTAAACAAATTTACCAGAAAACATGTATAATTAAGTATGTTAAGGTAGACATCATTGTAAATATAGAATTGTAGGTAAGCATATTGCACACGTCACAGCACTGTAACATGTGTAGTGTGATTGATGAGGAAGTAGCTTGTGATTGCTGTATGGCTGTATAAAAAGGGGGAAATAATTATATTTGCTTGTCCTAAGGTAGTATCACAAATTCTAAACCTACAAATTTTGCAATGGAACCACCAGCACAATGTAATATAAAAAAATAGTGTAACATTACATTAGCTCATGTCTTTACAACACTTGTATGTACTTTCTTTAAACAGATGGTCTCAAATCAATTGCTGGTCTATATTCATAATGTTCTCCGGGAAATTGTTCCATGCAGATAAAATTATTGTGGAGACACTTCTTTGATACATACAAAGTGTGAGTGGGGGGGTTGTATAGCTTAATAATGTCATTCTTTCTAAGAATAAAGGACTGGTTTGAAGACTGCAGCCATTATTTGATATTTCATAGATGAGTGTTGTTGTTGTGTCTTTCGGCTTTTCCCGGTTAGGGGTCGCCACAGCAGTACTCCGGTCCGCTAATGATTGGTAGTTGATTTTTACGGTAGCTCTAGCTGTGACAGGTAGCCAGCTGTTTGAGCTGAGAGTAGCACGGTGATGTTAGCTAGGTGTATTAATCTAAGTGTTGCATTCTTGGCTAACCGAATGAATGTAGTATTGTGTGAGACAGAAGTGCAGTTAAAGGGCGGCAGTATTCCAATGTGGGGACAATACTTTATGGCAATTGCTTGACTAGCTTCAGTGGCCAGAGACTTTAAGAAGAATTAGTACCTTATAAAAGAATGAAACAGCAAAATGTGGGTGGATAATAAAAATACTAATAACATAAAAAAAGCCATCCTGGGCCAACATGCAATTTAAACAAATAAATACTGTGTGGTATGAAAAACTCTGCAAACCTACTTAAAATGCATCAAACAATTTATTAACAGTTAAGCGCTTTTGTCCCAAAAAAACATAGAACACTGTGACTTCTTTAGAACAATTAAACATGTCAATAAATTATATAGAAAAATAAACTAATTAAACCAATTAAACAATATGCCACCAAACTTTTTAAAGCAACAGTACATATTCAATAAACCATAATAAATACAAACATAACTAAATAAGCACTTATTTAAAATCAGAACAAAAATATCACAAAAAATACTAGAAAGGTTGCCTTCCTCTACAAAACTTTAAAATAACCAGTGTAATGAAAAAATGAATTTCTTACATAAAAGTAAAACTTCTATTTATAAAGTAGTATCTTTCTTTTGCAAAATGGGAACAATGGAGAGATTTACATATTTAGATATGTTTGCATTTATTATGGTTTATTCAATATCTACTGCCACTTTAATAAGTTTGGTGGCAGATTGTTTAATTGGTTTAATTAGTTTATTTTTCTATATAATGAGTTTTATTGATATGTTTTATTGTTCTGAAGAAGTCACAGTGTCGTGCACTTTTTGGGATGAAAGCACTTAACTTTGAATAAATTGTTTGATGCTTGTTTAAGTAGATTTGCAGAGTTTTTGTACCACACAGTATTTAATTTAAATTGCACGTTGGCCCAGGATGGCTTTTTTATGTTATTATGTGAATCAGTACCTTGCTGACCTGAGCTTCTGTGTGTTAGAGGAATGATAATTTTTTGGTCTAACATTTGTCCTAAATACCTCTGTTGAGTAGTAATAACAAGAAAGGGGCCCACAGGGTCTGTAATGCTGAAGTTAGGGATGTCACTTAATTTTCAAGAGGTAGTAAATCATATCAATGTATTTCTTTTCTTGTGAATAGATAGACAGCTTATTTTTACAAAGCCAGTTCCATGCAGCTTTAATATCCTTTGGAAGTTCACTGGATGGGTGAAATTGTATTGGACCTAGTCATAACAATGTCATCTGTGTACATTATACAGTTACCTTGAGGCAGATTTCAGGTATAACATAATACACATTGAGAATGACAGGAGGCCTAGGGTTTAACCTTATATGACTCCCCTCTTGTTATTCTCCCAGTTTGGGTGGCAGTGCAAGATCCAGGTACTTGGAATGTTCTGTTTTAAATCATTGAACCACTTCCATGAAGTAACCTGTCTGGCAGTTTATGCAGAAAAATTATATGGTCAATAGCTCTTAAAATCTAAAAAGGGGCTCCAGGAACTTTACCAGTGTCACAAAAGGAGATATTGACAGCCCAGCTATCTGGAATTTTGTAAATGATTATGTCATTTGTGAATATCAAAATGATTTATATAAAAGTTTGACAAAGAGAGATACTGGCAGCACAGCTGTTTGGAATTTTGTAAATGGTTATGTGTCATTTGTGAATGTCAACATGCTTCATGTAAGATACTTGTGTTACTACCTTATTAGAACTGTATGTTATCTGTATATCAAACTAGGTTTGTACAAGCATGTGTGTTGAAAAGAGTTTGTAAAGTACTGAGCTTAAAGCTGTATCTGCAGTGTACCCTGCTGGAAGGGAACAGAAATGTACATACACTATTTTAACTTTTTAAATGTATATATTTTAACAAGGGGAAACTGGAATACATGAGGTTAACTTGCAAAACTTCAGAAAAATTGTTGAAATTAAATTACTTTCTGGCTGCACCCTAAAAAAAGATGTTATTTTTCAGTTTCAGTGCAGTAACAGATACAATGTTTATACTAGGGAGCTTTCTGTAGTGTGAAATAATTACTAGTTTTGAAATGTGTAGGAAGGTAATTGTTTTATGACTTCCAGGATATGCCTTGATCTGAGGGAAAAGCTCTTGTGTATGTATTTTCACAGATAGATGCTGAATGCTGCCAGCTGCATCAATGGTTGTTTTTCACCTGGGATAGAGACAGATGACAAGAAATAATATAATTCTGCAAGCTATCCCACCAGTAATATTTGAGATATTAATTTGGGAAGTCACTGAGAGAGAGATAATATTCTGTATTTTCTTTGATCTGACATCAGCTGGAAGATCCACTCACCACATCTGCCTTGCTTGCTCTGTAAGTAAGTTAACTAGGATATAGTAATTCTCTAGATATAGTCAGGAAAATAGCAACACTTAATTTAAATGTTTTTCTTTATTTATTTGAGACTGCCCTGCAATGTTGTTTTAAATATTTCCTGTGATTTTTTTAACTCTGATGTTACTTTGATTATATACTGAGTATGTTCTTGTTATTTTATTATTTATTATTAAATATATTTAAACATTTCAGTGAAGCTGATATTTGTGAGAAATATTTAAGTTCTGAGAGTACTTGCATATTTATTTGGTGACACTGTGCTCTTGGTGAAACTACTGTTTGTGAAAACTACCTTATAGTTTGGGCAGAAGGGGGCATAGCTAGTAAACCTATCTCAGCCTTTCTCTGGTGTGTGCGTCTGTGTATAAATCAAACCTCAAAGTGTGTTTTATCAGCTACTTGAGCAAGGACATGAAGCACTGGCTTGACAGAGAGGATGATGGTGGTCTTGGCTTGGCCACTCAGCTAGGGTTACCACCTGCCCCACTTTGCGAGGGACAGTCCATCTTTGGGCAGTTGTGTCCTGCATAAAAATTGAAAAAATGGCAAATGTCCTGAGATATTAGGACAAACATATTTCCTGTATTTAATGTAATAGTTGCATAAAACAGTTATTCTGTTTCTGAAACACCTAAATGTTATAAGAAACAGAATGAGCAACTAAAATGCTACAAGAATAAGCGTTTATTTAGGCAAAAAAAGTGAAGTTCTGTCCTTTGTACTGGCCATGGGTATGTTTTGCCTTGCAAAATCTGATGTTTGTGCAAAAAATGTCCCACTTTGGGCATTTGAAAAGGTGGCAACCCTACACTCCGCTGAGATCTCAACTCTATAGCTGTGCCAATGGGGAGTCTTACTGGGGATCTGGATAAAGAGGGAGAAATCACCCTCAGACTGATTGTGGTCTACAGAGACCACAGTGGACCCCACTGGGTCCACTGTGGTCCATATGAGGTCAGCAAGTGGGGTTTTGAAAATGTTTACAGACTGCCTCTGTTCATCAGGGACATGAGCACCACAGCAGGAGTGAAATTAATATAGTGATAGAGCTTTTAATCAGTCTGCATATGATATGTGCTATTAAGGGAAATTGCGCTTGATGCAGGGAGCTGCATCTGGAAATACTTTGTGAGTAACTTGTCATCCTCCCAGTGTATGTCCTCCACTGTTGCCAGTGGTGAGGATTGAGGCTCCTTGATTACTGGGCCAGTGTTGGGGCATCACAACCTTGTTCAGTGCTTTATTAAAGATTCATTAAACAGTGAATACTGTTCACTATTTAAAACTATAAACAAAAAGTGAGTTTCATCTAATAGCCATGCATTTGAATCCCTTAGTCTCCATTTGTCTACTGTGTGATTCTGAACAGGTCACTTTACCAGGCTATGCTCCTGGATTACCCCTAGAAAAGAGATACAAATGTTTAGTTGATTTATCTAGTTAACAAATAAACTATTTTCACTTTCCTAACCAGAGCTGTCATGGCAGGAAAATTAGCAAGCGAGGTAAAGGAATGGTCTGGCCTAAATTACATGGTAGTAGAATATATTATATATGAAAGCAAGGTGAAGTAAGATAGCATGGCATTAATGGATGAAGAAGGCAATACAGATTCAGCCATATGTGTTTTTCTAATTTTGCAACTAGGGTCCCTCATACAGAAGTTGTGCTGATGAGACTCAAGGTGATGACAAGAATTCACAGGTTCATACATTCATAGGAGATTACCTGGCTGACAGCTCAAGTGCCCTTACAAGCCTAGCCATTTTTACCCAGTTTTTACCCAATTTTCTATCTCTAGGCGAAATATAAGGTCAGCAAGTGGGGTTTTGAAAATGTTTAAAGATTGCCTCTGTTCATCAGGGACATGGACACCACAGCAGGAGTGAAATTACAAATTCCCACCCATTGCATTTAAAGATGGCCAGGGAAGGGCTCTGCTCTACATGAATAGGAGGGCTATTCCAGAGGAGGGGCAATCTCTGGGACACATATATCGATACCCAGCATGATCATTTCATGTCAGAGATCAGGTTTAGATCTTTGAAGAGTCGTGCAGTTAATTTTGCAAATACGCAACATTTCCATTAGGGCTGGATCAGTTACTGTCTTGTAGGTCAGACACAAATCATCTTTCAGTAATTGATAGGAAACTGAATATAGTGATAGAGCTTTTAATCAGTCTGCATATGATATGTTGATTATATCCTGCATTTTTTGGTGAGAAATCTCTGAGGATGCTCCAGCTGTTGTAAGTATATGGTGAGGTACATGCCAAAGGCTGCATTGTACTCAGTTATTGGTCTGATGAGGGCCAAGTACAGTGGTACTATGTCATCCTTAGATCTGGATGCCATGCCCTTACTTATAAAATGAACCACATAGAAGGATTTCCTCAATACTGTGGACACATGGCAATCAAAGTTCGAATTACTATCTTTCTGAGTACCCTAATCTCTCCCCACTGGGTCCACTCTGATGGGGGGGTGCTATCAGTGTTGTAATTTGCAGAGCAAGGGTATTACTATGCACTTCTTCACATTTAGTTTGAGGCCATGGCTCTGACACCAATCATTAGTCTGCATCAGACCTTTCATTCGGATGTCAGCATTGTTTGGGGAGTCAATGATTGCCCCCAACTTGTAGTCATCAGCAAACCTGGTCAGCCTAAGACCATCTACATTTACCTTAACATCTGAGAAGTGTATCCCAAAAAGCATGCAGACCAGCAGTGACCCCTGTGGTACTATACTGGTAACTGGTCTCTTAATGGATATGGATTCCTCCCACTCTAACAGCATGTGTCCTATCACTGAGCCATTTTGCTATCCTTCTGCTACCACAGAAGTTTATGCCCAATTTCTTCAGTTTATCTATAATACCTGAGTAGTGTATTGTATCAAATGCCTTGGCCAGGTCAAGGTAGGTGGTATGTACTGTCTTACCCTTATCCATGGTCTTGGTGACCTTCTCAAAAAAACTCCACCAGATTGAGCAGGCAGGACATGCCCTTGACAAAGCCAAACTGGATTGGGTCTAGATTCTGGAGATTTCCTGTGTCATTGTTAATCAGGTTCATGATCATCCTTTATATGGCCCTTGCATATGTGGCTAGTCAGACTTATGGGTCAGTAGTTTCCTAGGTCAATTGATGGTCCACCTTGTGCAGAGGGTTGCTTGTAGCTGTCCTCTACTCTACTGGGACAAAGCCTGTTTGGAGGCTGTGGTTAAACAGAGCTCCAACTGGGTCTTCTAGGTCATATTTCAAGCTATTTTAATACGCACCCTGGGGTTCCATCAGGGCTTACTAATGCCATGTTTCTGGCTTTAGAGAGAGCAGTGGCAACCTGTTGTTTTGTGATAACAGGCAAAGAAATGGTAGGTGGTATTTCATGGGGAGTGACCAGAGGTGATGAGCGGATGAAATCTGAGCTTAATTTATCGGTCAACAGATTTGCTATTTCTTCTGGCTGAGTATAGGTAGTGCCATCTACAGTCATCTCAGCACATTGTTAAGTGTTTCCCCTTAAGACTTTAAATGCTTGCAGTTTACCTTTGCTTGAAAGACTTGTATTTAGCTTTTGAAGATTTAACTAGTTCCCTGATTTGCCTTTTGGACTAATGAAGGATTTTTTTCTGTTATGCACCCTCCCACTTATTTCTAGACAGGAATTTCTTCCTTCTGCTGTATAGTCTATTTATGTCAGGGATTCACCATGGTGGCTTATTTTTCTGGCTAAACCTGGGTTTAGTTCATTAGGTACTGTCGTTTATATGCAGTTGTTTAAGTGGTTTTACAGGACCTTCATGTACACTTCTGCACAGGCCTCTGTGTTTTTTGGGTCAGAGGGACCTTTAAAATTACCTATGCTATCATGTAATAGAAGGTAATTTGCCTTGGGAAAAAAATCTTTAGGGTTTTAGGGTTTGATGGGGGTTCTCTACCCTTACATTTATTAAAAGGAGACCAAGTTATGAGCCAGTCTTACTAATAAGGACAATGCACTGGGGGGCAGTGCAACACTCCTCCATGTTTGTGAGTACTATATCAAGGATATTTGGTTCCCTGCTGGGAGTGTAGACAAGCTGATCCATCACATTTGTATTGACAAACTCCATGAGTCTCTGAGCCCACATGTTAGTGGTTGTTTATGTTTTCCAGTTTATGGACCAGTAGTTAAAATTGCCCATGATTAGTGGGATGGGCTGACTAGTAGGTGATTCTAGTAACTTCAGATATGCGGAGCGTTTTTATGGTTCATTGTTAGGGACCTGTAGTTAGCAATGGTATAGTGGGGGATTTTGCTTATGGTCTGCTGGACATGGAGTAGCTCAAGTGAGTCATCCTGCTTGAGCAATCTTGAGGTGTGATTGTTTTTGTAAGTTAATGAACCACCTTCTCCTGTCATTTTTTTTCCTTTGCAGATGGTGCTCAGAATGTGTGATAGGCATTGCAGCCTTGCATTGCTGGAGTGCTTTCCGCAGCCTTGAACCATGTCTCTGTAACTGCACAGATGTCAACATTCTCTAGGGTAAGGAATGCTTCCAGGGAGTGCAGTTTCTTGTTAAGACTCCTAGCAGTGAGAAGTAGTACCTTCAGCTTGGCATTAGAAGAATTTGTCTCATTTTGAGGTCTGTTGGTTTTGCAATGCCTAAAAAAGGCACTACTGAGGTGGCTAATGCCCTGACCAGTATTTGAAAGCTTAGTGGCAACAGGTGCAGACCATCGCTGACAAATCAGAGCTGTATGTTGATCATGTCGTTCCAGCCTGGCAAATACTGAATCCCCTTGGAATTACATCAGTAAGGTGAGCCAATTATTGAAGTCAGTTGTTTTCTGTTTGTATTGTGGTATCATTCTTAGTGAGTGTAGAATGCTGCTCATTTTGAGCTCATACCAGCCTACAACACTTATTCAGAGAGGCCCATCATGTCTCCCTTCATATAGTTCAGAAAGGTACATCTCAGTTCATTCACACCCACATGGACTTTGACTGAGTTATACTGGTTGAGTGACATGAGTGCCTATGTGACATGGAGCATTCTGGACCCTTACAGGCAACTGACTGTAACCCTCTCTTTATCCAACCTGGTGAGGCGGTGTCTGTGTGTCGCACAATGGAGTCTCCTATGACCCAGATGTTTAAATGTGTGGTGTTCTACCTTAGGGGGCTTGCTTGTGGAGACACTGTGATGTGTATTTTTATGTGTAGTGGTTGGTGCTGACTTGGTTTTGTTTGCATGTGGTTTCCGAGGGCGGTGTACAGGAGGCCTCTGATGTTTGGTAAGTTACTTGTGAGTACCTCCACATATGTGGGTTTATGTGTTGAGACCTTATTTAGTGAGGGAAATGATGTGAGTGCACTACCAAACTGTTTGCCATTTGATTAGTGTCACAATTTTAATAGTGGAAATACATCTCTCATATACTGTATTTGCTTGTTTCAGGATTAAGTGATTGTCAGTATACATTAGACAATTGCTATATTGCCTCAAGATGCCCATGACCATGAGGCTGGCCACAGAGATAGTAGGAAAGCACCTATCTATGGTTTCAGTTTTTTTTTTGCTATGGGTTTACCAGAAAGATGAGTGGGGAGATTTAACTGGACTGGGATGATAGCATACAGATGCAGAATGGGTGCTATACACAGTGTGAACTCCAGCATTCCAGTAAGGCGATGCTGCTCTGAGTGAAACCCAGATGCTGCTAGAGCAGCAGGGTGATTGGGGAATAGTTATTCTATGGACATTTTTAATTTGAAAATGTTCACTTCTATGAAGGGCACTGGTAACCACAGCTGCATGGAGAGGAGCCTAGTGTGTAGTGCAAACAATGGACTTATATAGAAACAGAAAAACAAGTTTTACATTGGCAAGGCCTAGGAAAACACACAAAACACTGTCAGCTGGCAGGCTCTGACCAAGATAGGTTTGCTACAACACACTTTTGCCAAAAGTGTGCAGTCAGAAATCCTTCTTATTGTAAAAATGCTGGTTTTAGAGCTCAAGTGCAGGGCAACCACACAATCTATGTAATGCTGCTCTTTAAAACTATCAGACACAATACAATTAAGTACTCCAGCAGCAATGGAAAAAAATTCAACTTGCAAACTGTATGAAAAGTGAGAGGAATATAACAATTAACAAAAAATAATCATCAGAAGTATAAAATGATGTTTATTTTCATTCTTTTAACATGGATGGCCTTTGATGCAGCACATTCTCTAACACTTAGACAAAGTAGCCAAACTAAGAGCAGCTCTGAGGAAATGAACACAAGCCCACACAAACATCGGGCTTATACAGAATCAGAAAAACAAGTCTTGCAACAGCAAGGCCTACACACCAATAAGGAAAACGCACAATAAGCTTTCATCCAGCAGCCCTTGAAATATATAGGTTTGCTACAAACCAGTTCTGCCACAAGAGTGTAGTCAGGGTTGTGTTGGGTGGCATCTTTCACTGAAGATCTTCTAGTGACCCACTACGAACATCAAAGGCATTACGTAAGCATGTGCCATTCTGGCTTCTGCAATTCCATTGAACATTACTGCCCCAAGTTTACATAAGCAGCATATCATGCAAATGTTTCATAATGTAACATCACTCAGGACATCTGTGTAGTGAAATATACAATTCATGTTACCATATAGAGCATCATCTGGCACTGAAGAGGTACGGTGGTGCAGCAGAAATTGGTATCACTTCATCCACTTCCAGGTGATGTGTAATACAAAGGTCTGTATTTACAGATATGTAGTCCATAGATTCATAGTTACTGATCCAGCCTTGCATCTGTATTCAAGAAGAAGCTTAAAGACCATGATGGTGAGTTTCTAGTTTTTTTATCTCCCATGTAATTACCCAGTTGCTTTTTCAACTAACCAAAAGTAATGTTTCATTGTAAATATGAGAGTAGTTTAGTTCTGAGTCTCTGAAGGTGTTGTCACAAACATTCTCAGTTTTTAAAGTGTTACATTAGCTGATCCTGAGCTTGATGTTGCTGTTGTCATCTGAAAGCATTACATTATCTGATCTTGTGTTAGCTCTGTATTGTATATCCCAGACACAGTGATATAGATTATGTATATATATGTACATGTCGATATATATGGTGAGAGAGAGAGAGAGAATACGTCCTGCTAGCTTGAGAGTATACATGACTCATTCAGCTTATTGCACTTTGAACTCTGACCCTGGTTCAATTTAGAAATGATCAGTGACTTCTGGCTACTGGGTGGGTAATACACATGTATGTGAACAGTCAGCTCAGTCATGGGAAATGGATGTGTGAGAACTATTGTCACAGAAAAGAATGGCAGTGACAGATATGGATATGAGTATCAGTAGACACAAAACCAACCACCTGTGACCTTCTGTTCATCCATTAGCATCACAAAAGTTATGATGGCCAGGTCAGCACCATATGAACACTATCCCCGATGACAGTGTGAAACACTACACAATGAGTAATGCAGTGTATTACAAAATATCATCTGACAGATTATGCATTAGTAGCACACAGTAGACACTATGTGTAAGACTCACACCCAGTATGTGTAAAGCCTATGGAAACATGAAGTAGTATGTGAAGCCTATTAGAAATAGGCCTTGGAGCAAAGACAAATGGATGAAGGAGTCATTAAAACTATTGGGCTCCTATGACCCACAACTGTAAGGATGATGGATTTTTAACAACTGTTTTCAGACATCACCTTTAATGTTTTAATGTCAGTTAAAAATCAACTGATTAAAAAGTGTATTTTGGCACCTACAAAATTCATTTGTGAATATCATGTAAAAAAAAAAAAAAACAAAAATATATTTTTATTACGTGAATGTAAGGGAATTTTCAAAGAGCAGTGCTGCTTTTTGACAATGCCAACAAGCTTTGCATGTCACAACGATTTGTGAATTTTTAAGAAATCAAACAGAACACTGTTGTCTGCTGCCTTGTAGGCCAGACAAAGGCCACCACATGGAAGTCTATAAGAGACAAAGCATAGAGCTGGTGTTTTTAGTCATTCTCTGTACCTTAGGGAGCTGTGGTGGTGTGGTGCTTAGCATTGTCACCCCACACCAAGAGGTTAGTAACCAAAGTGTGCAGCACAAACGACACAAGTAACAAACTATTAATCCCAAAAGTGTCATAGTCAGAAAAGCAGGCAGCAAAACCAGTGGAAAGAATTTTATTAAAGTAAAAAAAAACAGGAAAAGTTAAGTACTTTCGTCCATCCCTTCTTCAGAACTGACAGCTCTTACTCAAATCCAGTTTAAATAGGTCTTCAATATGATAACAAGACAATTCCAATTAAATTAATATAATTGAATTAATTATATTCAACTGATTAACTAACCAAACAATGCAAATGAATATGCAAAACAATATAAAATATCCATCATGTCTAAAAAACAATTCAATCAAAATATTCACACAGTTAAGCCTGGCCTCAATGAATGTATCTCCTCACAGCCTGTTCTCAAACTTAGAGCAGCCAAATTGTAAAATATGCCATTTTTTAACTGCTTTACTGTTGGTGCTCGATGCATAAATCTTGTATTATTTTTCACACGATTTAGACTTGACTTGATAAAAGACAATTTTAGTCAATTCATTTGTTTTTGCTTTATTTTGACAACTTTTTGTGCACAAGCATTTTTATGTGTACTTGTACTTTTTAGAACTTGAGCTGGGTTATTTTCAGAAAAAAACTTAAATAAATTGAATATTCCTGCATTTTTTCAGATGCTTAAATATGACCACCCTCAGCAGACATTTTTCTTTTGTTCTCATCAAACTACAATAACACTACAACTGCAGCTTTCTACAATTTTACAGATGCAGGCATGTTTGTAGTTCTCTTTTTTTTCTCATTTTCCTGAATTTGCAGTTTTGCCTTATAGGACAGCATGTCAATGTACATTGCTTTGCATAAAGAGTATGTGCCAGCAGACACACACACACACACACACACACACACACACACACACACACACACACACACACACACACACACACACACACACAAGCACAGCATTTTTATGTTAATTAAATTCATCAATAAGACATTCTTAGCATTGAATAAGAGAATCACTATGAATATAACTTCATGTATCTCTCACAGCTAGACATTGTTTATAAGAAATTTGACTGTGTGCTATCAGAAAGAAAGAAACGAACATAAACAATGCAACGTCTAAGAACTTACAAGCTCTCTTATGACACTTTTAAAGTAAATTTATAAAACTGGGATCAGTGTCTTAAATATGCAAGTTATCAAAAATTACTTTCTAAAACTATTGTGTACAAAGAAGCCTAAACTTTTCTAATCAGTAATCTGCAATGTAACTGGAAGAGTAATTTCAACTGCAACTAGTGGTAGCTGATGTTAGTGTGCAAAGGGCTAAAATGAGTTTAAGCATACTTCTAGTTGTCTGCACATCTGACAAACATTCAGCAGTTTTAAGCCTTGCTGCTTTTCACATAATGATATGTGATGTGTGCCCACTACTTATTTTAAAGTAGGAAAAGGGATGCTTTTTTTTATTATTTTGAATAATAATATATGATATCTGCTATGACTGGGTGATTCATGGTCCATTTAACAGTGAAGGAATACTTAAAACAGGCACACATTTATAAAGAGAGCATCAGGTGATTCCCTATTCTACACATGCCTAAGTCCGCACCACACTGCAGCATAATTGTCCCTCCTTCATGAAAGAAACCAGCAACCTACATTTACACCTCAAGAACTGTTTAGCTTATAGCAGTGATAGAAATAATATGGCCACAAAATGCAGAGTGTAGACTGTGTAGAATAACTCCTTTCTGTATGTTGGAATCTCCTGGAGCAAAACGCTTTACCATACCAAATGATGTAAGAATATTACAGCACTGCACAATTCTGTTTCTGGATAATGTGGTTGAAATGGCAGCATGATTTCATCCCATAAGCAATAACTGATGATTTATTTTAGCTTTTCAGCCTAATTGATGAATTTAAACTAGAGGGTGCTTACTCAGAAGTGTGAGTGCTCCAGATTTTCTTTTCTTGAAGGTTCTTTGTCGTTAGTGAAATAAGGATCACAAAAATCACAATCAGACATACGTCAAGAGAAATATTTTAGCAGGGGGTAGGTGACCATTACTTAGAGAAAAGGCTTACCCTTCTTTCTTCTGCAACATTGAAAAAAGAGGGCTACATTTTTGAAATACAGACTTTGAATTTTTCTGATTTAACTCATTTCCTCCAGTACAGCTCTTTTGAGTGTGTACCTTTAACTCCCAGTGGGTATGCCTTGAGCCTTTAAAAAATGAAGTTATCACCTTACAGTTCAAACAAATACTCATTGACAGAGGTCAAGTATCAATACAATTGTGTTTGCAATTATATATGCTTCAAGATAAAAAATTCTGATAGCTTGTATATAGCATGGAAATATGAACAAGCAATATTTGATGCCTAGAGGCATAGTAGGCGGTAACTGCAGAGATGCCTAGTGGTGCACTCAGATGTAATGAGTTAAGCACTTATATTTCAAAGAAAAAAACATTCCTAGGTGACTGCAGACTTACTTCTTGTATCCAGAAGAGGCGTGATGAAGAAAGGACATTCCTATAAGGACCCTGCATGAGACCCTTGGCACTTGTTACCTAAACCTTGGAACTAAGGACTAGACCACTATACCTTATATAAAATATTTCTGGTGGTCTAGCATTTATGTAGCACAGACTGCCTAAAAATGTATCCTTTATAAAAACAGAAAAGCAAATACTAATTTGAATCAATGTGGTATCAGAGTTGAAGGCATTGGTTCAGCCTCGGATTTGTCAACTCATCTGGCCCTATGAAACTGCACTGCAGAGTTTTAATTATTTGTTTAAAAAGATTTTAAATAAGTATATATGACAGAAAAAAGAAAACCCTAAAAGGATAGGTAATTAGAATGTCCATATCATTTGGCCAGCTAGTACTCATATCAATTGCTGTTGGTAGTGTAAACTACAGATGCTACAATCTGTGTTTCTGCTCAGCTTTGCAGCATTTATTCTTTGGTCTTATATGGGCATGCTATTCTGAAAGTAGTCAAACTATTAACTGAGCTAATAATGTCAATGACTGGACTCTTGGAAATAATTGTCATTCCTTTTTTCTTTGAATATGCAACCTCAGAGATGAAATAATTAAAGGAGAAATCAGAGTTGCAGGGTGGTTTTGTGTTTACCATTTCTCATTTCTAGAGGTGGTGGTCTTCTATTTAATTAATTAATTATGATAAAACTAGTTGCAGAAGACATGCATAAGAATTTTCAACATTTTATTTTGTAAAAAGCTGAAACAATGCATGCATAATAATGTTCAGTTGGTGGAAGAGGACTGAAGTTTAAAGGAAGGCAGGAATTGAGCAAATTATGTAATGTTGGACTGAAGATAGTTGTAAAGAAAAAAATGTTATGTGATGTATTTAAAAGGAAAAATGTTAATATAGTTTGTTTTCTTTTCTCTTCATGAATGTTTGCTTATGTTTTAATTGAACATTTAATACCAGGATAAACTATATTCCTAAATGTGGTCAAATACCTATTCATGCCTTATATGACCTTACTCTCCCTTCTACACTTACTTCCTTACTTCTATCAATTTCTCTCCCTTGGCTTTCTCTCTAAATATACTATACATCTGCTTTCTACTCACATCATATTGCAATTCCTGTCTGTATTATAATAACGTACTTCTAATTTCTCTGTAAACTGGCTAAAATTTCTCTAACTATTAATTCATTGTCATGTAGCTTGTAGCTATTCTTAACAAATGGTTTCATATAATGTCTAATTCGGTATACTTATGTAAACTGTATTTCTTATTTGTTATTTTTAAAGACTGTTAAATTATTGTTTTTAAAGTGTTATGTAATACTTTGAAGCTTTTCTCCCCAGGCTTCCTCTGAAAATGGGGTTCTATTCAGTCAGACTTTCCTACTAATCAAATGTCAGTCAATAAATAAATACATAAATAAATAAATAAATAAATAAAGGTGTTTGGAAAATACATACACATTAAATGAATCATTAAATTTTCGGAAATATTTAAACAATGCTTTAGAAAACAGTATAGATCTCTTATTGAATGTTTATTTAAAACTGCATTAAACCAATAAAGGGAAATTATTTAGTGGTACCTATGGTGTTACTAGGCTAAGGAAATTATATTAATTTGCTAAAAGGAGGGATGTTGGTATAATGGTTAAGGTGTTTACCTTACAAATACAAGGTTCAAAGTTTAATTCTTACATCGGTTAATTGGCTAGACTTAAAATGGCCCACAAGGGCAGTTAGTCTAATACTAATCTATGAACCTATGAAACGCTAAGGAAACTGCTTTAAAATGGTATGCATTATTTTCTTTTCTTTCTTATTTCCTGCAGGTGATACATCTAGTCTTCAAGATGTGTGTTTCCCATGGCCTGGGAAAGGGTAATATGTTTCTTTTTCTGTCTTTGAATATAAAAAGACATATAAGGACAAGAAATTTCTTTAAGTATAATTTCCTTAAATGCTTGTATCTCCTGTGCTAGCGGGTCATGAAATGTAATGAATCCACTTCAAAGAATAGGCTGACTAGAACTGTAAAAAGAAAGAAGACATTATGATGCAGACAATTAAGAGATGTGTGCCGATGTTCTGTGTACTGGTGCTCCCTATTATCTCTTGACTGACGCAATTACATTTTTACAGCAGACAGAACAGGTTTAATTGTGTTTGCTTTTAGAAAACAAAACAACTAAGGAAAAATTTAATTCTAGATGAAATTATGTAATGAAGTCTTACAGCATACAGGAGGAAGTAAAATGAATAATAATATTAGCTTTGTATTTGTTCTTGTTTTGCTTGGAAGATACTGAGGTAACCACTTCTCTGTAAGTTTGCTATCTGCAATTTGTGCCTGCTTCTAGGACCTTACAACAATAAGGGCTCAATACTCTTTAAGTCAGAGACAGGTAGATGCACAGTATGTAGCTAGCTTAGTAGAGTTTTTCTTTAAATATTGCTTTTATTCTTCCACATGCATAGTTTACCTGTAATTACATTCTTGGCTGAAAATAAGATTTATTCACTTTTAAGCTCTTGTGCCTGGCCTGTATTATATATGTATTATTGTTTCTCATTAGCCGAGAGAAGGATTATCATTTAGCACTGGCTAACAAGTTATGGCTTCCCATCTCAAATTAGCTAGATCCTTTGGACCTATTACCAGGGTATAATTCCATACTTGGCTTAAAATCAGCTGGTAGCTAATGGTCTCTGGCATTCCAGGGTGGTAGCATTACTACCAGGCTAGGAAGAGCATTTTGGGAACTTGGAGAAATTTACCAACCTTCCCTGGGAAGTATGTGTGTGTATGTGTGTGTGTGTGTGTGTGTGTGTGTGTGTGTGTGTGTGTGTGTGTGTGTGTGTGTGTGTGTGTATGTGTGTGTGTGTGTGTGTGTGTGTGTGTGTGTGTGTGTGTTTGCATGTGTAAAGTAGTAATCTGCATTTAAGGTGATTAACTAGGCAGAGGAACAGGGGAAGACAACAGACAGAGTGTCAAGAAAGGGGCTGTGGTTGTTAGGTCAAAAACTTAGTTATGAAGATAACCTGTGTGTTGTCTAATCAGGAGGTGGAGGTTGAAAGTTCATACCCAGTACAGCAATGCATATTCCCATTATGGTCCTGGGCCCTGGTTCCATTTTGACTTGATTACTGAATTATACTAATGTTTACTTTCTGTTTTGTACTTTAATCTGCTAGGTCCCAGTGGTGTGACACAGGATTCCATCATTTGTTACCAACTGGCTAATTTTTGTCAAATATTTGGTTGGCAGTGGTAGGATTCAACCCCCTATCCTGTACCAACAGATACATTTTTGTGGATGTTAATGAGATTCAAACCCCATACATGCCGCTGGCTATGACATTCAGTAGGTTTCCTGACACTACTGAATTCGCCTTTAGCTATAGGCAAACATCTGTGTTCAAAATACCTTTCCAATTACTTTCTTATCTTAGCAAGGTTGAATGTCTAAAATTCGATTGAAAAAGTACACCTGTTTCAAATTGTTTGGAAATGAGGAGTGACAAGTAATCATGTCCTCAAGTAAGATGTTGCTTGAAAAAAAAATTAAACTACATGATATCTCTAGAACACTATATACCTTTGAAGTTGTGAAAACTAAAACATGATAAAATGGATATGCTAAGGCTGTGTCTGCACATGCCAAATAAAACCTGATACGTAAACATGTATGTTTATTTACAGTGGATAAGTTATGTTTCTTAATTGGATTTCTTATACAAAAAAATGACAACGTCATAGAAAAACTTGTCCCCCTACAAAAATGCTGTTTTTTGTAGGTTTAATGTCTTACTCTATAAAGGTCTGAATTCTTACTTATAAAGTTATTGTTTCAATCATTTAGAACTTGACATTCTAACTGACAGGTTTCCAAGTAAAATCTTTAACTTGGCAAACTGCAGATTCATGATTTGTGTATTTTGCCCAGGTTTAGTAGGGGTATACCTTGTCTAGTGAGAATGTCACATAACTAACTGCAGTTTGACCAATAGATATTTTGCATTATACATTAACGAGTCATTTTTTTTTAAACATGAGCACACTGATTGGACAGGCCAAACAGCATGCTTTTTTTGTAAAGCAAGCATACACCAATAAAAATGTCTTTCCACTAATGTACCATTCAGCAGCAGACTTTTCTGTTTCAATGTACTACAGAGGGTGAGTGCAATACAGAAGAAAAATCAGGTATGTTCTCAAAAATAAAGAAACAGCAACATACATAATTTCCCTTGTATTTCTGCTCTGTGCCCCCTTAAATCTTTGCAGACTCTCATGCCTCTCCACTGTCTGGATCTTTACAAATGTCCAGATTTTTTCCTCATAGTTTTACTCTATTCCACACACACACAATTGTTTTCTTGTAAGCCATTGGGGTTAAAATCAAAATAAAAACTAGCCTTCATATCTTTTGTGAAGATATGTGAAGGCTGCCAGCCTAGCTAGCTAGAATTTTGTAGATAATTCTGTCATTGTAAATATGAATATAATCCATAGGCTTGTCCTCTTAAATGTAATAAAACTGTGTTAAATGTTGAACTTCAAAAATGTAACCACAGTGCACTTTGCTGGAAGAAAGCGGATAAGTCAAGCATTGTATGACTGTTTGATCTCAAAGCTCGGAAACATAATGTCAGGACTGAGGAATTCCTTCTATTGTTTTGAGACCAGAGCTAATTACTAGATTTTACATATATAATGTATTTTATTGCTGTAGTTTCCTGGCCAGGTGTAAGATCAAAGAAATATTAAAAGTCTGAGTTTTTGTTAGCCTGGGAATTAGAGAAGAATGATGCAATCTAAAATGAGTCAGCAGTGATGTATTATTTTTAAGACTTTCTCAGAGAGAGAATCAGAAAGTATTTTGCATTTGTCTTCAGAATTGACCACTCATCAGCACTTGCGTTGCTCTCTCTGTATGTAAGTAGGATCTTAGACTTTAGTGTTTCTCTTACCAAATAGATAGAAAATAGTAAGTTTAGTCTAGCTGTTTCTATATTTATGTCAGCGTATTTTACAGTATTATTTTAAGCATTTCCATGTGATTTCTGAACTCTTGACTAGCACTGTGTTGAATTGAGAAGATTTGTCTTTTTTTATTATTTATTAAATATTTTTAAACCTTTCAACTGTGGCTGTTTTGTGTAGAGATAATTTAAGCTCTAGAGTACATTGCATGTATGTAGTGATGCTGTACAAAGCCACTCCAAATAAGCCTTGCTGTTCGTCACACATTTACTAACCTAATAATAATATTGCACAGTAATAATTGGACACCCTTTGGTAAAGGCCTTTTTAGTAGCTGATAAGAGTAGGTGGTGGCAGTGATTACTACCTTATTGCCTGTTAGGAGGGGGCATAGTTGGAGAACCTTGTATATAAACCAAATCTCAAAGTGTGTGTGTGCCAGCTACTTGGGCAGGGACATGAAGCACTTGTTGGACAGAGAGGGCACTGGAGGTTTTGGCTTGACTACTCAGCTGAGATCTGTACACTATAGCTGTGCCAGTGGGGAGTCTTATTGGGGATCTGGAGAGAAAGGGAGAAACCAGTCCCAGACTAACTGTGATCTCTGTGTGCTCTTAAGGGAAATTGTACTTTACTGTGTATGTATTTGTTATCCCTCCTAATGTGGACGCCCTTCACTAGTGCTACTGGTGAGAATTGAGGCTCTTTGATTACTGGGTCAGTGCACTGACATCTCATCCTTCAACAAATACATGCTAAAAACAGCAATGGAGATTTTCTTTTCTCATTGCTTCTCTTCAACAAAACTGAAGTGTGGGAAAGTAACTCTCATATGCATGAGCAGTACATCAAAAACACAGAAGAACTGAAAACAATGTGGATGAACACTACAGCTCCATTATACAAAGACGTTATTTAAGAAAGGTAAATGATTTATTTCTTTAATAATGTCATTGTGTAATAGCAATAACCCATAAGTGGGTTTGGATATATAAGGATTTACCCATGGCTGGCTTTGTTTAATTACTCTGGCTTCAGCCTCATGATCAAACTACACCAACTGTCGGTAAACCCTGATACACCCACACCCACTTGTGGATTATTGCTTAACTACATAACAATAAATCATATGTCCAATCAAGTAAAAAGCACAGAGCCAACAGAGCTTGGTTCCCAAAAACGAAAAAGTCAAAATAAGGATACGTAGCATAAAACTGCTTCCAGGAACCAGATGGCAAACAAAAAGCTCTCCAAACCAGTTGTAATTCAAGAAAAAACTATGCACTTGTACTCGTAAAAAAGGCACTAAATTTATTACAGAAACAGTAAGCGCTTTCGCCCATAGGCTTCTTCAGACTTTTAATGCTAAACCATATAAAATTCAAGTTTAAATATGCAAGCTCATCATCCTATTGGTCAGCCTCAATCCCATGACCTCACTGTATTAAGTAAGATCATCTTACAATAACGCTCCAATCTTCTTGTATAATTCATTAAAAAGCATATTTAAATATACAAAGAATTCATACTAAAAAACAACAGTTCATGTTGAAGAATGACATTTTAAAATAAAATATGTACTAACATATTCTAAAATGCATGAAATATTAACAGAAATGATATTGAGAACTTGTATACCCATATTGCGCATACTTATACAACTCAGGTGTCTCAAATTAGCAAAAGCTCATGATGTACTTCAAAGGGTAAACAATAAACTTAAGAGTGCACAGATCATTACTTGGACCAGCAATAACGTGGAAAACTTGATTTCTCTGGTCCTATGAAATAAATAATGTGTACGTGTTATCAATAGTGTATGCAACACAATGTGAAATAAGTGAATCTTATTAACAAACGCAATCAAATATATACAAAGCATCTCTAAGTACATGTGCATTAATACTCCATACTTCTCTGTGCGCAACTGTACGAATGGTAAATGTGCTCGCTCAAACAACATATATTTACAATAATAATTTATAAAACATACTTAAAAAGCATCTCAATAAAGTAAAGAGGTCTCTCATAAAGTATGCATAGGAGAAACCATGCATACGAACTCACATGCTGCGCATATGAGCTCTTCTACGTCTAAGTAAAACTATGAACTTAATAAACATTAACACTGAGTTGTCATAAAACCTAAATCTATATGTTGAACTGGAACGTTTCATCACAACAAGGCATACATATAGAGTATTTTGCCTAGTAAGCATCATATCTTAAAAGAAATCTACCAACTCCTAACTAGCAGTGGGTAACTATTATAACAAAGCAAGCTAGAAGATTAAAGTCAATTGTATGCAAGCTATAGTGTAAACCTAACAAACCCTGCATTCAGCATGATGTAATCTATAAATGTCACTTAACTAAAAAAATATATATTCAATACAAGATATGTCCATATCAATTCTAAATATGCCCAAAGGGCATATCTACACTGCACCAGATTACTAGCGCTAACTGTGAATACAGTGGACAACATTTAACTCTTAGGTCTATGAAGCCTCTTCTTTCTCAGAATCGGCTTCACCTGTATTTTGTCATTTAGACCTGGAAATACGTCAGCCCTACATCTAATGATCCATTTAAGTTCAGTCTCTAAAGTGAAATTGATGAGGTCACCACCCCTTCTGCTAGGAAGAACATTTTGAAGCACATAGAATGTAAAAGTATGTGTCGGACCTGCTACTTGGCAATGTTTGGATAGAGCATTGTTTAATGACCCTATCCTCATATGATATGTGTGTTCCCTAATACGTTCTTTCAAGGTTCTGTTAGTCTTGCCAATGTAGAATGATTCACATGCTGTACACCTAGCTAAATATATCACATTGGTACTAGAACAACATGTGCCTGTTGATAATACAAATTCATGTTTAGTTACTGGGTGTACAAAACTCAACCTTGTATCAATAAATCTACATTGGTTACAGTCACCACACGGTATCGTATTATGGTTCTCAGGCATAGCTCTCTCCAAGGGGTGTATCTTATTAGGTTTGCATAGGATCCTTTTAAGGTTTGGTTTATTTTTGAATACAACTTTTGGTATTGGACCTGCTATTCTACCTATTTTGTCATCCAGTAATAGTATTTCCCAATGTTTCAACATAAATCCCTTGATGCATTCAGCATCCTTGGTGAAATACATCGGGATTCTAATTTCTTGTTTATTAAGGTTATATGATGGATTATCCATCATGAGAGGTGTAGAGAAATAGGGTTTAGCTCTACTGGTTCTTAATTCATTCACCTTGGTTGTGATCACTTCAAAGTCATTAAGACCATATCCTCTTTGTTGAAAACTATGTCTCAGATATTCTAACTCTGCTAGATAACCTTCATCCAGTGGATTTAGCCTAGAGGCCCTCATAATCTGGCCTTTCATAACATTTTCAAAAACGTACTTTGGGTGCATGCTTTTCCTATGCAGAAATGTATTTCTGTGACATAAGTTACGGTGTATTGAGGTATTCAGAAGGCCATTACTCAACTTAGAAATGGAGACGTCTAAAAAGGACAACTGATCCATGGAATACTGCCGAGTAAACCTCAGAAAACTAGTAGAACTATTCATACAATCAACAAATTTCAAAAGACTCTCCTGGTCATCTAGCCAGATCATAAAGAGGTCATCTACAAACCTCCTATATAGTCCAACAGACTTTTTAAATCCATTTAGGGGGAAGAGATGGTCCTCCTCCCATCTGGCCATAACGAGGTTGGCGTAGCTATTGGCACATGAAGTGCCCATAGCTATGCCATCTCTCTGTAAGAATAATTCATCTTGAAACATGAATATGTTACTACTAAGGACTGTTTCAAGAAGTAGCGCCAGCATATCAATTTTCTCTGGACTATAATTAGAACTGGAGCGTAAGCACTGTTGTATACATTGTACACCTATATCATTGGGTATTACGGTGCAAAGGCTGACTACATCTAAGGTAACTAAATAAAGATGCCGTGTCACATCCAAGTTTTTTGTGTAATCATACAAGTCTAGTAAAAACTGCTTACTATCTTTCAAGATATGGGAGTTTACTTCCACTATGGGACGAAGATGATGTTCCAAATAAATTGACAGGGGTTCAGTAACCCATCCTTGTCCAGCTACAATTGGACGCATAGGTGGTTTAGACAAGGATTTATGAATCTTCGGAAGTCCTTGAATAGTGGGTATAGTGGGGTTGACAACCTTAAAGTACGTATACAGTTCTTCTCCTATTAATTTGAGTGTTAAATCATCTAACATATTGTATAACTGAAACACAATCTCAGTAACAACGTGCATATCTATTTTACAATAAAAAGACACATCACTTAACATCTCATACATCGCATTATTGTAGTCAACCAAATGCATAATAACAATAGGTCCGCCCTTATCAGCTGGTCTAATTGCCAAATTCTCATCAAGCTTAAGATCATTAAGAGCTTGTCTTTCTTTATAATTCAAATTGTTCCTATGTTTATTTCTATCTCTAGAGGTACTTTCAAAATATTTATAAATATCGTTCTCTACTAGTTTAGAAAAAGTATCAATCAAGGGATGCAATTGTGGAGTATACATACTATTAGGCCGAAATTTAGCCTGTATACTAGTGGCTTCACTTTCACCAAATTCCAGTTTAAGTTGTAGATTTCTAACAAATAACTTGGTATCAGTAATAGAATCAACTAAGTTCCCTCTACTAGTGGGAATAAAACTAAACCCTTTTTCTAAAACTTGTGCTTCATATGTTGTTAAAATTTTCTTTGAAAGGTTAACTATCAATGAGTTATTGCTCTCTCCCACATCTTTTTCACTGTGGGCCCCTGTGTTTCCCCCCCTGAGCCTTTCCTTTTGTGCCTGCCCCTGCTCGCAGAGCGTTGTCTCCCTGCATACTGGGACTGAGCTATGGGGAAAGGAGTATCATTTTTAAGATTATCAGTTTTACTATTAGTGCTACTCCCTTGCATTGTAGAAGTTGTCGCTATCTTTCTTCTAACAACTTCCATGCTATTCTGACTAGATGTTGTCGTGTTTTCACCTAGGTTAACATCAGGTTCTACATTCAATGAAGATACATTTGCACTAGAACTAGTAGGATTAGTTTCATGTAACAATGCATTGCTGTAAGACACTCCTGATATCACATTATTAACTGGTTGAACAGAACCATTATGATTGTTGGCCTGACCCATTACACCACTAACATTAACTTTTGGAAAACGTGGAGGGTGCGTAACTGCCCCTGTTGCATCTGGTTGTCTAGGCCAAGTAAAAACATTACAATTATTAAAGTCCCTTAGGTCACGTAGTATTTTACTCTTCTTTTGTTCTAATAAACATTTTTCGAAGAGTAATACACTGTCCAGGACTCTTTCAAGTTTGCTGTCAATAAAATCAGTGGGATATTTTCATTTAATGGCAACAAACATTTCATTTACTTGACGCCTCAGCGTTTCCTCTTCTGGTGTGAAATAGTCAATTAGAAGCCGCATATAGCTAAAACTGAGTTCTAAATTAAGCTTTTGCCATTTACAAAGTAAGTCCGGAAATTTGTTACCTGTCGTGGGCATTTTTAAAATTCTAAGGCCACGCGGTACAAACTTCTTAGCTATGCAGGCTTCAAAGTGTTGGCGCTGTAGTTGGAGCTTTTTAAGTTTCAAAAACTCCGATTCTAATTTATTTAGTTCCTCCGTAATGTTCATCAAGTTTTCATCAGTCTCAAGACTCATGTCTTCATCCAGCTTTGGTTCATATTCCAAAAGCAAGTACTCTTTACCAGTCATGCAAACTTGAAACCTTTCGGTCCTCCGATTGGCTACATCCATGGGGTTGGGCATGTAAGGTAATTCGATGTTCTGATGTGTACTCTCAGCCATCCCCTTAGGCTCATGCGATAAGAAATAATAAAACGTATGCCCAATCAAGTAAAAAGCACAGAGCCAACAGAGCTTGGTTCCCAAAAACGAAAAAGTCAAAATAAGGATACGTAGCATAAAACTGCTTCCAGGAACCAGATGGCAAACAAAAAGCTCTCCAGACCAGTTGTAATTCAAGAAAAAACGCTGCACTTGTACTCGTAAAAAAGGCACTAAATTTATTACAGAAACAGTAAGCACTTTCGCCCGTAGGCTTCTTCAGACTTTTAATGCTAAACCATATAAAATTCAAGTTTAAATATGCAAGCTCATCATCCTATTGGTCAGCCTCAATCCCATGATCTCACTGTATTAAGTAAGAACATCTTACAATAACGCTCCAATCTTCTTGTATAAGTCATTAAAAAGCATATTTAAATATACAAATAATTCATACTAAAAAACAACAGTTCATGTTGAAGAATGACATTTTAAAATAAAATATGTACTAACATATTCTAAAATGCATGAAATATTAACAGAAATGATATCGACAACTTGTATACCCATATTGCGCATACTTATACAACTCAGGTGTCTCAAATTAGCAAACGCTCATGATGTACTTCAAAGGGTAAACAATAAACTTAAGAGTGCACAGATCGTTACTTGGACCATCAATAACGTGGAAAACTTGATTTCTCTGGTCCTATGAAATAAATAATGCATACGTGTTATCAATACTGTATGCAACACAACGTGAAATAAGTGAATCTTATTTACAAATGCAATCAAATATATACAAAGCATCTCTAACTACATGTGCGTTAATACTCCATACTTCTCTGTGCGCAACTGTACGAATGGTAAATGTGCTTGCTCTAACAACATATATTTACAATAATAATTTATAAAACATACTTAAAAAGCATCTCAATAAAGTAAAGAGGTCTCTCATAAAGTATGCATAGGAGAAACCATGCATACGAACTCACATGCTGCGCACATGAGCTCTTCTACGTCTAAGTAAAACTATGAACTTAATAAACATTAACACTGAGTTGTCATAAAACCTAGATCTATATGTTGAACTGGAACGTTTCATCACAACAAGGCATACATATAGAGTATTTTGCCTAGTAAGCATCATATCTTAAAAGAAATCTACCAACTCCTAACTAGCAGTGGGTAACTATTATAACAAAGCAAGCTAGAAGATTAAAGTCAATTGTATGCAAGCTATAGTGTAAACCTAACAAACCCTGCATTCAGCATGATGTAATCTATAAATGTCACTTAACTAAAAAATATATATTCAATACAAGATATGTCCATATCAATTCTAAATATGCCCAAAGGGCATATCTACACTGCACCAGATTACTAGCGCTAACTGTGAATACAGTGGACAACATTTAACTCTTAGGTCTTTGAAGGATCTAATGATCCATTTAAGTTCAGTCTCTAAAGTGAAATTGATGAGGTCACCACCCCTTCTGCTAGGAAGAACATTTTGAAGCACACAGAATGTAAAAGTATGTGTCGAACCTGCTACTTGGCAATGTTTGGATAGAGCATTGTTTAATGACCCTATCCTCATATGATATGTGTGTTCCCTAATACGTTCTTTCAAGGTTCTGTTAGTCTTGCCAATGTAGAATGATTCACATGCCGTACACCTAGCTAAATATATCACATTGGTACTAGAACAACAATATTTTCCCCATCTGTTGGTTTCTTACAGAGAGTTTCCCCAGGAATCCACAGTTTCTTAACCCTTTGAGGTGCTGTATTGGCAGAGGGTGCGGGGACCTCTAGATTTAATTTGAGATGAGTGGGAAGATGAGTGTGAGTCTCACAAGGAGTCTGTTGTGGCATACGTCCTATTCCTCAGGGCAAGGCTCAGGGAGCTCATGGGCTTGGCCCAGGAGAACCTGGCAGAAGCCCAACAACAGAAAAAGGTGTGGTATGACAGGAATGCTCGAGCTAGAGAGTATGCTGTGGGGCAGCAGGTAATGGTTCTCATTCCTGTCAGACACAACAAGCTGCAAGCAGCTTGGGAGGGAACCTACAATGTGGTAAGGAAAGGTAGGTGATGTTAATTATGTGATGGAAGTGCTAGGTAGATGGCAGAGGCACAAATTGTACCATGTTAACATGATGAAACCATACCATGATAGGGAGGCCCTTGTGCTGAGCATTTGCAGTGGATTGCAGGAGGAGTCTGAGGGAGATCTGGAGACTGATCTCCTCAGTGAGGCTCGGGCTGACACCTCGGTGGAAGGAGTAGCAATGTCCCAGCAGCTATCTCCTACCCAGGTTCGAGAAATCTGAGCAGTGTTGCAGGAATTTGGAGACATGTTTACTGGGAAACCAGGGTGCAACCAACTGGTACAGCACCAGGTGGCTACAGGACCCCAAAGACCTATTAGGCAGGACCCTTGTTGGGTGCCTGAGAGAGTCAGACAGACCCTGAGGGAGGAGGTACAGGAGATGCTAGAACTAGGGGTGATTCAAGAGTCCAACAGTCCCTGGGCTTCACCGGTGGTGCTGGTGCCAAAGAAGGATGGCAGCACCAGGTTCTGTGTGGATTACAGGAAATTAAATATTCACACAGAGTCGAATGCTTACCCCATGCCTAGGACAGATGAGGCCCTAGAGCAGCTTGGTGGGGCTAAGTATCTTACAACCATTGATCTTACCAAGGGTTACTGGCAGGTGCCCTTGACTCCCAGTGCTAGAGAGAAGCCAGCCTTTGTGACGCCTTCTGGCTTGTATGAGTTCACAAAGATGCCCTTTGGGATGAAGAATGCCCCAGTGACTTTCCAGAGGCTGATGGGTAATATCCTAGCAGGAGCAGGAGGGTTTGCCCATGCTTACCTAGATGATATTGCCATCTACAGCCCTTCCTGGCCATAGCACCTTCAGCATGTCAGGGAGGTGCTGGGTAGACTACAGATGGCAGCGTTGACCATTAAGCCAAGAAAATGTCAGGTGGGTATGGCAGAGGTCTCCTACCTAGGACATAGAGTGGCGAGTGGTAAGATAAGGCCAGAACCTGCCAAAGTGGAAGCTATTCAGGCATGGCCTGCACCTGTTACCAACAAGCAGGTGAGGGCATTCTTAGGTAGGGTGCTACAGAATGTTTGTCCCCCATTATAGTACCATAGCTGCTCCCCTCACAGATCTGACGTGGAAGAACAGGCCAGATAAGGTAGTGTGGATCTCAGCATGTGAGCAGGCATTTCAGAAGCTTAAAGAAGCTTTGGGAGGACCCCCTGTGTTAGCCAGTCCAGATTACAGCAAGAATTTGTTGTGCAGGTGGATGCTTTGAACCATGGGATGGGGGCTGTACTTAGCCAGATTTCTTCAGAGGGGGAAGAGCACCCAGTGGTTTATCTCAGTTGTAGGCTCCAACCCAGGGAGGAATGCTATGCAGCCATAGAAAAGAAATGTCTAGCCAGAGTGTGGGCACTGCAGAAACTTCAACCTTATCTGTATGGAAGAAAATTCACTGTAATGACAGATCACAACCCTCTAACATGGTTAAACAGAGCCAGTCAACAAAATGCCAAGTTGTTAAGATGGAGTCTGGGGTTGCAAGCATATGATATGTCAGTGCAGCATCACAGTGGGATTAGCAATGCCAATGCAGATGGGCTGTCAAGACAGGGAATGGGGTGAGGTACATCCAGATAGACCTAACCCTCTCAAGTGGCGTTTATCAAGGTTCACTTGAAAAACTTGCTTGAGTTCACCAGGGGGGAAGAGGTGTGAAGATTGGGGAAAGATGGGCTAAGGCTGCCAGCCTTGTCAAATAGAATTTGATACATTATTCTATCATTTGTATATATAAATGTAAAATACAGGCTTATGTTCTTAAATGAAAGAAAACACTGTAAAATGTGAACTTCAAGATTGTTGCAACATTGCCATCTGCTGTAAGGAAAACTAAGCCAAGCATTTCAAATGTCCTTTGGAGTTAAAGTTATCAAAATAGTGGTGCCGAAGCGGCTGGCTGAACACATTCTTTCTATTGTCTTAACTTAAGGAATAATTGCTAGAGTGTACATGTGAAACATCTTTTATTGTTGTAGTTTCCTGAGCATGTGTTAGATTGCTAAATAATGTAGCCTTTTTTCCTGGGAACTCCAGACTAAGTGTCAAAATGATGTAATGTGTATACTGGAAAACCTAAGTGTCAAAATGATGTAATTTGGGAGGGCCTAGGAAAGATGTTTGTTAGTGAGTTTAAAAACTAGTGTTCAGAGAGAGACTGTGAGCATTTTTTTATTTTATTTATTTATTTTTATTTTACATTTGTTAACCGGGGGTGTCTGACTGAGCTGAAAAGGCCCTTTTTCAGCAGAGGCCTGGGGAGAAAAGCTCCACAAAGAAAAATTACAGACACATTTAGTTATTTAGACATAATCAGTATACACACAAATTACAAGAGACATGTTTTACAGTGGTATGCGGCACAAACAGTTACAGTGGAGAGAACAATCAAAAAAGATATTAATTTTAAAAATAAAGGTAAGTAATAGATTTGTGGTGTACAGCTGAACTTTGGAATGTAGGTAGAATACATACATAGTACACAGGTACAGTACATACATTGTAGATTAGCCAGTGTTTGTGAGTAAGATTGAAAAACTATTATAAATTGCTCTAGATTTAGTATGCATATGTTATCCGCTTTCACTAGCCTGGGGAGCAATCATGGCATTTTGATCTTGATATCCCACTTATCAGCACTCTGCCATTTATCTTATGTAAGTAGTGTCTTAGAAGTATGTTTTCTTGTAGTAATAGCTAGGAACTTAGAAGAAAGTTAGACAACTGTTTTTCTGTTATATCAGAACTTTCCTACTGTATTGTTTTAAGTTTCTGTGTGATCTCTGAACTCTTAGATATTACTGTGGTGTAGTAGTATTGTCTTGTGTTTAAATTATTTATTATTAAATATTTTAAAAACCTTTACCTGTGGCTGGTTTGTGTATAGATAAGTAAGCTCTAGAGTACATTGCATATTTATAGAGTTTATTGTAATAAGCCACTCTAATAAGCCTTAGACTGAATAGTCGCATTGCCAATTGGATAATAATATTGCACAGTAATAATTGGACACCCTTTTAAGGGCCTTTGGGTAGCTGATAAGTATTAACTGGTGGTGGCAGAAATTTCAACTGTATAGTCTGGGTAAAGTGGCACAGCTGGAGAATCTTTGTCAGCCTTTCCCAGGAGTGTCTGTGAAGTTGTATAAATACTTATCTCAAAGTGTGTGTGGTGTGTCAGCTACCTGGGAAGGGACACAAAGCACAGGTGGGACAGAGTGGGTACTGGAGGTTAGCTTGCCAGCTAGGCTGCAATCTGGACCCTATAGCTCTGCTGGTGGGGAGTCTTATTGGGGACCTGGAGAGCAAGGGATCAACCCTCCCCAGACTGACTGTGATCTCTGTGTGTACTTAAGGGAATTTGTACTTTACTGTGTGTATTTGTTCTCTTTTCCTCTTATATGAGATACCCTCACTGGTGTTAGTGGTGAGGACTGAGGCTTCTTGATTGCTGGTCCAGGGCACAGTCATCACACCTTCTATTACCAGAAACAAAACTGTAGCACTAATAACAAGATGGTTCCTGAAAAGCAGGCCACAGACTTGCAAACAATCAGTAATCTTCTCCAAGATGTTTCCAGGGTCAGTCAACTTTTTGTAGTCTTATCTTATCAGATACCATGGATAACACATACAGCAGCTCAGCACAACAGACAACCAATTTGAACAACAGTGAAAAAGTAAAACTGAAGAGGTCACCACTAAAATGGCAACCAGACCAATGAGGGAAGCTCCACATGCATACTGTCCAGTCACACATGGGCATGAGTCAATGCCCCTCTTCTCATCCATTCACCAGGAGCAAAACTGAAGCAGTATTCCCAAGTTGATTCTATAGATGTGATTTTTAGGTTCTCTTGTGATCAGTAGTTTTGTCCAAGAAGTTGCAGGTTTTGAATGTAAAATGGAAAAATAGAGGTTCTTATTATTGCAGTGTGTACTAAAAGGTTGGAAGATATGAAAGACAGGGTAACTTAAGTTTAGCAGTCTAAGTGGAGGACCTTTTCAGTTTGATCTTCAAGTGCTTGCTAGTACGAACAGAAAAGATGAGACTAGGAGGAGCTTACAAAGTCTTATTTACTGTAGGAGCTAGCCTCTCAAGAGCAACACGGGTTCTTCTGCATATTTAGTCTCTTGCAGATTATCCTATAGAGCTGTGTCAGAGCCTACAAAGATGGGGAGGGGAGCCCCAGCTATTTACTTTGGCTCTAATTGTTTTTTTTGTTTGTTTTCTTTTTACAGAAAATTCATTTAGTTTTCTGTGTAAAAAACAATGTTGAATCATTTAATTGTATTATTTTGAGTCATCATATCTCTCTCTCTCTCTTTTCTATTGCAAAATAATACATTTCAAATGCACAACTGAATAATATACTTCTCTTCATCTTGGTCTGTTTATATACTATACAAATGTAAATATTTGTCAACTGACTGTAACAGACCCAGCTGAAAACAAGACATGAATAGCATTCTAAGTACTACTGTTATTTGTCTAATATATAAAACATGATGCTTGCAACTTGTCTAGAATGAGATCTCTCTCTTGTTGAATGGAATCACACTTCAGGCTGAAACCAAATAACTTCAGTGGCCTACGCCATCAGGGAAAGATGCTGTTCTGTGACAGTTATCTTTGAAATTTGTATTTTTAGAGTCAGTAAGTGCTATTAAGAAACCAGTGTTGTGTTTATGCCATTGTCAGTGCTATTAATGTCAGTTTTGTCTGTCTAGCACATTCAGAGCAAGAAGGAGTGAGTTTTTTTATGACAAGGAGTCTGCAGCTGAACTTAAATGAACTTAGGCATGATGTAAAATGACAGACTAACACTATCTGAATTATTTCAGCAGTGTTTCCTTAATAATATGGCTGGGCAGATTGAAACAAATAAAGCTTGGGTGAACTTTAAATGTGATGTAACATTTCTGCTGTTAATAGCCATTAGCCCCATCTTCTTATCTGTTTCCACCAAACTGCTCTCTTTTGCTGTCTGTACTGTCTCTGGAGAACCTTTTCCTCTATGTTCCTTTGCTTTATTTGCCTTCAGGCTCCACGAAAAATTCTAAGGACTGCTTCTTCAAGCTTTCAAATCTCTTGAAAATGACAGCAGATCTGAAATTACTGAATGGCCCCATCTGGTTTCAGAAGCCAGCTAATCTGGCTGTGCGTCAATGTGCTAATCTGTTATGCAGTGCATGATGGAAGAGGTTCTCACAACTATTTTCTTCATGAGAAATACAGACACTGATAATCACACACATACATACACCATTGACCTGTTATAAAAGGAAGGAGGTAATGTAGTTTATTATTCTTTGGTTTAATTTTCTGAGCTAATTATGAACTGGAAGAACAGAGTACAGATGAATCAGAGTTAGCAATGTATCTTGCTACATGTGAGACTAGCCTGCCTGAGTAAATGTACAAATGCTGCTTTAATTTATGTGACCTGATATCATACATGGAAAACAGACATATTTTTGTTAACTTCACCATAACCAAAATAAAGCTCACAATCTTCACATTCAAGACAATAAAAAATAAAAATGAAGCCACTTCACCATAATTTAAGCTTGACCTTTTTTGAAATGGACTGGAGACAGAAACAACACACACATGCACACACACACACACACACACACACACACACACACACGCACACACACACACACACACACACACACACACATGTGCCACAGTGAACCTCCTGTATGTCCCTTCCCTAGAGGTGAGGTACAGGTGGTAAAAGTGACCCAGTGAGAAGTTAACTGCAGCAGTTTGCCCAGATAGTCAAATGCATGAATGAAGGCTATGACTTAAGCAAAAAAGCCTATCATTTGTTTTCTAGGTTTCTGTATGAATTATGTGCACATCTAGTTTTTTAATATTTGCAGTTTAACTCACCACCAATACATAAACAGACTAAAGTAGCATTAAATGATAGTCTAGTAAACGCTCTGAAATGTTCCCATTTCTTTAAAAATTATATGTATGCCTTAAAGACAGATATGCTCTTAAGTATTCTTGGTCAGTATGTCCAAGGTCTTTGTTATCCCTCAGATAAAAAAAAAACTTGCTTTCATAACTTTATCATTACATTTTTATATGGACATAAGTGATTTATTGTGAACAGGCTAGTTTTGTAAACAAAGGAAAATGGAAAAACCTAGCTGGTAAAAAGCAGATATTTCAATTGAAAAGACAGCTAGATTTAAAAAGAAAGTATAAATCGGGGTAGTCAAGGCAAGGAACACAAATCTTAACCTAGCAGTCAAAGTTATTTTATTGCATTATGTCATCCCTATAAAGTCTATGAATGTTACATACCTTTTTTGCATAGTTCACAACACAGTTTACTTAACCCTGTATCACAGATGTTGTTTCTTTGTCATAATTAGTGTTGCTTCATTGTAAAACTCATTTTTATTCAGCAAATGCACAAAGCATGAAACTTGCAATTGAAAAGGGTCCCCAAACCAGCAATAAGGAAATCAATGAAAACAGATTAAAAGTAGTATGCAACATAGCAGTACCTTAATTAATATTTATTAGACTGCTAACTCCAGTTACAAAATTCTGCCTGGAGTGCAGTGCTTTTAAAGAGCTAGTCACATGCTTAAATGAAATTAAACAAATTATAGTACATAGACCCAGCCTAGTAAATATTCTCTATTAGACCCTATGTGTTCATTTCATGATTTGGTTCTTATCACATTTTGCATTTGAAGTGGATGTTTGATTCCATGTTTCTGTTTTGTTCCTCATAAATTATCCATAACTAAAATTAAAGAATACTGTAATGAGATAATTTACTAGCAGTGACACCAAAGAGGAGTAGAAATCGGAACAGGGATACTGGAGTCACATGAATCATAATTAAACTCATTCATTTAACCATCCATTCACTTATTCATTCAGTTTTAGATATCCACTTCATTATAGTCCAGGTTGTGAAGAACATGGAGCCTACCATAGCACTCAAAAGGCTTAAGACAGAGAATGAATACTGGATGGGACACCATACCATTTCAGGATGCAAATGCACGTTTACACAGCATAAAGGCACACTAATTTATATGTAGGCATTACTGAAGGATATAGGCGGAAGTAGTAGATCACAATGAAAACCCATGCAGATTTGGCAGAGAAGACATCCCAGCCAGGAAGTGGAGAAGAAGCAAGGGCTGTGAGGAAGTAGACAAAATGTGCTCCATTTTGTTGTCCCCGATTGAAAACACTGTGACAAATGCCATGGTCATATAAATGCACTTAATAACTTGAATGAGAAACATCCCTTTTGTTCCAATAGCCTGTTACTATACTTTGTACAATTCAACATGTTTTTACTTATTTTTTTTAACTGAACTTCACATATAATTCTAATGTTTTCTACTTCTCTGTTGTCTTATTGTTTTCTACAGTTTCTGCTTCACATTTTTCTGCTTTCCATTGCCACTTACACTTGTCTTATTTACTTCATGTATACAATCTTTCATTCCCTTCATTTTTGTTTTCTACCTTGCTGTCCATAATACTGTAAAACACCTAGCAATAATATTGCTCAAATTAAACAGTAAATTTGCAGATCTATAAGTGTCAGTAGAATGCCACTGGGAGAACAATATATGTTTCAAACTATAAAAAGAAATAATAAAAACAAATGACCTAGCAGCAAACATCACACCTTCCCACCATCCTGATTCTACAACAGTACAAGCTACATACTACAGGGCCAGTAATTGCAATTTATAATAGCTAAGATAGTCAGTTAAGAAGCAGTATTTTTACTGGTATACTCATTATCAACCTCTTTAAAATCAACTATTTTTATGCTTTCCAGGAGTTAAAAATAAAACATGATGAAAGTAGGGCCTTAGCATGCCATAATGTAAGGACGTATGGAGATATTTTTAATAGACTTAGATTCATAGATTCATATATTTAGATATTCTAAGGCCATTGAAGCTTATGATGATTGGTGTCTTGACAGTACCCTCCATAAGGCCACACCTCCTTTCTTCTTCTTTACAGTCATATCAGTCAATCCTGGATTAAATTTGAGAAAACCTACCATGTCATCTAGGTTAGTGAATTATACTGCTTACCATGTAGGGGAAATTTATTCCAGAGGTTGAGGAGGTGCTAAGTTATAAACCTGTCCCTCCACCTTGTTTTCTTTACCTGTTGGTGAATATTTATGTAGGCCCTCAGTTCTAGTGTTGATGGTCCCATTAGACTTATGTAGATACAGGAGGTCCAAAACAATTGGTTTTCTCATATCATGCTAAATCAGAAAGAGATCTCTACACAAAAGTCCATAAGACATTAAGGATAGAGCTTCCAGCTGCTCTTGGTAGTGCAGGGACTTTAGGTCTATTATCTTTCTGGTTAGGAACCTTTGGGGTTGTTCCAATTGTTTGACATGTTTATTGAGAGACATCTCGAAAGGGATTTTGCGCACGCTTACTGGCTTGATCAATGTTGTGTATGAAGGAGTGATTGCTTCTTTTAGATCTTGATGATATTCCTTTGGCAATTAGTTGTGCTAAATAACAGGATTTCCATACAACTGTTTTTACATGATGCTCAAAAAAGGGAGTTATTAATTCAAGTTCCTAGGTCCATGGTTACATTTTTGTTTTGTCGTAGTTTGTTGTCTATACAGAATGGGGATGAATTGTCAAAAATGATGCTAGTCTTTTCAGCATTTAATTTAAGTGTATTTTAGTACACAAAGAGTTTTCTAGGGTGAGTTTATTCTGTAGGGCTTGTAGAAAAGGCAAGTAAAGTCCAAAAAGGAGAGGTATCAGCTTTTTGAGAGACACCAGTGGTCAAACTGGTCACTTTTATACTTTCTGATGAAGGCCTTCAATTTTCTCTGTGTGGAGTCTGCCTTTCAGCCATTTTGCTTTCCATATTACTACCTATGGGTCAATTTTTAAAGTATTTTCTTCTGTAGGATACCAGCACGGGAAATGTTATTGATGGCCTTAGCCAGGTCAAGATAAGTCATTTCTATTGTATGGCTGCTGTGCACTGCCTCCATAACCTTTTCAAAAAATTTTACCAGATTCCATGGAAAGGCTCCATCTTTTAAAATAAAAACAATATTGGATGTTAAGTCTAATACTATCCTTGATATCACTGTTTATGAGGTTAGTTATAATATGTTCTATGGCTTAATAGATTAGGCTACAATTTCCTGGCTCAGTTATAAATCCCCCTTATGAAAAGGTAGCACCACTGCAGTGCTCCACTGTTCAGGGTTGAAACCTGTAGCTAAACTTATGTTAAATAGCTTAAGGAGTGTCTCTGCAAAGGCATGTTTAACACTATTAATTAAGCAACAAGGTGTATTGGCAGGTCTTATGCAGGGAGTATTTTTGGCCTTGGTAAGCACTTTCAATAAATTATTTTTAGAGATAATTCAGAGACTAAGAGATTTTGCATTGATAGGCTAAGAGATTCAGGCATTTTCGCACTTTGGGTTGAATTGTCAGGAGTGAATTTCATATTGAATTTGTTTTAAGGATATTGGTGAGGCCTATTGGGTCAGAAAAGGAGGAGCCATTTTTAATACATTAAGAGAAATGTAGGTTATTGTTTCTTAGTTTTCTAACATAGCTAAAGAATAATTTATAATTGGCTTCAGAGGACAGCATATGTTAGCAGGTTTCTTTAGAATTGACAGTGTTTCCAATGTTTTGCAATGCTTCTGATATTTTTCTTAAGAGGAATAATTTTGGTTTTGCTATATAATTTTAGGGGTTTATTTTGTTGTTGTGTTTAATTATAGTAGTGGCTCTCCAAGGTGATTTATTTTTGAATTTACCATGATACTCAGTTCTGGTAGGGACTGCTAGCTCTATACTTTTTTTCCTAAATGGGTGTGGAATTCCTTAGAGAAGTGTGCGGTTTTATCAAGGTCAGGAATGGTGTAAGTGAATCTTGATATTTCACCATAGAGTAGGTTGACATTGGCATATTTGTAGTCCTTAAATTCAGTGGGATTTTCTGTAGGGGATATTAAAGGAAAAGTCCACAAGTTTGTGTTCAGACGTCATTGAGAAATGAGATATGAAAGGAGTTGTGCAGGAGATGTTCATATTTGTAAGAATCAGATCATGAATGTTGAATCCTCTAGTAGGTTTGTTTACCAAGTGCTCAGGAGAGTTTTTTATTTATAAAGTCTATGAATGTTTAAACATATCCTATATTTGAGTTACAGATGTCCATGTCCTAGGTTATTGAAGTTAAAATCACCCCAAATAATGGAGTTTTTTCTAATAAGGAGATCACTTTGTGCATTGAAGAATGTTATGTGGTCATAATGGGAAAAGGAGCTACTCTGTATCAAGCTATTAACTGATAAGTAGTCTTCTCCAACTGAGTAAGTCAATAAACCACACCAAGGCTTGCTTTGTGACCATTTATTGAATAAACAAACAATATGACCGATACTGGTTACTAACAGTATTAAACATACCAAGAAAACAGATTAACCATTGCAAGCCATAACATGACATAAGCAAGGCAGTCAGGTGGTGCCACAAGCCCATTCTGGCCCAGCAAATTATCATCCAGGTGCATACTCAAACTCCTTTGACAAATCTCTCAACCCACCAAAAACAAGGCTTAATACTTTACCCCCCCCCCCATAGACTTGCTTTTAAAGCATGCATCCTTAGTCTTTCCAACCTATCACTAAACCTCAAGGGAGAAACCAAAAGAGGGGTTCAGGCTGAAAAGCAACTTCCCCTTTTTTTTAAAGTGTTAGTATGCGGGACATGAATGCTGTCAAGGGCAAATTTCCAGTTACAGTGTTTAACTAGCACAATATAGGATTTTTGCAAGGACAGAACGTCATTAAATCATGGGTAGCAAATTTTATCTGTCCATTCTAGTTGTTAATGGAAGGTGCATTGATAACAACTTTTTTGTTTTAAATTATGCTGTGTTCCCATAAGATCAATGTTATTGTTTGTGAAACATGTGTAAGAGCAATGATTGAAAACCAACTCTGGCACGGTATAAATGTTTTTTTTTTTTTTTTTGGTAACAGTCATTCTAACATCAGGTGGAAGTATCATGATCAGGGTAATAGATTGTTATGAGACCTGGGATGATAAGATCAGTACTGTAGAGTGTATATCTGTGGCAGTAAAGACAACTCTGAAACAAATTACAATTGCTGGATTGTATAGACCAGCAAAGTGATGTCCTGCATGAAACACAGTAAGGAAAAATTAGCTGGGGATATAAATTTACCAGAATAATATTGATTTTATAACTTTAGTAGGGACATTATGTACAAGTTCAGGAAAAAAAATGCTGCACATTGTAAACAAACCTTCTGTAGAACATAACATACCTGATATTGTATGCTCTTCTAAGGAGATGATTGTTTCTTCATATCAAGGTTTACCACCTACAATGTGAAGTAATAATGGGGTTATAAAGGTTGAAATAGGACTAGCTAATTGACACTTTGAAATCTTAGCCCATGCACAGAAAATTAATAACAGACTATATGGCATCAAAACAGCCAGTATGTAAAACTAATTGGAGTGATGCATTTAGTGGAAATACTGTAGAATGAATAAGGTAAGTTTTGACAGAGAAATTATTTGAATAAAAAAAAAAATACAGGTTTAACATCAGGACCTAGGTAAACACAGTCATGAGAGTATATTTTACTAAGAGTAAGAGAATGAATTAAGATGAGATATAAAAATATAAAGAAATGGAGAATGAGGTTGAAATATAACTCTGCTTAATGAAATAAATAAAATGGAGAGATAAAATCAACATAGTCTGAAAACAAGACCAGGAAAAAAATAAAGAAAATGTATATAAATATATTGAACATACTAGGAATCTATTTTATGATGTGGTAGGAGTAACAACATACAAACCACTAAACTGTGTGCAAATTCTAAAATTTATTTTCAAAGTCAACCGATTGTAGATATATTTTCAAACTCTTATGCAAAGTAATTTGGCTACACAAGGGAGGATATTATTTATGCAGGTAATACCGAGGTAACTTCAGACACTGAAATTAATTAGATTATTTTGAAAAAGTGCTATGCAAAGTGGACCCAAGTAAAGAACAGTAAGGAGGCAGAATTTGTAATAATTACTTGGGAACACTTCATTGTGAACTTTCAGTGCCATTACTTTGAAAAGGATGGAGAGATTCCTCAGGAATGGAGGCATATACTTGTGACAACCCATCTTTAAGGGATAGAATATTAGAATGTGGAAAAATAATGCACACGATTATTGGATAAATTATTGTCAGAAATGGAATAGTGAGACTTAAAGCTATATATCATCATGCATATAATGAATATAGGTCTATAACTACTTATAACATGATGTTCTATAACAATATAATACCAACTGTAAATGACAGAGTGTACTGTGGTGCAATGTATACACATCTCACTTTAGCCTTTGATAAAGTCATAGACAGAATGCTGATCAATAAATTAGAATAACTAATTATTAATGTGATTTAGAGAAGACAAATAGCTGCATGATTTACAAGTTGGAGATGGCATGTATCATACTGTAATTAGACAGGAGAAATTCTAGGTTATAGTCAGGGTGTCCCACAAGCAAAACAGATTACATCTATTACAGACAGGATGTGGCTGCAAAAGAACTTGACTAACTTGACCAGATGGGCATAGAAAAATCATACGCTGATAAATACCCCCAAAACTAAGCATATGAGATTTGGGAAACATAGATTGAAGGGTGAACATTAAATGCAGCACACATTGATTGAAACCATGTATTTATTTAAGGACATGGGTATATGGGTAGATCTAGCTTTGAGTTTTTCTGATCATATCAACTCATTGGTTTATATAACTATAGGCTATATAAAAATATTTATAAAGTGCAGGAAATCAGAAATACTGAAATTATTGTTTGTTATATTAATAATATGTAAACCTTATATGAAAACTAACATGGGTAAATTGGAAAGAGTATGGTGGAAATATACCAAGAGCATCCATGAATATAACGGTTTAAGTTATGGAAAACTAAGCATCTAAACTTATACAGTGTTTCATGTAGATATTGATGAGGAAACCTCATTCACGTATATAGAGCATTTAGTAACAACTACCTCTGGGAATGATTGGGTTATTAAGGAATAGTAGATAATCAATGGACAGATTATATAGGAATGAGAAATGTAGTAATTGATTCTCTGAGACAGTAGCTGACATCAGGAATAGACTATCAAATTATATTAAAGCAAGCACTAGTTTAAATATTTTTAAGGTCTAGCTGGACACTTGTTTTGAAGATGACTGTTTTTGCATATTGGTAGTCTAGAAGAGCATTATTGCCTGTGCCCAGAATATTTGTATGCATGTATCTGTATAATTTGTACATTTATTCTGATAGCCCAAGTAAGGGGTTGCTGCTACCAAGACAAAGAAACACAGTGCTAGGAAGTACTTCCACTTTGTACATCTTCTTAACTGTGCATGACTAGAAATAAATTGACCAGTCACAACCAATGCACCATCATACAAATATCTCTGGATTTCTATTCAGAACATATATAGACCAAAAACCTGCTAAAATTTAAACAGATAATCTAATAGACCAAAAGCCTGCTAAAATTTAAACATATAATCTAAGGTAAAATTATTAAAGGTCTTCCATGTGCCTAATCACAAGAAGAGTGTGAGAGTGTCACACCTGTTTCTACTGCCGACAAAGCCTATTGAACGCATCATTTCAACACCTCCTGACTATAAAGCCATATTTATCCACCTGAATTAACTTCCCAATGACTTTCTGCAGCCTTGCCATCCAAATTCCCATATAAAGCTTCTAATCATCATTCATATGTGTTCATATTGATAGGCTTAACTAGTTTTAATACAACAGGTGTAGCCCCTGTTTTCCACTCCCCCTTTCTTCAGTCCCCCAAAATATTGTAAATAGATCCATAAACCTGATGTTTTCTATGATCTTATCCATTTTATATGGGAAGTCATCTGGTTTGGGGGGCGTAATTCACATAATTATATTTACACTTACCCGAATTTGAAAAGTATGTGATAACTTCACCGAAAACTTACTTTCAGGAACACTTAGATCAATGCAATTTTACTCCAGGAAAGGAACCACTTTGCCACCAACAAAATAAACAAACCAAAGCAAATCAAACTCGCCTAAGTAGGGGCTTTTCCCTAACTAAATATACCAACTCTGAGATCACACTACAGTGGGGAAAAGGGTAAAGTTCACCATGGTAGTCAAGTGTTTCCTTCCTGTAGTAAAATTCTAGTGATCCGAGTGTTCATGAAGGTATGTTTTTGGTGACGTCGCCTCAGCCTTTTAAGTTTCGGGTAAGTGAAAATTCAGTCTTGTAAAGGGGGTCCAGCCAGGGATATCCTTGTACAGTTGATCAACTGTGTTTCACCTTCCCTAATCATACTCTTAATCTGCTCTCTCACCTACTCAGCTAGAGTAGTAAGAGCTATCTTATCAAGGAAGTCTTGCACTTAGACTGTACATCATCTGAGGGAAAGTCAGTTAATCTCTGGAAGTATACCTGAAACTTCTGCAAAATTTCATTCTACCTCCTTATTCTTTAGTCCGCCTTTCTGATAGTAGTAACAGAGTATTGGCCTGCATGCATTCTAAGTTTGAAGAGAAAATTCTTAACTGCTCATTGAAACAAGCCATATCATTCCAAAGGGACTTTTCAAGGTAAATCTTACTTTTTTACTTGGTAAAAGATCCTTAATCTTATATCTCAGTTGACCAGTTCCTGAATGCGGAGTCTTTGTGGACTTCCAACAATTTCAGCGTCTTTTGGTTCTCTTGAAGGTTAGCTTCATACTGCCAATTCAAACCTGCCATTATCCTTCTTAATGTTGTCTTAAGTGCAATTTGAATACATCCCATAGAACTAACGAAGGAGGGGTCTATTCTAAATTTTCTTGCCTGATCTCCTTCTGCATGTCTGAGATAAGTTTATGTGGCTTCAAATGCTTCAGGACCACATCACCAATCCACCACAGATGTGGTAAAAGCTTGCCTTATGGGGGTAGTTTAAAAAACTAGGTGGATGGTTCAAAATTAGGAGCCAAAACAAATCAGACCCTTGTAAATAAAGTGAAAAAAAGTTGGACAAAAACGTTAAGCTTTTAATTAATGAGAATAGTAGGTAGAAGTAATGGAGCCTGATCTCTATAATGCTATGCTCTGTCTATCAATACCAATTGTAATGCCCTGAGCACATCTTCTACAGATCTGCAGTACCATATACAGCTAATAAACAGTTATAGTCACCCCCAATATATTTCTCCCTCAGCCCAATCCAGAAATTTAATTAACCAACTCTTAAACATCTTATGGTAGGATGCTAGAGGGGATATAGAAAGCTTCTCCAGTGATGTGGATTCTTGTCTACCAAACATAAAACCAGTCTAGTGACCCAAACCCTCCTATGTGCTCTGTATTGCTTATTCAAACCTTTCTTCCCTAAAATAGCATTTCCTCCTCTTACCAGAGGGATAAGACTAGCCACAACCTCATGCATGTATCTCTCCATCTTCTTGTGCTCTTTGCTATCAAGGTGGGCTTCCTGCAGCAACAAAATAACAACTTTGCATTGCCGTGTGTAACTCAACACCTGGATCATCTTGACAAGGCTCTTCAGTCCACTTCCATTAAACAAACTAATAAGCATTTTGCATAAAAGGATACAGCAGTACATGTAGTAAGTTAACTGTGGGACAGACTGTAACTCTGAGTGCAAATAATGATAGTTACAATCTGTCTGTCTAAACAATGCACAACACTTTGGCCCACATCCCAAAACCCTCTCACTTAAAAGAGGTTTGAATAAAACTACCAAGGAACTTCAGTCCTAACAGCAACAGAATAAACATGTCCCACCTGTTTGATTCACATGCCACCACAACACTCACAACATTGGAGGTATGAACCAACACCTCCATATCTGATGTAGGAAAAAGGCATGTCTAAAGACAAGGATCTCAATGAGGCCTTCTCTATAGAGATGTAAGAATCACATAGCCTCCAGAAGAGTATCTCTAAAAGACTTGCTGATATTCCACATCCTTTTTCTACAGTGGCTATAATACCAACACACCTTTCCTCCCAATGAAAGGGAGAATAAAGGAAAAAAAATAAGAATAAAAAATGGTGAACTAAACCTTCAGTTCTTGTGCTCCCCCACTAGCACTAAGGTTCCTGACATCCAATCTGTGGACAAAGGCTGCATTATTCTTCCTTGTACTGGGACCAAATATCAACATAAAAGCTACTGATGAAACACAATCAGTATGTTATATCAATACTTTATTGCAGCATCTGCATATGAGCAGCATTTTTGCCATTTTCATTCACAACAATGTTTTAAAATCTCTGTGGCTTCTACTATAGTGCAACCATGGATTTGTTTCATATAAGTTAAGTAGGAGAGTGGCAAGCCCCCCCCACACACACACATATTGAGGGTGCAGTCACTCCTCAACAAAAAAAAATGTTTTTTGTTTTTTGTATATTTTTTGAGTTATGGTTCTCAATGGTAAAATATCAATAATGTATTCTATTCTGTTCATTCTTAGATGTGTCAATGTAACATATGGGAAACCTGTTTGCACATATAATGAGTTAGAGTATCTCTAATTTGTTAGAAACATAAAGACTCTTAAACTATAAAGAAATAATGTATTACACAATTACTTGCCCATAAAGTGATCTTTTTAATGAAATCACAGATTAAAGGGTAATACAACACCCAAAACATCCCATGTCCAACCAAAAATAGCCACTGTAAAGGTTTTGCTTTTAAAAGCAACTCCACACCATAGGTGCATCTCACACACTACTTTCTATGACCAAAGGAATAGGAAACGGTTCCTATTTTGCTTAACTATACAATTACACTACATGACCAACATACTAATGGCAAGACTAATTTAAAGAAAGAAGAAACACTTCTTATAGCTTCCTTTTTTCAAAAGCAAAAATGAATGTTCTTTTGAGGTAGAATTTTGCAACATAGTTCATTAAAAATCTGATTTCTCTTATATTTTTTAATATTTTTGTCATTTTCTTTTTTTAAACATGTTTCTGAGTAGTATCCCACCTTCATAATGGAAGCAGGAATGGTTATGTGTTTTTGGTATTCAAACTTTATGCTAATTAGATGTCCATAGTTTTGGCTGAATGTACCTACTTTTCAAGGGCTTTTATACCGATTATCAATGTTTGCAGGTTGAGAGATATGAAAAGTGTGTGGAGAGGTAAGGATAGGGGAAAATATAGACAATAAATAGTTTATACTAGCTCTCCTAAGGTAACCAAGTCCAAAAGTTACCTGCAATATCCAGAGAAGTTCCATAGGGTATAAAGCGATTACTATCAAAACAGAAATCCAGACCGTCACATATCCAGTCATCAAGTTGTCAACAGCTCAGTTCTATTCACCTCATTTGCTAGAGTGAGGTTTCTTTGTTATTGGTTGTTTTGTAGGGGTAGTCAGTGAGGGCAAGTTATGCAGCACTTTCTGGCCCAACAAAGTATCCATTGCCATCAGATCTCTGAACATCTTCCCACCTGGAATCATGTTTTTTTTTAAAACTACCCATCCTTTGGAGGCCATCATCCAAAGAGAAAACAGGAAGCAAAGACCAGCTGTAATGCTGCTTTTCTTCAAGTGTGCTGAATAACCTTGACCAAAAGTGATCCCACCTCTGTTATGCAGTGTGTCAGATAGCCACACAGAATATAACACAATTTGCTTCAGACATAAAGGCATAAACTTTAAAATCATAGGTCATAAACTACTACCTGCATAATGTGGGCTCTCTATTTGCAGTTTGCAAAGTCTTAATATAGAAGGAACTAATTTATGTTTTTGAGAAGGGGTACAGGTTCTTAACTTCTGTATTCTCTGGAATACCAAATTTCTCTAGTTTGGAACACCTTCCCTAATTATCCAGATTATCATCCTTTTGAAGTAAACACTGAACTTGTTTATTCAAGTTGTGACACAAGGGAAATACTGCCAGCCAAGCTAGCTGGAATTTTGTAAATAATTATATGTCATTTGAGAATATTAATATGATTTATATATAAATGTAACAAAAGGAGACACTGCCAGCCCAGCTATCTGAAATTTTGTAAATAGTTATATGTCATTTGTCTATACTAGCATGATGCAATTGCTTGTGTTACCAAATGTATTAAAACTATATGTTATGTGTATATTAAACTTCTTCTTTTGGCTTTTCCCAGTTAGGGGTCGCCGCACCGGATCACTTGTCTGCTCATGATTGGCAGTGGAGTTTTACAGTGTCGTCCGGCGCCCAACATTCCACAGAAGGCACACACACGAGCGCAGTCATGCCCAGGACCAATTTAGAGTGTCCAATCCACCTACAGCATGTCTTTGGGATGTGGGAGGAAATCGGTGCACCTGGAGGAAACCCACATGACCACTGGGAGGACATGCAGACTCCGCAGAGAAGGCACCCCTGCCGAGAATCAAACCGGAGAACGTTATGTGTATATTAAACTACTGGTACAAAAGTGTGTGTTGAACAGGGTTTGTGCAGCACTTTGCTTCAAGGATATGCCCACAGTGTAACCTACTGGAAAAGAACAGAAATGTATATAAACTATATATATATTGGGTTGGGAGGGTGGCCTAATGGTTAAGGTGTTTGCCTTACAAACACAAGGTGCAGGGTTTGAGTCTCACAAGGGATAATTGGCTAGGCTTAAAATGGCTCACAAGGGCAGTTAGCTTAGTGCTAATCTATGAACCTAACCTATGAACCTGTGCAAATGTATATGCTTTAATAGTAGAAACTGAAACATACAGAGTTAACTTGAAAAACTTCAAGAATTGTTTTATGATTATGCTATATAACTTAGTTTCAATGCAGCAAGGAGACAAGATGTCTAGAACTAGGGTACCTTCTGCATTGTTTTGTGTTTTATTGCTTTATGTCTTCCAGCAACTGTAAACATCTGAAGGCTATGTCTTTTTCACAAGGAGATGTCAAATGCTATAATGGGGAGTTTAGCTTGGGAGCTTAAGTCATGTGACAAAAAATGATGTCATCCAAGCTAACCAAGCAGTAATATTTGATATTAATTTAAGAACTCTCTGAGAGAGAGACTGGGCATTTCTCTTTGACCTAGCAAGAACATCCACTCATCACCACCATCTGCAGTTGGCATGCTATAAGTAAGTTTTTTAGGGCATAGTAATTCTTTTATATATAGTTAGGACTATTGTAAAGATTTGTTTAGATGTTTTATGCATTTATTTGAGACTGTCCTCAATTGTTTTAAATATTTTCTGTGATTTTGAACTCTGAAGTCACTGTGAATATATATTTAGTATTTTCTGTTCTTTTATTATTTATTATTAAATATCTAAACCTATCTTTGTAGAAGGAATAAGGTAAGTTTTGACAGAGAAATTATTTGAATAAAAAAAAAATACAGGTTTAACATCAGGACCTAGGTAAACACAGTCAGGAGGGTATATTTTACTAAGAGTAAGAGAATGAATTAAGATGAGATATAAAAATATAAGAAATAGAGAATGAGGTTGAAATATAACTCTGCTTAATGAAATAAATAAACTGGAGAGATAAAATTGACATAGTCTGAAAACAAGGAAAAAAACAGGAAAAAAATAAAGAAAATGTATATAAATATATTGAACATACTAGGAATCTATTTTATGATGTGGTAGGAGTAATAACATACAAACCACTAAACTGTGTGCAAATTCTAAAATTTATTTTCAAAGTCAACCGATTGTAGATATATTTTCAAACTCTTATGCAAAGTAATTTGGCTACACAAGGGAGGATATTATTTATGCAGGTAATACCGAGGTAACTTCAGACACTGAAATTAATTAGATTATTTTGAAAAGGTGCTATGCAAAGTGGACCCAAGTGAAGAACAGTAAGGAGGCAGAATTTGTAATAATTACTTGGGAACACTTCATTGTGAACTTTCAGTGCCATTACTTTGAAAAGGATGGAGAGATTCCTCAGGAATGGAGGCATATACTTGTGACAACCCATCTTTAAGGGATAGAATATTAGAATGTGGAAAAATAATGCACATGATTATTGGATAAATTATTGTCAGAAATGGAATAGTGAGACTTAAAGCTATATATCATCATGCATATAATGAATATAGGTCTATAACTACTTATAACATGATGTTCTATAACAATATAATACCAACTGTAAATGACAGAGTGTACTGTGGTGCAATGTATACACATCTCACTTTAGCCTTTGATAAAGTCATAGACAGAATGCTGATCAATAAATGAGAATAACTAAGTATTAATGTGATTTAGAGAAGACAAATAGCTGCATGATTTACAAGTTGGAGATGGCATGTATCATACTGTAATTAGACAGGAGAAATTCTAGGTTATAGTCAGGGTGTCCCACAAGCAAAACAGATTACATCTATTACAGACAGGATGTGGCTGCAAAAGAACTTGACTAACTTGACCAGATGGGCATAGAAAAATCATACGCTGATAAATACCCCAAAAACTAAGCATATGAGATTTGGGAAACATAGATTGAAGGGTGTCAAACAAAAAAGTTAGCGACTGTAAGAAAACTGAAAGTAGCCACAAAAACAGTCGCTAACTTTTTTGTTTGACAAGAGTTTTTTCGGGTTGCCGAAGTCTGTTTCAGTTTGTTTTATAGATTGAAGGGTGAACATTAAATGCAGCACACATTGATTGAAGCCATGTATTTATTTAAGGACACGGGTATATGGGTAGATCTAGCTTTGAGTTTTTCTGATCATATCAACTCATTTGTTTATATCATTATATAATTATAGGCTATATAAAAATATTTATAAAGTGCAGGAAATCAGAAATACTGAAATTATTGCTTGTTATATTAATAATATGTAAACCTTATATGAAAACTAACATGGGTAAATTGGAAAGAGTATGGTGGAAATATACCAAGAGCATCCATGAATATAACGGTTTAAGTTATGGAAAACTAAGCATCTAAACTTATACAGTGTTTCATGTAGATATTGATGAGGAAACCTCATTCACGTATATAGAGCATTTAGTAACAACTACCTCTGGGAATGATTGGTTTATTAAGGAATAGTAGATAATTAATGGACAGATTATATAGGAATGAGAAATGTAGTAATTGATTCTATGAGACAGTAGCTGACATCAGGAATAGACTATCAAATTATATTAAAGCAAGCACTAGTTTAAATATTTTTAAGTTCTAGCTGGACACTTGTTTTGAAGATGACTGTTTTTGCATATTGGTAGTCTAGAAGAGCATTATTGCCTGTGCCCAAGTCAGGGGTTGCTGCTACCAAGACAAAGAAACACAGTGCTAGGAAGTACTTCCACTTTGTACATCTTTTTAACTGTGCATGACTAGAAATAAATTGACCAGTCACAACCAATGCACCATCATACATATATCTCTGGATTTCTATTCAGTACATATATAGACCAAAAACCTGCTAAAATTTAAACAGATAATCTAATAGACCAAAAGCCTGCTAAAATTTAAACACATAATCTAAGGTAAAATTATTAAAGGTCTTCCATGTGCCTAATCACAAGAAGAGTGTGAGAGTGCAACACCTGTTTCTACTGCCGACAAAGCCTATTGAACGCATCATTTCAACACCTCCTGACTATAAAGCCATATTTATCCACCTGAATTAACTTCCCAATGACTTTCTGCAGCCTTGCCATCCAAATTCCCATATAAAGCTTCTAATCATCATTCATATGTGTTCATATCAATAGGCTTAACTAGTTTTAATACAACAGGTGTAGCCCCTGTTTTCCACTCCCCCTTTCCTCAGTCCCCCAAAATATTGTAAATAGATCCATAAACCTGATGTTTTCTATGATCTTATCCATTTTATATGGGAAGTCATCTGGCTTGGGGGGGCGTAATTCACATAACTATATTTACACTTACCCAAAATTGAAAAGTATGTGATAACTTCACCGAAAACTTACTTTCAGGAACACTTAGATCACCACAGTTTTACTCCAGGAAAGGAACCACTTTGCCACCAACAAAATAAACAAACCAAAGCAAATCAAACTCGCCTAAGTGGGGGCTTTTCCCTAACTAAATATACCAACTCTGAGATCACACTACAGTGGGGAAAAGGGTAAAGTTCACCATGGTAGTCAAGTGTTTCCTTCCTGTAGTAAAATTCTAGTGATCCGAGTGTTCATGAAGGTATGTTTTTGGTGACGTCGCCTCAGCCTTTTAAGTTTCGGGTAAGTGAAAATTCAGTCTTGTAAAGGGGGTCCAGCCAGGGATATCCTTGTACAGTTGATCAACTGTGTTTCACCTTCCCTAATCATACTCTTAATCTGCTCTCTCACCTACTCAGCTAGAGTAGTAAGAGCTATCTTATCAAGGAAGTCTTGCACTTAGACTGTACATCATCTGAGGAAAGTCAGTTAATCTCTGGAAGTATACCTGAAACTTCTGCAAAATTTCATTCTACCTCCTTATTCTTTAGTCCACCTTTCTGATAGTAGTAACAGAGTATTGGCCTGCATGCATTCTAAGTTTGAAGAGAAAATTCTTAACTGCTCATTGAAACAAGCCATATCATTCCAAAGGGACTTTTCAAGGTAAATCTTACTTTTTTACTTGGTAAAAGATCCTTAATCTTATATCTCAGTTGACCAGTTCCTGAATGCGGAGTCTTTGTGGACTTCCAACAATTTCAGCGTCTTTTGGTTCTCTTGAAGGTTAGCTTCATACTGCCAATTCAAACCTGCCATTATCCTTCTTAATGTTGTCTTAAGTGCAATTTGAATACATCCCATAGAACTAACGAAGGAGGGTCTATTCTAAATTTTCTTGCCTGATCTCCTTCTGCATGTCTGAGATAAGTTTATGTGGCTTCAAATGCTTCAGAACCACATCACCAATCCACCACAGATGTGGTAAAAGCTTGCCTTATGGGGGTAGTTTAAAAAACTAGGTGGATGGTTCAAAATTAGGAGCCAAAACAAATCAGACCCTTGTAAATAAAGTGAAAAAAAGTTGGACAAAAACGTTAAGCTTTTAATTAATGAGAATAGTAGGTAGAAGTAATGGAGCCTGATCTCTATAATGCTATGCTCTGTCTATCAATACCAATTGTAATGCCCTGAGCACATCTTCTACAGATCTGCAGTACCATATACAGCTAATAAACAGTTATAGTCACCCCCAATATATTTCTCCCTCAGCCCAATCCAGAAATTTAATTAACCAACTCTTAAGCATCTTATGGTAGGATGCTAGAAGGGATATAGAAAGCTTCTCCAGTGATGTGGATTCTTGTCTACCAAACATAAAACCAGTCTAGTGACCCAAACCCTCCTATGTGCTCTGTATTGCTTATTCAAACCTTTCTTCCCTAAAATAGCATTTCCTCCTCTTACCAGAGGGATAAGACTAGCCACAACCTCATGCATGTATCTCTCCATCTTCTTGTGCTCTTTGCTATCAAGGTGGGCTTCCTGCAGCAACAAAATAACAACTTTGCATTGCCGTGTGTAACTCAACACCTGGATCATCTTGACAAGGCTCTTCAGTCCACTTCCATTAAACAAACTAATAAGCATTTTGCATAAAAGGATACAGCAGTACATGTAGTAAGTTAACTGTGGGACAGACTGTAACTCTGAGTGCAAATAATGATAGTTACAATCTGTCTGTCTAAACAATGCACAACACTTTGGCCCACATCCCAAAACCCTCTCACTTAAAAGAGGTTTGAATAAAACTACCAAGGAACTTCAGTCCTAACAGCAACAGAATAAACCTGTCCCACCTGTTTGATTCACATGCCACCACAACACTCACAACATTGGAGGTATGAACCAACACCTCCATATCTGATGTAGGAAAAAGACATGTCTAAAGACAAGGATCTCAATGAGGCCTTCTCTATAGAGATGTAAGAATCACATAGCCTCCAGAAGAGTATCTCTAAAAGACTTGCTGATATTCCACATCCTTTTTCTACAGTGGCTATAATACCAACACACCTTTCCTCCCAAATTAAAGGGAGAATAAAGGAAAAAAAATAAGAATAAAAAATGGTGAACTAAACCTTCAGTTCTTGTGCTCCCCCACTAGCACTAAGGTTCCTGACATCCAATCTGTGGACAAAGGCTGCATTATTCTTCCTTGTACTGGGACCAAATATCAACATAAAAGCTACTGATGAAACACAATCAGTATGTTATATCAATACTTTATTGCAGCATCTGCATATGAGCAGCATTTTTGCCATTTTCATTCACAACAATGTTTTAAAATCTCTGTGGCTTCTACTATAGTGCAACCATGGATTTGTTTCATATAAGTTAAGTAGGAGAGTGGCAGGCAAGCCCCCCACACACACACACATATTGAGGGTGCAGTCACTCCTCAACAAAAAAAAAATGTTTTTTGTTTTTTGTATATTTTTTGAATTATGGTTCTCAATGGTAAAATATCAATAATGTATTCTTTTCTGTTCATTCTTAGATGTGTCAATGTAACATATGGGAAACCTGTTTGCACATATAATGAGTTAGAGTAGCTCTAATTTGTTAGAAACATAAAGACTCTTAAACTATAAAGAAATAATGTATTACACAATTACTTGCCCATAAAGTGATCTTTTTAATGAAATCACAGATTAAAGGGTAATACAACACCCAAAACATCCCATGTCCAACCAAAAATAGCCACTGTAAAGGTTTTGCTTTTAAAAGCAACTCCACACCATAGGTGCATCTCACACACTACTTTCTATGACCAAAGGAATAGGAAACGGTTCCTATTTTGCTTAACTATACAATTACACTACATGACCAACATACTAATGGCAAGACTAATTTAAAGAAAGAAGAAACACTTCTTATAGCTTCCTTTTTTCAAAAGCAAAAATGAATGTTCTTTTGAGGTAGAATTTTGCAACATAGTTCATTAAAAATCTGATTTCTCTTATATTTTTTAATATTTTTGTCATTTTCTTTTTTTAAACATGTTTCTGAGTAGTATCCCACCTTCATAATGGAAGCAGGAATGGTTATGTGTTTTTGGTATTCAAACTTTATGCTAATTAGATGTCCATAGTTTTGGCTGAATGTACCTACTTTTCAAGGGCTTTTATACCGATTATCAATGTTTGCAGGTTGAGAGATATGAAAAGTGTGTGGAGAGGTAAGGATAGGGGAAAATATAGACAATAAATAGTTTATACTAGCTCTCCTAAGGTAACCAAGTCCAAAAGTTACCTGCAATATCCAGAGAAGTTCCATAGGGTATAAAGCGATTACTATCAAAACAGAAATCCAGACCGTCACATATCCAGTCATCAAGTTGTCAACAGCTCAGTTCTATTCACCTCATTTGCTAGAGTGAGGTTTCTTTGTTATTGGTTGTTTTGTAGGGGTAGTCAGTGAGGGCAAGTTATGCAGCACTTTCTGGCCCAACAAAGTATCCATTGCCATCAGATCTCTGAACATCTTCCCACCTGGAATCATGTTTTTTTTTAAAACTACCCATCCTTTGGAGGCCATCATCCAAAGAGAAAACAGGAAGCAAAGACCAGCTGTAATGCTGCTTTTCTTCAAGTGTGCTGAATAACCTTGACCAAAAGTGATCCCACCTCTGTTATGCAGTGTGTCAGACAGCCACACAGAATATAACACAATTTGCTTCAGACATAAAGGCATAAACTTTAAAATCATAGGTCATAAACTACTACCTGCATAATGTGGGCTCTCTATTTGCAGTTTGCAAAGTCTTAATATAGAAGGAGCTAATTTATGTTTTTGAGAAGGGGTACAGGTTCTTAACTTCGGTATTCTCTGGAATACCAAATTTCTCTAGTTTGGAACACCTTCCCTAATTATCCAGATTATCATCCTTTTGAAGTAAACACTGAACTTGTTTATTCAAGTTGTGACACAAGGGAAATACTGCCAGCCAAGCTAGCTGGAATTTTGTAAATAATTATATGTCATTTGAGAATATTAATATGATTTATATATAAATGTAACAAAAGGAGACACTGCCAGCCCAGCTATCTGAAATTTTGTAAATAGTTATATGTCATTTGTCTATACTAGCATGATGCAATTGCTTGTGTTACCAAATGTATTAAAACTATATGTTATGTGTATATTAAACTTCTTCTTCTTCTTCTTTCGGCTTTTCCCAGTTAGGGGTCGCCGCACTGGATCACTTGTCTGCTCATGATTGGCAGTGGAGTTTTACAGTGTCGTCCGGCGCCCAACATTCCACAGAAGGCACACACACGAGCGCAGTCATGCCCAGGACCAATTTAGAGTGTCCAATCCACCTACAGCATGTCTTTGGGATGTGGGAGGAAATCGGTGAACCTGGAGGAAACCCACATGACCACTGGGAGGACATGCAGACTCCGCAGAGAAGGCACCCCTGCCGAGAATCAAACCGGAGAACGTTATGTGTATATTAAACTACTGGTACAAAAGTGTGTGTTGAACAGGGTTTGTGCAGTACTGAGCTTCAAGGATATGCCCACAGTGTAACCTACTGGAAAAGAACAGAAATGTATATAAACTATATACCTGTGCAAATGTATATGCTTTAATAGTAGAAACTGAAACATACAGAGTTAACTTGAAAAACTTCAAGAATTGTTTTATGATTATGCTATATAACTTAGTTTCAATGCAGCAAGGAGACAAGATGTCTAGAACTAGGGTACCTTCTGCATTGTTTTGTGTTTTATTGCTTTATGTCTTCTAGCAACTGTAAACATCTGAAGGCTATGTCTTTTTCACAAGGAGATGTCAAATGCTATAATGGGGAGTTTAGCTTGGGAGCTTAAGTCATGTGACAAAATGATGTCATCCAAGCTAACCAAGCAGTAATGTTTGATATTAATTTAAAAACTCTCTGAGAGAGAGACTGGGCATTTCTCTTTGACCTAGCAAGAACATCCACTCATCACCACCATCTGCAGTTGGCTTGCTATAAGTAAGTTTTTTAGGGCATAGTAATTCTTTTATATATAGTTAGGACTATTGTAAAGATTAGTTTAGATGTTTTATGCATTTATTTGAGACTGTCCTCAATTGTTTTAAATATTTTCTGTGATTTTGAACTCTGAAGTCACTGTGAATATATATTTAGTATTGTCTGTTCTTTTATTATTTATTATTAAATATCTAAACCTATCTTTGTGGCTATTTGTGAGATATTTAAGCTCTTAGAGTACTTGCATATATATTTGGTGACACTGTACAGGAAACTCCAAAATAGCCTTGCTCTTGTCAGACTACTGTTTGCATGAATACTAACATTACACGGTAGGATTAGACACCCATTGTTAGGGGCCTTAAAAGTAGCTGAAAAGAGTGGTTGGTGGCAGTGGAAACTACCTTATCATCTGGGCAGAAGGGGGCATAGCTAGTAGACCTGTCCCAGCCTTTCACAAGTGTGTGTGTGTGTTTGTATCTAAATCAAATTTCAAAGTGTGTGTGTGAGTGTGTGTGTCTGTGTGTGTGTGTCAGCTACTTGGGCAGGGACACAAAGCACTGGTTGGACAGAGAGGGTGCTGGGGATTTTGGCTTGGTCACTCACCTGATATCTCAACCTTATAGCTGTGCCAGTGGGGAGTCTTACTAGGGATCTGGAGAAAGATGGAGAAACAAGCCCCAGATGGATTGTGATCTCTGTGTGGTCCTAAGGGAAATTGAACTTTACTTTGTGTATACTGGTCATCCTCCCAGTGTGTATATCCCCTAGCTATTACAAGTGGTGAGGATTGAAGCTCCTTGATTACTGGGCCAGTGCAGGGGTATCACCTATTAATTGGTGGCAGTGGTGGGATAACCACAGCACATATTAATTGGCTTATAGTGGTGTGGATATTGAATTCCTGTAGCCTGTAAATAGTGGTTACTGAGGAAGGTATTTGAACTCTTAATCAGCCACACAGTGAACATTCAGAGTTTCATATCATGATTGTTTTTATTTATTTATTGTTAGCTTAGTTAGTCAGGAAGACCAGGCAAGCATGTCAGCAGAGGAGTACGGCAAGCTGACAAGGAGCCAGTTGGCTAAAATGTGCCAGGCTAAAGGACTGGTGCATGCCAACCTGACTAAAGCAGACATAATTGCAGCTTTAGTCACAGCTGCATCACAGAATAAGCAACCAGGAGGACAATCAGACTGGCCTTGGAGATATACAATTCTTAGAAAATGGACAGTTCAACCTTTCAACAGAGGACTTAAAAATCCATCTGGAGTTAAAGAGACTTGAGATGGTGGCCAATCCTTTGGAAATAAAAGCAGCAGAGAGACTGAGACATCGGGAGGCTAAAGAAAATGAGAGACATCTGGAGGCTGAGGAAAATGACAGGCAGAGGCAACATGAAAAGGAGATGCTGACTGTTCGCCAGATTCATGGAGCCAATGGGCAAGGGAATAACTGAACCCCAGAAGCAACAAAGGTCAGTAAATTTCTTCCACAATTTGCAGAGGGGGATAATTTTGATAGTCTCATTCATATGTTTGAAATGGTAGACTGTATAATGTTGATCAAGGAGTCTGGGTACAGTTCCTGACCCCCTTGCTCCATGGTAAAGCTGTAACTGCTATTTCTAAATTGTCTGATACTGATTGCTTAAATTATAATGCAGTAAAAAATTATCTTTCAGAATACTTTAAGTTAACACGTGAAGCTTATAGGAAAACGTTTTGTGAGCATAGACGCAAGGCAGATGAAAGTATGTGTGAATATATTGCCTAATTAAGCACTTATTTTCATAGGTGGGTGAGTGGATGTCAGGTCACAACTTTTGAAAGGCTGGCAGACATTTTGGTGAGGGAATAAGCCCTTAGCACTTTGCCCAAGGACATGAGAATAAGGTTAGCTGATAGACAATGCACTACTGCAGATGAGTTGGGGAAGAAGGGAACCCTATACCTAGCAAGCAGGGCATCACAGCACAGGAAATGAACACCCAGTACTGCTCATGGGTCTAAGTGAACCCATGGAGGGTAGCCCAGACTGCCCCAACAGAGTCCCCCAGTAGCAGGGGAAGCCACTTGTTGAGGTACACATCCAGGACCAAGGGTTAAATGTTTTAAATGCAACCAGAGGGATCATGCAGCATATAGATGTCCATGGGGACAAAGTGGGGAACAAAAGGTGGGAGAGCCAGTAAGTGGGAATGACAAAATGCCAGCAGTAAGTTGTCTCGAGACAACAAGAGTATCAAACTACCGCGAGAGGTTATAGCATATCTTAGTAAAGTGGAAAGAGGCAGTTGCTAAGTGAGACACAGCCTCTGACCTAAGCATTGTGAAGCCTGCAATGACTAAAGAGGAGCACTACTTGCTTGGGCAGTCACCTCCAGTCAAAGCTTTAGTAGGGACCCCATTCTAAATACCTTTGGCTAGAGGTCAATTTGACTAGGATTGTAGAAAAGGAAGCAGCCAGCAAGTAGGTGTGTTTGAGGATATCCCTGTAGATATCCTGATAAGGAATGATTTTGATAATTTAGTACTTTGTGTGCATGCAGTTACATGCAGTCAGGCTTGGAGACAAGCATGTGGGTCTGGTAGCCTGGGGGAGCCCCAGACAGACCGCACACTTGCAGCCAGGACTGGTGAGGTGGTTACTTCAGGGAGGGAGCTACCCTGTAGCAGTGAGACTGAAGGTGAGCTACAACTGCTTCATCATCATCGTCATCATCATCATCATCAGCCCCCTTTTTCCCATTTTTCTACATGAGGCTGGTGTATCGTGTTAACTGTCACCAACTCTCTTGATTCAGTGCCACAGTCCTTCCTTCTTCAACACTCATGCCTGACTGTTGCCGATCTTATTTCACACAATCCATTCACCTCTTTGTTGGATGTCCTCACTTCCTCTTATCCTCTTTCTGTCTGTCCCAAATCTTCCTCACCAGATTGTCTTCTGCTTTTCTACACATGTGCCCAAACTACCGTAATCTGTTCTCTTTGATTTTTTTCTGCAATAGGAGCTACTTTGGATTCTGCTTGTACATCACCATTTCTTTATCTGTCCCACAGTGTGCATTCTATCACCTTTCTCAGGCACTTCATTTCCATCACCTCTACCTTCTTCAACTGTTCTGCCTTTACTGCCCAGGCTTCTGTACTATACAGTAGTACTGATTGCACCACTATCTTGTACATCTTACTTTTCAGCTTCTTTGGTATTCTTCTGTCATAGACTACACCTTACACTCTATGCCATTTGGCTGCAGCCCCTCTGATTCTAGCTTTGACCTCTTCATTCAGGCTACCCTTCACCTGAACTACTCCTCCCAGATACTTGAAGCTGTTTATCTGTTCCACTATCTTCCCTTCTATCTTTATTCTCAGCTTCTTCTGATTTCCCCAATTTGCTGCCATTACCACTGTCTTAGCTGTGCTTAGTTTCATCCCATGTGCCTTCAGATTTGCATTCCATTCTCCTATTCTTTGCTGAAGTTCTAGTTCAGAGTCTGCCTGTACTGCCACATCATCTGCATACAGCAGCTTTGTTGAATCGTCCTGTTTGCTAATGTAGTCCATCACCAGTATGAACAGCAGTGGGCTCAGAGCTGAACGCTGATGTACTCCCACACCCACTGGGAACCCCTCTGTGAGGCCAAACACTGTCCATACTTAAGTCATTGGGTTCTTGTACATAGCCTGCACTAATTCTAACAATGTTTCTGGGACTTCAACCCCCCCCCCCCAGTACTGCCAAAATCAGCTTTCTTGGGACCTTGTCATATGCTTTCTGTAAGGCTAAGAATGCCCAGTTGGACTCTCAATTCATCACTAGCTTCTTCTCAAATATCTGTCTCAATGTAAACATCGGGTCAAGTTGTGGTACATCCTGATCTGAATCCAAACTGCTCATCTCCAGTCTAACATTCTACTACTCTGCATATCCATTTATCAATCATCCTCTCCAGAACTTTCATGCAATGTGATAGGAGTTTGATGGCTCTGTACTGCCCACAGTTGTGGATGTCCCCTTTGTTCTTGTACACTGGCACGAGTACGCTTATTCTCCAGTCATCTGGGATATGCCTTTCACTCCACACTGCTATTAGTACCCTCAGGAACCATTGCTAGCCTATCCCACCCAACATCTTTATCATATCTGCTGTGACCTCATCTGAGCCTGCTGCTTTCCCTGACTTCATCTTCCTTAGTGCTGTTCTTACTTCTTCTAGGGTGGGCTCCTCTTCTTTTCTCATTGTAGGCTGTTTCTGGGGCAATACAGCTTATGTGCAGTTTTCTTCATTCAGAAGCTGCTGGAAATACTCCTTCCATCTGCCTTTGATGTCCTCTGGGCTGGTGAGCAGGTTGTTGCTGGCATCCCTTATGAAGGATGTCTGACTGTCTTCTTTATCTTTCTGTCTTTGCCTTGCAACCTGATATTGTTTCTTTGTGCCCCTTACTGAGTCACTTTCCATATGTTGGCAGAGTGTCTCTGATGTCCTATTTGTTGCTATTGCAACTTCTTTCTTAGCTTCTTTGTTAGCCACCCAGTAGCCCTTCCTAGCCTGGTCAGTCTTTTCTGTCTTGGACTTCTTCCTGCACTCCTTTTTTCTTTTGATGACTTCCTGGACGTCTGTATTCCACCACCGGCTTCCCGTATGTACCTTATTTCCATACCTGTCTCAGCCACATATCTGTTTTTGTAGTCCTAACACATGCTGTTTTTAGGTGCTGCCATTCTTCTTCAACTCCACCTATTTCCTCCTCTTCTTGGGGTGCTAGTGCCCTGTGTAATTCCTTGAATTGTTGTACTTTCTCTCCAGTCAACTTCCAGGTCTTCAGCCTGGTCTCTGTTGACCTTTGTGCCTTCTCTGACACTGCTTGCAGGTGATTGTGGCAACTAGTGGTTTATGCTGTGGGCCAACTGTTTCACTGGGGATGATTTTGAAATCATGGATTCTGCCCCAGTGCCTTTTCCTCACTAGGAGGAAGTCTACCTGAGTTGCATGTTAACTACTCTTGTATGTGATCTTTTGACTGTCTCACTTTCTGAACCATGTGTTGGCTACTATCAAGCCATTTGCCAGACAGAAGTATAGAATGACTTCTCGTTCTTTATTCCTGTTGCCCCACCCATGTGGACTCAGACAGCCCTCATATCCTGTTCTGTCTGTCCCAATATGTGCATTCAAGTCACCCATTATCAACACCAATTCATGTTGTCCTGCTTAATCCAATAGGTCCTGCAACTGCTGTCTGAATGCACTCTTTTCCTCACTATCAAAACCCTGCTGTGGAGCATAGGCTGAGATTATGAATACTGCCCTATTGAGAGGCCTGGGTGGTGCAGCAGTTAGCATTGTCATCTCACAACAAGAGGTTCTCCTGTTCAATTCTCGGCTGGAGTGCCTTCTGTGTGAAGTCTGCATGTCCTCCTCACTGTTGAGTGACATCTAAATACATGCAGGTAGGTGCATGTGTGAATGGGTGTGCCTTCTTTGAAGGTTGGGCATCGGGCTGGCAACTCGGCACCGTAAAAATCCACTGTTAATCATTAGCAGACCGGAGTTCCATTGTGGCGACCCCTAACCGGGAAAAGCCAAGACTTTTTATTACACTGGAGTCTGACTGCCATGAGTCTGTCATTAATTCTGATGATATCCCTTACTGCCTTATGAAGCCTCTCTCTCACCACAATTCCTACACCATTTATAGCCTGCCCTCCACTTGAGTAATAGACTCTGGATCCCAAGCCGAATGGCTTTGCTGCACTGCCCTTCCATCTCATCTCTTGGATACATAGGATGTCCAGCTTCCTCCGTATCATCATGTCATCCACTTCCAAGCTGCATCCTGTCAGTGAACCTACATTAAGCATTGCAATTCTCAGTTCACGTTTGGCAGCTGCTTTTGGGTACAGATGTTGCCTTGGACAGAGTGAGTGCAGGCTGACAGTGAGGCACTGCTGTCAGTGGATGCCAGACTTCCTGTTGGAGGAGAGCTGGGAAGGATTACCAAGAAAGAGTTGAGACAGGCTCAGCTTTCAGACCCTGTATTACAAGGCCTGAGAGAGGTAGTGAGTGAGGCACTTGATTCTCAAGGAAAAGGGGAATCTGTATACTGTGAAAAAGGGTTACTGTATAGAGGGTGGACTCCTGAGAGAGGGCTAGAGGGTGAGAGAATACAGCAGTTGGTAGTGCCCAGAGCCTACCATCTGGCACTTCTAGCCATAGCCCATAATATTCCTTTTGCAGGTCATATGGGCATAAAACATAAAAAGAGACGTATCATGCAGAACTTTTATTGGCCTGGGATTTCCAAAGATGTAACAGGATACTGCAGGACCTGTGAGCAGTACCAAAATGTAGGCAAGGCAGGAGACAAGCTGAAAACTCCATTTATTTATTTATTTATTTGTTTACATTTGTTGACCGGGAGTGTCTGACTGGACATAGGTCCATTTTCAGTGGAGGCCTGGGGAGAAAAGCTCCACATTTAAAATAAACAGACAGTAGTTACACTGGATTACATAGCGATTAACAATTTAACATAGCAATTAATTACAAACATATTTACAGATGAAGAACATAGTAAATCAGTAGACAGCTAGAATCTTTATCTGCGAAGTACATAACAGACATTAACAAATGTTACAATAAGAAGTTCCTGCTGTATAATAAGTACTAGCCTTATGAGCATCTGAGCCTGCTATAATCAAGGTAGTTAGTTGGTTGGAAAGAAAGGTAGTGGTTGTATGGGGTGGGTGATATTAGAGTGGGAGTTGCAAGGGCATAGCCAGCATGTTTTTAGGTGTGCTTTTAGTAAAGTTTTGAATTGGGTGCATGATGGTACGGAGGTAATTGTGGATGGGAGGGAGTTCCATAATTTGGCTATGGCGCAAGAGAATAGTGCTTCACCAGCTGAGTTATTGGCTTTAGTGATCTGCAAGTGATTTTTGTTGCTGGATCTTAGTGGTCTGGCGGTGTGACAGGGTTGGAGTAGATTCTGGAGGGATGGGACATTTAGTGGATGGTTTACTAGTTTGTGGGTGAGTGATAGCTGATACCATTGAAGGAGGTGAGGGAGTTCAAGTCAGCCCAGTTCAGCAAGTGCGAGACAGTGGTGACTACGGTAGGATGCCCTGTGGCGAATTTGGCAATTTTGTTGTAGCAGGTCTCTAGCTTGTTTAGATCGCATTGCCTTAGATTGGTATATATTGGAGAGGTATAAAGTAGGGTGGAGATAAGCTGGGAATTTGCTATTGAAATCTTTGCTGCTTTGGTGAGAAGTTGCTTATTTCTGTATAATGCTCCTAGTTTTTTGTGGTCTTTTTTTATGGTCATGGATATGTGAATGTCAAATTTTAGTTTATTGTCTATTTCCACTCCTAGAAATTTGGTGTGTTCAGTTGGGTATATAGTGGTGTTGTCTTTTGCTGTGATGTTAAAGTGAGAGTTGTTTTGAGTATGTTTGGTGGGTTGTAAGACGAGTAGTTTAGTTTTGTTTGGGTTGAGTATTAACTGGGCATCGGATAACCAAGTTTCAACAGAGGAAAAGGCTTCCTGTGTGACTTTTTGCAGTTTGGGTAGGGACTGGGCTGAGCAGATGATGGTTGAGTCATCTGCGTATTGTATGTGTGCCATGTTTGGTGGCAGAGGCTAGATTATTGGTGAAAACAGAGAAGAGTAGGGGTCCAAGGATGGATCCTTGGGGAACCCCTATGGAGACAGGTAGTTGGGGATATATGTAATTCTGCCATACAACAGATTGTTGGTGGTCAGACAGGTAACTCTGAAACCAGTTGGTGACTGATTGAGAGAAGGATAGGTTATTGAGGATAGAGGTGAGTTGTTTGTGTGGGACCATGTCAAATGTTTTAGATAAGTCTAGGAAAGTAGCAGAGAAGAGATAGCCATTGTTTTTATGCTGAAGGATAGTGTTAGTAAAGGAGAGTAAGGCAGTGGTGGTGCTATGGTTTGGCCGGAAACCATGCTGAGTACTGGAAAGGAGGTTGTTAGTAAGGAGGTAGTCTAGACCTGAGAATGTATGCATCTCCCTAGTATTTTGGAGAGTGGAGAGAGAATAGTTATGGGGCGGTAACTGGTTAGTTCTGTGGAGGGGAATTATATGTGATACTTTCCACAGTGTGGGAACGTAACGTTCTGACAGAGATTGGTTAATCAAGATGGATACTGAGTAGGCCAGAGCATCAGCTGCGATTTGTAGGTATTCACTTGGGAGGTTGTCTGCTGCTAATTTGGTGGGCTTAAGTTTAGTTAAGAGTTTTTTTATGTTGGAGGTAGGTACAGGAGAAAAAGAGAAGGCAGTGGGGAGATTACTAGTTGAAGGTGTGGGTTAGAGGGGAGGGGGGTTGTGTTGTTTAGCTAGTGATAGTATGGTTTGTGTGAAGTGTGTATTGAATGAGGTAGCAATATTTTCGGAGGTGTGAGGCATGTTAGGAGGAGGGGTACTGACTTTACCTGGGTGGAGGATGGAGTTTATGGAGGACCAGAATTGTTTGGGGCTGCATTGGGAGGAGTCTAGGGCAGACTGGTAGCATTGGAATTTATCCTGTTTTATTAGCTTTTTTAACTCTATTGTATAGTTCTAGGAATTTCTGTCTAGTTGAGGGGGTTTTGCTTTTGCCCCAGTGCTCCCAGGCTTTATCCCTGTTTTTCATTTCTGACTTAGTGGTTTTCTGTAGCCATGGGGAGGGTTGTGCTTTTGTTCTGGAAAGTCTTATGGGGGCATGATAATTAAGGATGTTCAGGAAGGTAGTATTAAAAAATTCAACTTTTTCATCAAGGCTGAGGTACTTTAGGGGATGCCAGTTACATTCTTTGAGGGATGAGATGAATGTGAGTGGGTTAAAGTTTAGTTTTTTACGTATTTGATGGTAGATGACCGGTTTAGCTTGGTATAGGTATTTTTTGAGTAGGAATGTTGGGGAGTGATCACTGAGACTATCTGATAAGCAGCCTGTTATATATGACTGGGGGCTCTTACTGACTAGTATACAATCCAGGGTAGTGTGCTTGCTGGAGTTTTTATTTATCCTGGTTGGTGACTGGACTAGTTGGGTGAAGCCATGAAGGTTTATATGATGGGTTGGATTGTTGCCAGAACATGATTGCCAGTCAGTATTGAAATCACATAAAATGATAGCTTCTTGGGGGAGATGGTGGGTAGACCAGCTGAGGAGGTTTTCTAGTAGAGGGATGTTTTGGCCCGGTGGGAAGAAGCATCCAATTATGTTGATGGTTTTGTTTTGGTTTATTTTGAGGTTGGTATATATTATTTATTCATTGCCTATTTGTAGAGATGATGATTTTAAAATCTGGATGTTTAGATGCTGTTTAAATGTTATAGCTACACCGCCAACTTTCTTTTTTAGCCAGTCTACTCTTAGTATGCCGTAACCGGTAGGGAGTATTTGCTCACTGGTAATGTGAGGTTTTAGCCAGGTTTCTGTCAGGATGACTATATCTGGGGAGTACAAGTCTGTGGTGGCATGGAGTTCATGGACTTTGTTGGATATACTTCTAATATTTAGGCTTAGTAGAAGGACATCACTTGGCTTTCTATTGGCTGTGATATGGGAGAAGTTGTGGTTTCTAGTCTGATTATGAGGACTGGGATTGGAGATGGTAGGGCCAGGGTTGGGGTGGATGTCTCCAGTTAGGGCTAGTTTTGATATGCATGAGGTTATTAGTTTTCTCAGTTTTTGAATGTGTTTGTTTATTAGGGAAACTTTATGATTGTGGTCTGTGGGTAATAGGTATGGTAGGAGGGTCACTATGTTAAGTTGTAGAGATGCTTTATGTTTGAGTAATATAGTTGGTAGAATATGCGGGGGTGCATAAGGATGGTTCTTGAGTTGGTGGTATGGGAGCTGAGTGAGGGTGAGACATGAGTGGTGGTGTGAGTAGTAGGACAGTGGTAGTGATTGAGTGGGGGAATGATGGAGCTTTGGTAGGATGTAAGATGTGCAAGGAGAGTGCATGCAGTGAGCATAGGTAAGGTATGCTTTTACATGTTAGTAGAGGAGGTGTGATAGTAGTGGGAATATGGAGGAGGAAGTGTTGGGTTAGTGCTGTGGGTGGCTATTGGAAAGATGGGAGGGGTTTGTGAGTGTAATAAAGGTAGGACCACTGGGGTGGGAGGGAATAGTGGGCAGGGTGGGGAGTGAAGCGGGTAGAGACCCTGTTAGTTGCTCTTATGAGGGGGCTGGAAACAATCAGGTAACAGAGTAAACTGATAAATGAACATATGATAGTGACAAAGGGTGGTTGTAGTTTTAAAAATGATGCCTGCCACAGGTAATATTTATTAACTTTGGGATTGGCTTAACAGGGAAGGGGGAGGGGGAGAACAAGGGTGTGAGCAGGCAGTTCTTTTGTACTGCTGCTAATGAGCCAAAGCAAAGGTAAGTTTGTGTTTACGAAACAATCAGAATTGACCAAGGACTGTTCTGAAACTGTAAGTCATTTCAGGTGGAAAACCAGGATAACCTTGTATCAAGAGGCTACTGTGGTCTCAGTTTAAATTAACAAACACACATTATTGATCAGTTATGGATACTATTTGCTAACATAATGGAATAAGAGAGAAAGTGGAAGATGAGTGTGTGTGTGTGTGTGTGTGTGTGTGTGTGTGTGTGTGTGTGTGTGTACATGGGGGGGGGGGGTTGCTTACAAGCCAAAGCACAGTGCTCTCCAGGGGAAAATGAATATTGGCTCAAACAGGTAGACACATACTCAAAGTTAACTTTAGCTGTTTGCAGACAGTTCAGAACCGGACTGCGCTTTTCTTATAAGAATGATAAAGGTGGTACCGCAGTTGAATACTTAAGAGTGGTGTTAGGTTTAAAGTTAACTTTAGCTGTTTGCAGACAGTTCAGACTGCGCTTTTCTTATAAGAATGATAAAGGTGGTACTGCAGCTGAATACTTAAGAGTGGTGTTAGGTTCAAAGTTAACTTTAGCTATTTGCAGACAGTTCAGACCCAGACTGCGCTTTTCTTATCAGAATGATAAAGGCGATACCGCAGATGAATACTTAAAGAGTGGTGTTAGGTTCAAAGTTAACTTTAGCTGTTTGCAGACAGTTCAGAAGAAAATGTCCAAACACAAATGCCAAGAGGTCCAGCAAGACAAACAACGTTCTCAGTAGAAAAAACACTTTAATGTGAGGAGCAAAGCTTTCGGATAAAATCCTTTATCAATACTGAAAATATAAATGCAAATGCAGAGTATATATAGGTCTAAAAAAGTCATATGACCGGCAGCCAAGAAGTCACATGACCCAATCATTAAAAGAAAACATGTAGAAATAAATAAATATGCAAAGCTAAAAGATGAAACAGCATAATGCATACATGAAAACAAAAAAAATTTAAAAAAGAAAGAATGTATATTTTTAAAAAAAGGAAGAATGTATATTTTTAAAAAAAGCAAAGTTTTAACCTAAAAATCACATGTACAATCATATACATAAAGAGAAAATCTCATAATCTAGATCTACTCATTCTGACCAAAATAGGTTTAAGACTGACAGTACTATTCAAACCAGGGGGTGAGGGGGTGAGTCACCCATCAATCTAATTATCCAGTTGTATTCTTTAATTTCTAATTTGTTATTGATATCACCACCTCTGGGTGAGGGTGAAACATGGTCTATAGCTTTAAATTTAAATACATGCTGTTCACCAAAACATAGCCTGTGTTTATATAAAGCATTAGTGTCCACACATCTTCGAATTTCAGACTTGTGTTCTGTGATCCTATCTTTAAGTTTACGCGTGGTTTTACCCACATAGAAAGAGTTGCATAATACACAGGTAGCAAGGTAAACCACGTGGGTGGTGACACAAGTAGCAGTTACATTGAACCTAAACAGCCTCTTACTGACTGGGTGTTCAAAGATACCTAAATGTTCATCATCAATGTCATCACAGCACGAGCAGTTATAATATTTTCGTGTGCCCATAATGCTGGATTGTTGTGTTGTGATATTTGTAGGAAAATCTTTGTAACAGAGGACACTCTTGAGGGTTCTCATGGTACGATATGCAAAAAATGGGACATTGCCCAGCATTGCTTTTAACTCTTTAGATGCCATCAAGATTAGCCAATTCTTATGGATAATACGTTTAATACATGGTGTTTTTGTACTAAACGAAGTAACGTATCTTACTTTCATCTCATTCTGGATGGACACATTGGGCAAGCCAACAGCTTGTGTTTCTATGGCGTCATCTAACATAACAGGGGCCACCCTCGACTTTCTTTCCTCTAGCACATTTAGTTTCTCATTATTTAAGGTGGTAGCATCATAACCACTGTTAGTGAAATTGGCTATCATCTCATTCAACTGTTCAGAGAAGCTAGGATCTTCCGTGTTAAACCTACTGGCTCTATAAAATTGAGACCTGACAGTACCTCTAAAAACATGTGGCGCATGCATACTACTTGCATGAGTGTACCTTCCTGCACAGACTTCCTTTCTATGGAGGCTTGTTCTAAGTGTACCACCGTCAAGACTCAAGTTGATATCTAAAAAATTAATAGTAATTTCAGATGAACACATTTTGAACTTCAAAAAAGATGAGATTGGATTGATGTACAGCATAAAATCATTCAAATCCTGTAACGTGCCCCCCCAAATCAAAAAACAGTCGTCCACAAATCGTTGAAAGAACTTTACATTATCTTTATATGGATTCAAACCACTAAATAAATGTTTCCTTTCCCACTGGTATAAAACTAGGTTGGCATAAGTATTGGCTACCGAAGTACCCATAGCCACACGTGTGAGCTGAAGATACAAGGATTCATTAAAAAGGAAAACATTTCTCAACACCACATCCATGAGAGTGCATATTTTTTTCAATTTTGTGGAAGTTGGGATCAGGACATGAGAGTAAGAATTCCCTCAACAAATCCAGGCCAATATCAGTTGGAATGACAGTAAACAAAGATACTATGTCTAGGGTTACCAAAAGGTACCTTCTTAGATGTAGAGACGCCTTCTCTATGTTATACCATTGCTTAAGCTTCTGAACAAAATCAATGGTGTCACGTGAGATAGAGTCACATTGACTAAGATATGGTTGAAGTTGATCATGCAAATAAACTGAAAGCGGCTCTGTTACCCAACCAGCACCTGAAACAATTGGCCTCATTGGTGGATCCGTGAGGGATTTGTGGATCTTAGGGATGCCATATAACTGTGGGGTAATTGGGCACGGTACGGTCAAATAATTAAATAGATCTAAGTCTATGTCACCTTGGATCTGTAGGTCATAAATTACCATATTCACGTATGAGATACATTTCTTAACATCCAAAGGGGTGATTTCCTTAAATGCAGTGTCATCACTAAGTAAACTAGACATTGCCAAAAAATATTTGTCTCTATTCAAAATATTTGTCAATATTGTCATTAAGCAAGCTGATAAGGGGGGTGCAGTTGTGCTTATGAATAGAGACAAATATTTTTTGGCTATGTCTAGTTTACTTAGTGATGACACTGCATTTAAGGAAATCCCCTTGGATGTTAAGAAATGTATCTCATACGTGAATATGGTAATTTATGACCTACAGATCCAAGGTGACATAGACTTAGATCTATTTAATTATTTGACCGTACCGTGCCCATTTACCCCACAGTTATATGGCATCCCTAAGATCCACAAATCCCTCACTGATCCACCAATGAGGCCAATTGTTTCAGGTGCTGGTTGGGTAACAGAGCCGCTTTCAGTTTATTTGCATGATCAACTTCAACCATATTTTAGTCAATGTGACTCTATCTTACGTGACACCATTGATTTTGTTCAGAAGCTTAAGCAATGGTATAACATAGAGAAGGCGTCTCTACATCTAAGAAGGTACCTTTGGTAACCCTAGACATAGTATCTTTGTTTACTGTCATTCCAACTGATATTGGCCTGGATTTGTTGAGGGAATTATTACTCATGTCCTGATCCCAACTTCCACAAAATTGAAAAATATGCACTCATGGATGTGGTGTTGAGAAATAATGTTTTCCTTTTAATGAATCCTTGTATCTTCAGCTCACAGGTGTGGCTATGGGTACTTCAGTAGCCAATACTTATGCCAACCTAGTTTTATACCAGTGGGAAAGGAAACATTTATTTAGTGGTTTGAATCCATATAAAGATAATGTAAAGTTCTTTCAACGATTTGTGGACGACTGTTTTTGATTTGGGGATACGTACAGGATTTGAATGATTTTATGCTGTACATCAATTCAATCTCATCTTTTTTGAAGTTCAAAATGTGTTCATCTGAAATTACTATTAATTTTTTAGATATCAACTTGAGTCTTGACGGTGGTACACTTAGAACAAGCCTTCATAGAAAGGAAGTCTGTGCAGGAAGGTACACTCATGCAAGTAGTATGCATGTGCCACATGTTTTTAGAGGTACTGTCAGGTCTCAATTTTATAGAGCCAGTAGGTTTAACACGAAGATCCTAGCTTCTCCAACAGTTGAATGAGATGATAGCTGATTTCACTAACAGTGGTTATGATGCTACCACCTTAAATAATGAGAAACTAAATGTGCTAGAGGAAAGAAAGTCGAGGGTGACCCCTGTTATGTTAAATGACGCCATAGAAACACAAGCTGTTGGCTTGCCCAATGTGTCCATCCAGAATGAGATGAAAGTAAGATATGTTACTGCTTAGTACAAAACACCATGTATTAAACGATATCCATAAGAATTGGCTAATCTTGATGGCATCTGAAGAGTTAAAAGCAATGCTGGGCAATGTCCCATTTTTTGCATATCGTACCATGAGAACCCTCAAGAGTGTCCTCTGTTACAAAGATTTTCCTACAAATATCACAACACATCCATCCAGCATTATGGGCACACGAAAATGTTATAACTGCTCATGCTGTGATGACATTGATGATGAACATTTAGGTATCTTTGAACACCCAGTCAGTAAGAGGCTGTTTAGGTTCAATGTAACTGCTACTTGTGTCACCACCCACGTGGTTTACCTGCTACCTGTGTATTATGCAAGTCTCTCTATGTGGGTAAAACCACGCGAAAACTTAAAGATAGGCTCACAGCACACTAGTCTGAAATTGAAGATGTGTGGACACTAATGCTTTATATAAACACAGGCTATGTTTTGGTGAACAGCATGTATTTAAATTTAAAGCTATAGACCATGTTTCACCCTCACCCAGAGGTGGTGATATCAATAACAAATTAGAAATTAAAGAATACAACTGGAAAATTAGATTGATGGGTGACTCACCCCTGGTTTGAATAGTACTGTCAGCCTTAAACCTATTTTGGTCAGAATGAGTAGATCTAGATTATGAGATTTTCTTTATGTATATGATTGTACATGTGATTTTAGGTTAAAACTTTGCTTTTTAAAAATATACATTCTTCCTTTTAAATGTTTTTGTTTTCATGTATGCATTATGCTGTTGCATTTTTTAGCTTTGCATATTTATTTATTTCTACATGTTTTCTTTTAATGATTGGGTCATGTGACTTCTTGGCTGCCGGTCATATGACTTTTTTAGACCTATATATACTCTGCATTTGCATTTGTATTTTCAGTATTGATAAAGGATTTTATCCCAAAGCTTTGCTCCTCACATTAAAGTGTTTTTTCTACTGAGAACGTTGTTTGTCTTGCAGACAGTTCAGACCTGGACTGCACTTTTCTTATAAGAATGATAAAGGTGGTGCTGCAGTTGAATACTTAAGAGTGGTGTTAGGTTCAAAGTTAGCTTTAGATGTTTGCAGAAAGTTCAGACCCGGACTGCGCTTTTCTTATAACAATGATAAAGGTGGTACCGCAGTTGAATACTTGAGTGGTGTTAGTTCAGAGTTAGCTTTAGCTGTTTGCAGACAGTTCAGACCCGGACTGCGCTTTTCTTATAAGAATGATAAAGGTGGTATCACAGTTGAATACTTAAGAGTGGTGTTAGGTTCAAAGTTAACTTTAGCTGTTTGCAGACAGTTCAGACCCGGACTGTGCTTTTCTTATAAGAATGATAAAGGTGGTACCGCAGTTGAATACTTGAGTGGTGTTAGTTCAGAGTTAGCTTTAGCTGTTTGCAGACAGTTCAGACCAGGACTGTGCTTTTCTTATAAGAATGATAAAGGTGGTATCACAGATGAATACTTAAGAGTGGTGTTAGGTTCAAAGTTAACTTTAGCTGTTTGCAGACAGTTCAGACCCAGATTGCGCTTTTTTTTTAAGAATGATAAAGGTGGTACCACAGTTGATTACTTAAGAGTGGTGTTAGGTTCAAAGTTAACTTTAGCTGTTTGCAGACAGTTCAGACCCAGACTGTGCTTTTCTTATAAGAATGATAAAGGTGGTACCGCAGTTGAATACTTAAGAGTGGTGTCAGGTTCAAAGTTAACTTTACATGTTTGCAGACAGTTCAGACCTGGACTGCGCTTTTCTTATAAGAATGATAAAGGTGGTACCGCAGTTGAATACTTAAGAGTGGTGTTAGGTTCAAAGTTAACTTTAGCTGTTTGCAGACAGTTCAGACCCGGACTGTGCTTTTCTTATAAGAATGATAAAGGTGGTACCGCAGTTGGATACTTAAGAGTGGTGTTAGGTTGGAGAGACACTGAGCTCATCATGTTGCCTGTAGCAGAGTGGATTGTAGTTTTTGATGTCTTTGCCTGTGATTGAGGAGCCATTTTTAGAGGGTACCTATGGATATTTTGGGGCCTCTGAGTACCCCAAGTTCAACATGGAAAAAGTATATCCTAGTTGTAGTAGATTATTCTACCAGATACCCTGAGGATGAGTCTGTCCTCCATTGTGGCAGAAAAGGTGGCAAATGCTTTGTTAGAGATTTCCATTAGGGTAGGTTTCCCAAAAGAAATACTGACTGACAGAGGTGCCAATTTCATGTCAATCCTGCTGGCTTGTCTGTGGAAATACTGTGGGGTGAAGCACCTAAAGACCACCCCTATCATTCCAAGACTAATTGTCTTGTTGAGAGGTTAAACTCTACACTCAAGATGATGCTACTGGCATTTTCAGACCAGTTTAAAAGGGAGTGGGACAAATATTTGCTCCATCAGTTGTTTGCTTACAGGGAGGTACCCCATGAATCCACAAGTTTTTCACCCTTTGAGTTGCTGTATGGGCATAGGGTCAGGGGGACCTCTAGATTTGATTTGAGATGATTGGGAGGGTGAGTGTGAATCCCCAAGGAGTCTGTTGTTGCATACGTCCTAAACCTCCAGACAAGGCTCAGGGAACTCATGGGCTTGGCCCAGGAGAACCTGGCAGAAGCCCAACTGCAGGAAACGGTCTGTCATGACAGGAATGCTTGAGCTAGAGAGTATGCTGTAGGGAAACAGGCAATGGTTCTCATTTCTGTCAGACACAATAAGCTGCAGGCAGCTTGGGAGGGACTCTACAAGGTGGGAAGGAAGGTCAGTGATGTTAACTACATGATAGAACTGCTGGGCAGTAGGCAGGGGCACAAATTGTACCATATTAACATGATGAAAGCTTACCATGATAGAGAAGCCCTTGTGCTGAGTATTTGCAGTGGATGGCAGGAGGAGGCTGCGGGGGATCTGGTGATTGATCTCCTCAGTGAGGCTTGGACTGACACCTCAGAGGAAAGGGTAGCAATGTCCCAGCAGCTATTCCCTACCCAGTTTTAATAAATTCAAGCAGTGTTGCAGGAGTTTGGGGACTTCTTCACTGGGAAACCAGGGTGCACCCACCTGGTGCAGCACTATGTGGATACAGGACACCAAAGACTTATTAAGCAGACCCCTTATAGGGTGACTGAGAGAGTTAAGCAGACTCTGAGGGAGGAGATATAGGAAATGTTGGAACTAGGTGTAATCCAGGAGTCCAGTAGTCCCTGGGCCTCCCCAGTTGTGCTGGTAGCAAAGAAGGATGGCAGCACCAGGCTCTGTGTGGACTACAGGAAATTAAATAGTCACACAAAGTTATATGCTTACCCATACCTAGGACAGATAAAGCCCTAGAGCAGCTGGGTGGAGCTAAGTATCTTACCACTATTGATCTTACCAAAGGTTACTGGCAGGTGCCCTTGACTTCCAGCACTAGGTAGAGGTCAGCCTTTGTGACTCCTTTCAGGTTGTATGAGTTCATGAAGATGCCCTTTGGGATGAAAAAATACCCCAGTGACTTTCCAGAGGCTGGTAGATATATGATTTTTATAGAAATGTAACAAACGGAGACACTGCCAGCCGAGATACCTAGAATTTTGTAAATAGTTATATGCCATTTGAGAATACCAGCATGCTGCAATTGCTTGTTTTACCAAATCGGTGGTACGGCTGTAGCAAGAGGTTCTCCCGTTCGATTCTCAGCTTGGCTTGGGAGTGCCTTCTGTGTGGAGTCTGCATATCCACCCCGTGGTTAGGTAGTGTTCAAAAGACATGTGTGTGTGTGTAAATGGGCATGCCTTCCTTGAAGGTTGGGCGTCAAGCTGGCACCTCGGCATTTTGTAAAAATCTACTGCCAATCATTAGTGGACCGGAGTTCCACTGTGGCGACCCCTTACCTGGAAAAAGCTGAAAGACAAACAACAACAACATTAAAACTATATGTTATGTGTATATTAAACTACTGGTACAGAAGTCTGTGTTGAACAGTGTTTGTACAGTACTGAGCTTCAAGGATGTGTACACAATGCACCCTACTGGAAAAAAACAGATATGTATATAAACTATATACCTGGGCAAATGTATATGTTTTAATAATAGAAACTGGAACATATAGAGTTAACTTGCAAAACTTCAAGAACATAAGTTGAAATTAAATTGTTTTACAATTGTGCTATATAAGTTCGTTTCAATGCAGCAAGGATACAAGATGTCTAGAACTAGGGTACCTTCTGCATTGTTTTTAAGTGTTTTATTGTTTTATGTCTTCTAGCAACTGCAAACATCTGAAGGCTATGTATTTTTCACAAGGAGATGTAAAATGCTACAATGGGGGGGGGGGTTAGCTTGGCAACTTAAGTCATGTGACAAAAAGTGATGTCATCCAAGCTAACTCAGAAGTAATATTTGATATTAACTTAACTCATTCCATCCAGTAGAGCTCTTTTGAGTGTGTACATTTAACTCCCAGGGGGTGTGGCTTTAGCCTTTAAAAAATAAAGTTATCACCATACAGTTCTAACAAATACTCATTGATAGATGTCATATATCAGTACAGTTGTGTTTGCCATCATGTATGCTTCAAGATAAAATATTCTGATACCTTGTATGTGACATGGTTTTGGAACTATTAATGCAAATATGAACAGGCAATATTTGACGCATAGAGGCACAGTAGGAGGTAATTGCAGAAATGCCTGGAGACATCACTCTGCTGTAATAAGTTAAGAACTCTCTCAGAGAGAGACTGGACATTTTGTACTTTGTCTTTGACCTAACAACTGTGCCCCATTGCTTACTTCATAACTGTGATCCATAGCTTAACTAATTTGTCAAGCACTCCATCCATCTTTTCACTTAGTGATACATGGCATCATCTCCAGTGATTCATCTTATTGTTCCCTCTCTCTATGTGTTCTTCAGCAGGCTGCAATGTGTTGACTGGTGATTTCCTTGGCTGTATTGTCCTCTCTTTTATTATTAGTGTTATCTTGTTTTGTCTTTCTACCTTTAGGTGACATCCAGTTGACTGGGATGTAATATGCCCAAAGTTAATTTAGTTTGTGCAGGTAGAAAAATGCAGCAATTAAGTTTTAACTAGGTCTGACACACAGAGGAGGAGGAGGGATCCCATCCTGCCCTTGCATCAACAAACCGGAAGTCATATGCCTTTGTCAAAAACACTTGACAGATATCTGTCTAGAATCCCATGGATTAATAATATTATATTATTTATATAGGTTGGCTGTAAGTTTAGGAAAGGGATCTGGGAATGCAGCATATATGTGACGTTATTTATTTTCTGCTGTCTGCTTATATGCTCTGAATTCTATAATGCATGCAGTACTTATAAATATATTAAATAGAATGCATCCTTTTTGAACAATAGTGAGAGCCATAGTAGCACTTCAACACCCTTTACCTTTAGATTGTTGTAAGCAGTACATGTACACAAGGAGTGATGAATTACTTTTCCATAATTTCTTCACTTAATAATTTTTTTAGCATTGACACTTAACATTGACTGGTCATTGGGTTAATGTATTGTCTACATTGCTAGAAGAGTGTTACAAGATTATTTATATTCAAACTATTTCCACATTACCTTACTATCCTCTGACAGATCATATAACTGAATATTAAAGACTTATTTTGAAGGTAATATTTGATACATATACCTACCATTTTATTTACTTATAGAAAAGCATGTCAAATTAACACTGGGATCTCCACATTTCAGTTAGTCTAAGACAGTAACCCAGAAGGATTATTAAAAATAAGAGACAATCCTCAGAGGAAAAACATCTTCCATGTTCGGAAATACCTCCAGGCAATGGGTATCACAGACTGCCTGATTTATAACTTTCTTAACGAATCACATGAAGATATGTGAAAAACACAAATAAGTTACAATCAGGTTTCAAAAGAAAAAAAATAAACTGTGGCTAATTATTGCTCAGTGTGTAATCAAAAGTTAAAACATATGTTGGCAAGGAATGTGCCAATTATTCAGCAGACCTAGTTCTGTCACCTATACTATATACACGCTAATATAACATCACATGAATTGATTAAAAATGGATTGACAGAAATCATTTTGAACCTAGTACTCAGACTATTGGTATTAATGTAAGTTGGAATAAAACTGAATTGTAGTTTACCATAATGTCAGTAAGAGGAATTATTTCAACTCTTAGACCAGTATAAAGACTTATTTGCTGACAAGACAGGTCTACTGTATCATATACAACATAAAATGTTTTTTGAAAAATAATGCTCAAATTATATGTAAGCACCAGTACTGAATACTATTTAATTTGAGAGAAAATGTCATTTCCAGATGTTGCAATGGGGGGGGGGGGGGTGGATTAAATGGGCATTCTCAGTGGTCTTTGTTATAAAAAAAAATTTAATTGATTTCTAACAAGTGAACTGTGTTAATAAGTTTGAGGCCTACTCGCTGATATGTAGTGATAACATAATTCTTACTATAGCACACACAACATAATCTTCTAAATATAAAAAAATTGATATTAGCAAATACCTCTTGCAACAGAAAGTAAAGAGTACACTGCTTTTCCAAACTCCATTTGGATTACTAGACTTCAAATGAACAGTGTTTAGTCTGCATGGTGTATCAACAACTTTTCAGATTGTCATGGCCTGCTTGGTTTCCTGTATGTATAATTTTGTCAGAGATTTTCCTGATTATTTGATAATATGTAACAAGAGTTGGGAACAACGCATGATGCAACACTCGAAGCAATTTTGGGCAGTTTTATAAAAATGGATCTAACAATTCATTATAGAAAATGCAAGATAGCAGTACAAGAATGTGATATTTTTTGGGGGAAAGATATAAAGGACAAAGCATACGTTCACCTCATATTAATAAAACTGAAGTTATAAAAAGTGCTGCCACACCACAAACAAAAACACATGTTACATCATTCATAGGTTTAGATGGGTGTATTCGTCAGTTCATGCTTAAATTTGCAGAACTAATGGCCTCTCACAGAATTACTAATAGAATATATTCAAAATACAGTGAACATAGGAATATCAGCCATGCTTTTGATCAATTAAAAAGGGTGGCACAGTGGAGAACTAGGTAGAAATGTTAAGGTTCTCAGGTTTGATTCTTGACTGGGGTGCCTTCTGTGTGAAATTTGAATGTGCTTACTGTTTTCACCAGGTGCTCCAGATTCCTCTGACATTCCAAAGACATGCATTAGTTGTAAGAGTGCATGCATGTCTTTAGTATGGAAGAACAACAATAGTAGGCTAGCCACCTGGAGGTTTGAACATTGGATTAAGGTGTGATGCCCGCACACTGGCCGAGTATTCAAGGAGCCTCAATCTTCACCACTAGTACCAGTGAGGGGCGTGCACACTGGGGGGATAACAAGTACACACACAGTAAAGTACAATTTCCCTTAAGAGCACACAGGGATCACAGTCAGTCTGGGGTCAGTTTCTCCCTTTCTCTCCAGATTCTCAATAAGACTCCACACTGGCACAGCTATAGGGTTCAGATCTCAGCCGAGTAGTCAAGCAAAAAACTCCAGTGCCCTCTCTGTCCAACCAGTGCTTTATGTCCCTGCCCAAGTAGCTGACACACACACTTTGAGATTTGGTTTATATATAAACACACAGACACTCCCGGGGAAGGCTGACACAGGTTCTCCAGCTATGCCCCCTCCTGCCAGGCTATAAAGCAGTAATCAGTGTCACCAACTACTCTTATCAGCTACTAATCAGGCCTTTCCCAAAGGGTGACCAATTTCACTGTCTAATATTACTGTTATCCCAATAGTAAGTGTGCCGAACAGCAAGACTATTGGATTGGCTTGGGCACTATCACCAAATACATGCAAGTACTCGCTAAGAGCTTAAATTATCTTTACACAAAAGAGACACATTTGAAAGGTTTAAAAATATTTAATAATAAATAAAAGCACAAAACAAATCTCATCAGTTCAACACAGTGCTAATCAAGAGTTCAGAGATTATAGGAAACTTTTAAAGCAATATTATAGGATAGTCTGACATAAATATAACAAACAGCTAAGCTAATCTGGCTATATTTCTATCTACCTCTAGAGAGATTACTGTTCTAAATAATACTTACATGCAGAGCAAGCAAGTGCTAGTGAGCTGATGTGTTCAGGTTCAAACAAAATACAAAAATGCTGTAATCTTTCTCTCTGAGATAGTCTTAAATTGATATACACATTACTGCTGAGTCATTTCACATTACATCATTTCTGACACATCTACTGAAGTTTCCCAGGCTCACAGAACTCAAAATGTAACATTTGTTTGTAATCTTGCACGTGGCAGGAAACCACAGCAATAAAGGATGCTTTACATATAAAACCTAGTAATTAACTCTTGTACTAAAACAATAGAAAGAATTTCTTAGTCCAGACATCCTGTCGCTGAGCTTGAGATCAAACAGTCACAAAATGCTTCACTTATCACATTTCTTTCAGGAGGGTGCACTGTGATTACATTTTTGAAGCTCAGAACATATAACACAGTTTTCTTACATTTAGTTTTTTTACATTTGTAAAAACAAGCCTGTAGATCATATTATTTACAATGACATAGAATTATTTATAAAATTCCATCTATCTAGGCTGGCAGCCTTCACACAAGGTGACAGTCACTGGTGAAGTGGCACCTCAATCCCCTGTGGAAAAAAAAAACAGGAAAGAGAGGTTCTGGATGGAATGGATGGACTGATGGATGGGTGGATGGATGATGGATTTAAGCTATATTATATTTACCAAATCATGATGCTACATGTTTGTTATAAATAGATGCATCTGATATAGGTACTGGAGCTACACACACGCACACACACACACACACACACTCACACACACACACACACACACACACACACACACACACACACACACACACACAGGTGTATGTATATATATATATATATATATATATATATATATATATATATGGTTCCCATTCAGAAGCCTGAAACATCATAAGCCTGAAAATCAAAATCCTGAAACCAAAAGCCTGAAAATTCAGAATCCTGAAAACTCAAAATCCTGAAAGCCCAAAATCCCGAAAGACCAAAATCCTGAAACTCAAAATCCTGAAAACACAAATAATGCTAATATGTCACTATAAAGACACTAATATTTACCAACTGACCCTGACCCTAACCCTAACCCTAAGGTCTGTCACTATCGCACACTCACCCGACCCGCGCCCTAACCCTAACTCACTTAAACCGCCCCTAACCCCAATATTTGTCACTATTGCATACATGCCTAACCTGCGCCCTAACCCTAACTCACTTAAACCGCCCCTAACCCTAAAATAACACCAACCGCACACTTACCTGACCCCAACGCATGACCTAACACCACAGGGCTAACAATAGCAAAGCCACAATGACATCAGCATGTCTATTTTGTGTTTTCAGGATTTTGAGTTTCAGGATTTTGGTCTTTCGGGATTTTGTTCTTTCAGGATTTTGAGTTTTCAGGATTCTGAATTTTCAGGCTTTTGGTTTCAGGATTTTGATTTTCAGGCTTATGATGTTTCAGGCTTCTGAATGGGAACTATATATATATATATATATATATATATATATATATATATATATATATATATAGCCAAAAAGAAGGTGATATACAATAATATATATTATTTATCAACAGAAAAGCATTCCCACAAGATGAAATGTGTATCATAATGGAAAAAAAGAGGAAGTAGCTCTCAAATGAGAACTAGACAAAATTCCAATATTATCTATAAGGGAAACTCTTTATATTTCAGACCATAATTCACATTGTTGGATTAAAGCAATGAAAGATAAAAACTCCAGGACTACGTGGTGGACCCTCTGTCTCAAAGAACACTGTTTTGATGTACGTCTTAAAATTTTAAACATGAGAAATAGCATACTATCATTGAATTTTTGTTAAGCTATAGATATGTGAATGGCTTACAAATGAATAACAGATTTACTGATGCAAAATTAACATTATTCATTTGCCTAGTGTGATTTGGGGAGTGGGATTAACAAACCTGTGGTTAATGTCTTTATTTTCTTTTCTCCTAGAGATGCATAGGTAACTGCAGAGATCCAGCCATATGCCTTTTGTCTGAAACATTTCAGTAATGTCTATGTAGGAGCCATGGACTGATAACATTGTTTTATTAGTATTGTTTGGCTGTACAAGTAGACAATGAGCTGGACATGATGCATAGAGACCACTGTCTATTTGTTGTTCTGCTTTCTGTTCATATTTCCTAAATTCCTATAAGTAAGAAATGTACAAACAAAACCCTGGTCGTAACACTTCATAAAACATATGTCTTCCTGAGTAGTGGCAAGAGCCACCACAGTAGTAGTGTAAAGCCACTTTGCACTTTGATTAATGTTGACAATAGTAGAACTGCTCAAACAGGGAAGAATAACACAAAGTATTTTCTCTTCACTGATTTTTAATCTCTGGCACTAAAAAAACTCCTAATATAAACTCCAGAATGCGCTATGGAAACATGAGCAAATCAAATAACAGTGACTGGACATGCACAGAAGGCCTGATTTTACTTTAGCTTTTGGCTGAATAGCCAAAATTACCTACAGATATGCTTTTTCACTTAGTATCTTCTATCTTCTGCCTCCCAAATGTATCTTCTATGCTATATATGTTTGCTTATAAGCAAATTATATAATATTGTATACACTACAAATATTTCAGTGCATGTTTCAAGGTCATCCTGTAGGGTACCAGGAGGGACATCTAGGCAGAGGAAGTAGGGCTTAAGCAATCCAAGTACATGCTCAATAATGATTCATGTTTGTGACAGATCAGTACTTTATGCATTCTCTGCCATGGTCTGTAGGTTCTTATAGATATCATCAGCCATGGCTCTATGTCATATATGGCATTGCTAATGAGATGGCCTTGCAGAAAACCACCTCACAACAATTGCTGATACGTTTGATATGTGCTAGCTATGGGAGAGTCCCTTACAGCTAACATACCATTGTCACTGTTCACCAGGTGGTAACTTTAATGCAATGTGGATTAAGTCAGTGGCTCCCAGCACCTCAGGTGAACCATACTATGTCATAAAATGCCCACATAGTATAGTTTATTTCCTCTGTGGTTTGCCCTCCACATGCTGTAGAATGGCATCAAAACCTGGTGGAATAACTTTTAAGCAGATGCCTATGATACACCCACTGTGTCCCCCATTGGTCACTAGAAGGTTTCTGTAACCCAAATACAGAAACTACTATCCCTATGAGTTCACAGGGATGGATACTCCATGCATCTCATAAGCATGTACATAAGGATGATACATGTCACGCAGTCACCCTGTACAGTGCCTCAGTCCTCACAGTAGTGGGCCACTGTTTCTTTGTCATGGAGGGCATAGAATGCTTGGCTGTTAGATTTCATATGCTCACATCAGTTTATGTTTAATGTTACCCAAGGTTTTCACGTTAATATGTGGCCTGATAGACATACTTTTCATTGTTTTGGTTTTCATTAATGATCTGCATTACATATGGTGGTACATTTGAATATGGGCATACCTAATTCTGCATTTTCATACTGACTGTTTTCAGCCTCTGCATTGTATGAAAATGGGAAGGCTATGTACTCATTTAATTGCAAGTGTGCATATTATATACTTTCTTTCTTGTCTTGTCATTCATCTTGACAGTGCATGTGACCTGTGATGCTCACCTATCAAATGTCAGCTATGGGTGCATGCCAGACTACTGCCCCTCTGATGAGGATGACAACCATGACAGAGCCAAAGATGATAATGAGGAAGTTGGACCTGCATGTGCTCTTATCCATGCTGCACCCTGGAGGAGATGCCACCCAGCACCATGAAAAGATTGGGAACATATCCAGGATGTGATGACTCATGTTTTTTGGATGCAGATGAGGGATATGATGGGGATTTCTTTCCAAGATATGTCATAGACTATATGGGACTCATTCAGGGAAATAGCCTGGGAGATCACTCATGATGTTCATCTCCTTTAGGTTAGGCTCTCAAGAATGTAAGTATTGTCTGTGTGATCCACTTGTGGAATACTACCACCATAGCATTTGGCATTTAAATGATTGGACTGTATACACACACTTGTGTGTGCATAGCATTTTGCTGCCATGCTTATGTCTTATACAGTCAAACATACACTGCTGATGGTGTGTGACATTTAGCATTACATTGCAATGGGTGCATAACACACAATACCACATTACACTTTCATTTAACATGCTGCTGTCCATGAGTTTTGGCAGTTAATATATTGCTACTGCTGCAACATTTTCACTGTACACATGTGGGATTAACAACAACAATTTTGCCCATACTCCACAAATAAAGTGACAATGAGATGGGTATGATTTGTGAGCTGCCATGTCATGTCTGTTCAACAAATGGACATGCTGTTGCATCTATGTTTTGGATGACACTCGTGCTGTCATACTGACATATTGGCATTGTTGTGACATGTATTGGCAATGATGATACCATGTTGTATCATATAAATGTGTTTTCTACATATGGACAACCCTACTTTACTGAATGCATAGACTGCCAATGTATCATTCATATATACACTGTGGTACTGCTGATTTATTCAGTAACATTACAGTATGCCTTCTTTGGCCTAGGTTGCATTTCCCCATGTATTCCTTATTCACCTAAATTTGCACATTTCATCAAATGGTATACATATGCAGTGATTTATCTACATGTCTCTGCATATATATATACAACCCTGTTGTACCTTGGGACTATGAACAGTCATTGACTTCATGTTACTGTATTGTAATTGTAAAATATTATTATCACTGTAAAATATTATTAGCAGAGAGCTAGGCTGACAGACACCGTACTACTGCATCTGTTAATATTTATTTGCATTGGTACAAATTCTTGCCAAACAGTTAATACTGTCAAGAGTTATTTCAATTCTATTATAACATGGCTAGACACAAATAACTATAGACCGATGAACACTCAGTCCAAAAACTTCACTAAAGAATGAAACATACTATCCAGTTTATATACTCTTTTCAACCGATGTTATTTTTAATGTCCTTGTGACTTGTTCTTCTGGTTTGCATGATTCATGTCCTTCTTTGGTTATGCTGTATCTTAAGACTTTACAAAAAGTCTCTCCACGTCATCTTTGCATCACTTGAAGTGTCTGTATTTTATTTAATTTATTTCTGCATTTGAAAGTTCAAAGAAAGTCAACTTCCTTTTTTTATAACAGGATGCCTTTACAGTAAGCCCATAGCTATATGTTATTAATATCTAAGCTGAACATTTACAAGAAATTAACTGTTCTTGCAAAGCAAATTTTCTTTTACTGCACACACAGTATAATTTTGGGGAAATCATTTAATTTATACAATCTCTATCAATTCTCCCTTTTTAATTAAAACCAAGAAAATTGTAAGACAGTTTAAAACACAATACGATCTTCAGTACTTTGAATCCCTTGGTCTGTTGCAATATATGAATCCCTTGCATTCAGTGCTATCTCTTCATACAATGTTACATTACCAACGGCTGTTACTTGATTAATACTTTTATTAACACAAATCTTAACAAACTGTTGTAATTAAGCAGATAATGATGATAAGAGCAATTCATCTGGAAATTATAACACCTCAGCATAGACAGCTAGCCGTTATTACTTATTTATTTTTAACTGCTTTCATGCTTGCTTAAGCAGGTTGTCAGCCTTGCAGTTTCACAGAAGCATTTATTTCAAAATCTTGTCAAATTAACCTTTGCTTTACAAGGTAAAACCTTGTAATATTTCTTTTGCATTGCAGCATATATTTAATTTCATTATTGCTTTGGAAAATAATATTTACAATATCTATCAATTCCCCCTTTTTAATAAAGCAGTTTACAGGAAAATGTGATCCTCTGTGCTTAATAGCCTTCCTTCATTGTTAACAACAGTTACTTGTTTGACAGTTTTATTAACACATCTCCTCTGTTATATCTGAGATAGCTCCGTAAGTTGCATTTGCTATCAACTTTGTAGCTTTCCATATTGCCTTAGTGGCACCATACCAGTGAAAAAATTCAGCTCCTGAAATAACACCATTTCCTATGTCCAGCTGTTTTAAAATCTTTTCCTATTTTGGAAAACTATTATGAACCTCCCTCCTTTTCTTGTTATTTTTTTTTACCATGTCCTCTGATAATGTGTGAGTAATTCTCATTATTGGAACTGCATACTCTATGTAACAGAATTTCTCCTCTTTCGTCTCTTTCTTAAAAGAAGTATTATGTGTTAACTCCCATGCTGTTTTTATTTTATACTCAAGCTTTTTCACATGACCAGAGTTGGTGTAAAGTAACAACTCTGACTGTCCCTTTCTTTTGAAAATAGAGTCCCTTTTCCTATTTTCATCAACTGTATTTTTTTTTATGGCTCATTGTTTTACAACTCTATTTTTATACGTTTCTTTAAACATAAAACCTGTATGTGTAACCTCTACAGGGACTGCATGTAATGGCGTTTTCCCTCTGTAAGGAATGTGGCTAAAAACCCAGCAATTTGACTTGTTACATGCCTTTGCAAACAAGTTTTGCATGTCCAAAAATATATTGAAATCAGGTATCCGATCATGATGTTCCTGTTCTCATGATCTATTATATCTGAGTATCTCTCCCCATTTTTTTCTTTTCAACTGTTTTATTTGCATACATTTTTTAGATTGCATTGTCCTGTCCATAGATTGCTATTATAGAAACAAATTTAAACTTTTCTAAGACTGTTAACAGACTGTTACTGTTTGATTGTTATTAACTTACACTGATTTTTATGAACCAACATAGTGTGCTGCTTTTGCTTGGATTTTTATTAGCTGAAAAATGCTATTTGTCTAAGTTTTTATTAAGGTTTTTAATGACTCTGTACTGTACTACTTGTATGTATTACTAGTAATGTTCTTGCTGTACTACTTTGTTTATGACTGTTTGCTGTTATATTTTATGTAAGACTTTATTTTGAAAATATGACATTACAGTCACTGTCTTGTACTAATATTGATCATGTTTGCTGTATGCATAAGCTGCCTTTGGAGACATACTAACTTATAATGTGTGTGTGTGTGTGTGGGGGGGGGGGTTGACCCTCTCTTGTTACTATAGAACCTTTTGTCATTTAGGATTTGTCATAGATACTGCTTTAATGTTACTTTATTTTCAGAAGTAGATGTGGACTTACATACCCAACATTTAATTGCATTGTTTAGGTTTGCATATACCATTTGCATTACTGTAAATGTATGTACTGTATCTGTATTAGCTTTAACTTTACACTGTATCTGTATTAACTTTAACTTTACACTGTATCTGTATTAACTTTAACTTTACACTGTATCTATATTAACTTTACTCTGTGTCTGTAAGTCTGTAGGTTATTTTTGTGTTTATTCTGAATCCGTCCTGGCTTATTAAACCAATAAAGTAATATTTTGTTTTTGTCTTTTCCTGTCTCCTTTGTTTAATTAATTTACATTGAGTTTAAAAGATCCCTGTACTTTAATTTATTGCTTTAATGCCTATTGCCTGCCATGATCTGGGTTATATGGAGGATTATTTCCATATTCTACTGCTCATAATTTACTATTTATATTATACCGTTAGATGTTTGTAATTACCCTTTTCAGTAAGGCAAGGGAGTTTGTCCTTTTTTCTGCTTATTGCTTGCCTTTTTTTCTGTGTGCCCTGATATTTGCAGGTTATTTGCATATATGCAAATCAGAATAAGCACAAAAATAACCTACAGATTTACAGCCCTAATCCTTAAAGTGCTAGAACCAGCTTCTTCAATAGTTATCACTACAAGCTACCTACCTTAACCCTTTATCTTTACTCTATATATAACACTACCACAATGTCACTCCTAACAACCTCTCCACACCTGAAAATCCTACTTCTATTTTCTCTCATACCTATTCTAACCATACCTTATCTACTTACATTCTATGAACATCCTAACTGCCTAACACTTTATTACCCTACAAAGCAAACCTCCACTCCAGCACTAGCAATCTCTCAGAGCCATACAAACACGCTCAGCACAACAACCTACCTACCAGCAAACTATCATAGGCTGACTCACATCAGATACTATAGCATAAAATCTAGGAAATTCCAGTACCTAACATGTAAACTCCTCAAATTTACACTTAGAATACAATTCCACTCCTTAATAGATGGAGATACACACCCCAATTCCAGCCCAAATTCTGTCAACACCACAGAGCCCCATACCACAACCCCCACTAACACTCAATTCCACACCAGACCCTCCAACTCACTCTTGATAGCCCATCTTAATATCAGGAGCATAAATAATAAGGTTGCCCACCTACATGCTCTCATGGACGTAAATTCATTTGATATCTTGTGTCTCAATGAAACATGGCTCAAGCCATCTATATGAGACAATGAAGTTATTCCCCTAGGGTACAGTATCTTGAGACTTGAACGAAAAGCTAAGAAGGGTGGTGGAGTAGCTATACTATACATATCTGGATTACAAGTGACCTCTGAAGACGATAAACCTCCTCTAAATAGTAATGCTGAAATACTTATCTCCAAGATTCAACTCAATAAATGTAAATCCATCTATATTATTGTTGTCTATCTTCCACCAGGGAATAACTCTAACATCCTAGAAGATACCCTCAATTGGCTTTCCACTAACTATCCCCAAGAAACAATAGTACTAGGTGACTTTAATATCATCTGTAAAAGCTGTACTACTGAAAAGCCTACTACTCATATTAACCTACATGGTTTTACTCAAACCATTACCTCCCCCACAAGGACCAACAAACTCAATAACAAAGAAAGCACCTTACACTCGATTCTAATAAATAGACATCACCATGCTTACAAAGTAGGGACCCTCCCTGATGATATAAGTGATCATGCACTCACTTTCATAATCAGATTTAAGAGTGACATTTCTAGCCCAATCACCTATAGGACAATAAGGAGCAACAAAAATTTTAATCCTGACATCTTCCAAAATGAACTTAAGGCATGTTATTGGTCATCCCTCAAACACCTACCTCTGGAGGAAGCAGTAAAATACTTTACCACTACATTCTTGGGTATTCTAGACTACCATGTGCCAAAACAAACCATTAGAACTAGGATTAAACCTGTCCCCTGGCTCTCAAAAACAACCAAACAAAAAATGCTCCTCAGAAATAAAGTCTGGGCCAAGTGGCGTATTACTAAAAGCACAGAGGATCACTTAAAATTTAGGCAGCTAAGAAATGATACCAAAAAAGCCATTCTGACAAAAGACACTATTACATCCAACTCCAACAAACCCATCAAAACAAACCATAAAAGTTCTGGGCAGGGATTAACACACTTTTACACTCAGGTTATTCTGTCACACCAACCCCATCAGGCTCTGACCATGATAGTCCAAAGTAAATCGCCAATACCTTTAACAAGTTTTTTACTGAGGCCATTCAGTCTCTTGCCAATCAACTAACTCCTGGCAACTCTTCTCTGACTTCCTCTACTGTTAGCATACATCTTTCATTTCAGCTTAAACCTGCCCCTACATCCCTTGTCTGTACCCTTATTCAGAAACTCAAACCTACCACCCCTGCAGCTGATCTCCTACCTGCAGAATATCTGCAAAAAGCTGCAAAAGCCATAGCTTACCCCATCTCCATCCTGATTAACAGAACTATCACTGAAGGAACTATCCCATCTATCTGGAAGATCTCACATATTATCGCCCTGCATAAAGGTGGCAACTCCAATGAATTATCCGACTATAGACCTATTGTTATTTTATCTCCACTGGCAAAAATCATGGAGAAATGCATTCATAGACAACTGTTAAACCATCTTATAGATAACAACTTATTAGCCAACTGCCAAGATGGCTTTAGGCCATTTCATAGCACCACTACTGCCTTCTTATCCTTCTCTGACTATATTAACAAAAATCGCAATAACAACAATCTATCCTCAGCCCTCTTTATTGATTTCTCAAAAGCCTTTGATCTGGTTAACCACCAACTTCTCAACTTCTCATAAACATACTCAAAAACCTATCATTAGATGCACTGGCTATACAATGGTTTCAATCCTACTTAAACAATAGGCAACAGGTTGTTCTGTGGGAGAACAACTTATCTCCCCATCTCCCCATTACGCTCAGTGTCCCCCAAGGCTCAATATTAGGACCTCACCTATTTTCCCTTTTTATCAATGACCTACATTCTGCAATATGTCAAGCTACCTGTATACAATATGCAGATGATTCCACATTAATTTGCTCAGTCACCTCTCCATCAGACCTTCAGACCCTCACCAAAAATGTATTTAACACAGTCGAGAAATGGCTTCTACACCGTTGCCTCATCTTGAACCCCAAAAAAACAAAACTCTTGCTATTCACTCCCACTCATAGGGTCTCCCCTCTTAACTTTACTGTTACATCAAACAACTGTACTATCATATCTTCTGATTCAACTACAAAACTACTAGGGGTACTAATTGATAATAACCTTAACTTTGATACTCACATTAACAATATTATAAAAACTGTCAATAAAAAACTAGGCCCCCTCTATAGAATCAAACCATTTCTGACCCCACTAGCAAGGACTATTATTGCTCGCACCCACTTAATCTCTACCCTCCTCTATGCCTCCCCTATATATACTAACCTGTCTAAAAACAACCAGAACAAGCTGGCTATCTCCTACAATAATATTACCAGATTTGCAACAGGTTTCACATTCAGAACCCATCACTGTATTAATTTTGAACAACTAGGATGGATAGAGTTGCCAAACTTACTGCTATTTAACCAATTAACAGTTGCCCATAAAATCCCGTATCAACCTACAAATACTCCACTTCTCTCCAACCTTATCACCCCTATAACAACCTTAAGACCTTATGCTCATCTAATAAAATGTTAGCACAAATAGGTAAAACCAGCAATATGGCTGATGACGCATTGTCCTCTAATATCGTGGGCAAAACCTGGAACTCACTCTCTAGTGACCTGACCTCTATATCCTCAATGACCCTATTTAAAAACAAACTGAAAATCTACCTTAAATCCCATTGGTTATGTCCATGTGTCATTAACCCCATTTATCACAAGACACCTGTCACTTATGTATATACTAGTTGCTTTCTTAAAACCATAAAGAAAATGGGCTTTTATAACTTACCTAATGTTGTAAGTGAAACAATTCTGTAAGCAGAAATGTATTGAAGTGAAAACAATAGCTAATATATATTATGCACCCACATCTGTAAAAACTGACATGTAAAAAAATGCTTATATATGTATTGTATCTGAATCTGTGAAAACTATCATTTTATATATATATTTTTACTGTGTTTTTGAGGAGCTTTTCTCCCTGGGCCTCTGCTGAAAATGGACATATATCCAGCTGGACTAGCCCGGTCAACAAATGTAAAATAAAATAAATAAACACTCTTTTCTATTTATGATTTACCTGTTCCCATTGTTCTATACACTTCTTTATATCCTATCTTGCCTCTTTGGGGATAGGATATTGCTTTTGAAAAGGTGGAATGTAATCCGAAGGATTATCTACACTCACTGATACTGCTAAATTGCTACAGTCTGTCTTTGATGTAGTCCATAAGGGCTGAAATTGTGATTTGATTTGCTCCTATTTATCCTGCAGTTGTGAATGTCTCTTGGTAATGTATTTTTTATAGTTACTTACATCAATTACAAAGCAAGGAAATTGCTGAGCTGTATTTTAACTGTTTTTTGCTGTGGCAGACCATAAAACCTTGTTATTGAAATCAATTACTATTCACAGTTTGCCGAGAATATCAACCCCAAGGATTGTTGTTCCGCAACTGGAATTCATAAGAAATGTTCCCTGTATTGAAGATTCATTTTCTGTGAAGCATATTTTAACTGGCTTACTGCTTATGGCCATGCAAGTGCTGCCATCAAAGCCTTGAATGTAAGATTTTTTTAACTGATTTTCAGGTAACTGTTTATTAGTGACTGAGACTGTTGCCCCTGTATTAAGCAGGACATCTTTTCATAGTGTCCCCTCCACCTATACATCCACTAATGGGTGTCCGTCTTTTCCACTTTTAAAATTTGTGAGAAAGGTTACTTGGGTCGGGAGGCACACCCCTAATCAGAATCATATTTATTCTGATCTGTTTTTCTGGGTATGTCTCTAATTATACAGACTGCATGTTCTGCTCCCTGTTGACTGTTAGTGTCTTTCCTGTCTAATGTGTACTTTGTACTTTCAATTTCACGTTTTAATTCCTGACTTGCACTGTTTGTGAGATTATATATACTTTACTTTTTTGCATCCCTCTGTGTTTGTTCCTGTGACTGATTCTCTCTTAATGTATTTTCTTTATCTTGATTTATTTCCCTATTTTAGATACCCTTTTGTATTTGACTTTCCTTCCATCGTTTGTAATATGGACAATCCTGTTTAATGTGGCCTATTTTCTTACAAGTAAAACATATCACCTGTTTTTCTGAACTTTGTTGTGCATCTGTCTATAACCCTGGTGGAGCAATAGCTGCTCGTGTTTCCCGTGTTTGTTTTTTCATCAGATCATGTATTACATCCCCTTCCTTTCCCCATGTAGTCTACAAGCTGTTTTTGTACATTTTCTATGTGCATCTGCAATACTGTGTACTTCTTTTAAACTGTCTAGCACTCTGGCTTTTCTGTTGCTCCAGGTGGAGTTTAAGATGTGTAATCTCTGAGCCTGTATTTGTCTGTGTGGCAGAAACTGGTTTTAAAGGTGCATCTGCATTTTACAGAATGTCATTAACTGTCTGACGGAATTGCTTTATCATAACATCTTGCCCGACCAAAACATTATTTTGTTTTTTTCTGTCATGCTACTTAGACTGTCTGTCTGATCATTTTCAGATAGTTTTAAACTGGCATTACCTTGTCTGTGTATTTAAAACAGTTATGTGAGTCTTGACACTCACCAGTTTACACTGGTTGCTTTGCTTTGACATTTGACAAAGCATTTACTGTAGCCTCTTCTGTATTACATTTTTTTATGTGCTTTGATTTTGACAATACAAAACATTCCCTGTAAATTATTTTGGGAATCAGTGCTTATAACTCCTGTAATTCTGGAACATGTTTTAGGGGTTTGCCAACAAACTGGCATGTGTAAATGCAAAAAAAAAAAAAAAACTTTAAATAAAGCATCTTTTGAAATAGACCACACATTGTATGTCAGTCATTGTTTAAATGCCGACATATTGAAACAAAATTCCTTTGTTGACTTGCCACTGAGGCAGAGTCTGCAATAAACAAGACTACTGATATATATTAGCAGGAGGAATAACTGTAATTTTTGCTAAACCCTGCCCAATGTCAATTGATGTATTTTGTACACCTTGTAAACCTTGCTGGGCTTTTTTAACTGTCTTTTGAGATTAAACTCTGTAGTTTGTGCACTTAGTAAATGTTGTTGGGCTCTATCTGATTGTTACGTTAAACCATAAATTTCATTATATAAAGTCTGAATGCTATGCTGAGTTTGTTCCTCTAAATGGCATTATTGTCCCTTATTACTGTCTCTAGGGAAACTTTGAAAAGCTGTGAAAACCTTTTCTTTAAAAGGTTAATATTAATAGCACGCTCTACTATGTTAGAACTTTATCCTTTATGTGCATGCACAAAATTTACTATAAATAACATTTTAATGTAGCGTATTACATTACTGACAATAATTGCATACATTTGTAATGTATGAGATTTTGGTGACTGCAGAAGGTACATTTAACTGTTGTATATAGAATCAAACAGATTGTTTATCAGAATAGGATATATCTTATGGTATGGCTTACATACTAGACTCCTGTGACAAGATAGACATAAGTTTGGAAAATGACTTATACATAAAAAACAGTCTTTTTGAATTGCTGTACATTTTATATATGGATTACAGGCATTTATACATTTACAAACACAACTGTTATCTAAATTCTGAACATTAAACATATTAGATTTACATTTCATGTCTGACACAGACAGTTTAAACCATGTAAATTTATATATACAATATGTGGGCATTGTAACGTTAACTGTCTGTACTGGCATCCATGTTATAACTGTGAAGAATTTACCATATTTTGCATAGATGACAAACAGGTGATCAGGTTGAAGTCACTTAGAAGACACAGTGTCCTTCAACAGACAAATTGATGGTGAAACGTTGCAGGACAGCTTCTATGGCGTCACTCTGTACCCACCAACGAAGTACTGGAACTGTTGATTTGTTGATGCACTGGAACTGTCAATCTGTTGAACTCATGAAACATTTAAGGCCTTTATGAAAAATTAACTGTTGGTAATAGATAAAAAAGGTTGTGGCCAGTGGGCTAGGCTCATGGCCAGTGGGCTAGGCTCACCATTGTAAAATATTATGACTGTAAAATATTATTAGCAGAGAGCTAGGCTGACAGACAGACACCATACTACTGTATCCGTTAATATTTATTTGCATTAGTACAAATTCTTGCCAAACAGTTAATACTGTCAGAGTTATTTCAATTCTACTATAACATGGCTAGACACAAATAACTATAGACCGATGAACACTCAGTCCAAAAACATCACTAGAGAGTGAAACATACTGTCCAGTTTATATATTCTTTTCAAGCAATGTTATTTGTAATGTCCTTGTGACTTGTTCTTCTGGTTTGCATGATTTATATCCTTCTTTGGTTATGTTGTATCTGAAGACTTTACAAAAGGTCTCTCCATGTCATCTTTGCTTCACTTGAAGTGTCTGTATTTTATTTCATTTATTTCTGCATTTGAAAGCTCAAAGAAAGACAACTTCCTTTTTTTATGACAGGATGCCTTTAGAGTAAGCCCATAGCTATATGTTATTAATATCTAAGCTGAACATTTACAAGAAATTAACTGTTCTTGCAAAGAAAGCCATATTTTCTTTTACTGCACACATAGTATAATTTTGGGAAAAGCATTTTAATTTATACAATCTCTATCAGTAATGTTGTTCACAGGACTGTCATATGGTCAGTCATACCCATGGTCAGTGATATTTAACCACAGCTGTTGCTTTATACTGGCATGACAGTGTATATGTGTAAGTGATACCAATTTTTAGCGTGCTTACTTGTACCTCTTGTTGCTATATGATTGCACAATACTGTATGTGTGTTATTTTATTCATGGCCATTTTTGCTGACGTCGGCAATCCAGTCTGCTTCAATGTAGTTTGGGTTGACTTCAACACCACTGTATGTGTTGTACACATGCATTTGCAATGTATCCCCATAGTGTTATTTTGCTTTATCGTTTGCCTACATAGCTTTGCTGACATGTCCTCTTTGATGTAGGCCCATGTTGCCCACCTCCATTCCACCTTTCTAGGTATGTCATATATCTTGCACATATGTATTGTTTATGTTCACTTTTCTTGGAATTCTTGTCCATTTTCATGTAGTTGCTTTGTTAGAAGGTCTACTTGTGTCAACTTTATGGGCATTAGACAGACGCAGGATATATACACCTAACAATACAAATTCTTCACACAGTATAGACACACAATTTAACACTTACGTTACAAACTCTATACTAAACCTAACTGAAACAATAACAATACTCTTCTAACCATTCCCACAGTTCCTGACAATACTTGCAACACTTTTCCCCTCAAAACTGTAAAAACTTACTCAATAAACTTAAGACTACTCCTCTCACTGCTGACAATCTCCTTTGTGAATATCTCAAGCTAGCTGCTGACATAATCTTTTACCCAATCTCTATCTTAATCAGTCACTCCATAACAGAACAGTACATTCACAAGATTTGGAAAGTTTCCTACGTCACCCCATTACATAAAGGAGGTACTTCTACTGATTTCTCCAATTACAGGCCTATTACCATCTTATCTCCATTATCCAAAATTCTAGAGAAATGTATCCATTCCCAACTCATGTCTTATTTAATTTCCAATGACCTTGTAACTAATTCCCAGCATGACTTTAGATCCAACCACAGTAACACTACAACTCTCTTAAGCTTCACAAACTCTAACAACAATTTCAGAAACAATGGCCTTCTAGTCTCCTCCATTTTCCTTGACATGTACAAAGCTTTTGATACCATCTCTCATCACAAACTCCTCAATGAACTTTCATCCCTTAAACTAAGCCACTCTGCCCTTACATGGTTCCACAATTACTTACCTGACCATCAGCAGGCTGTAAAATGGCAACACAAACTCTCCTCCCTATTCCCTGTTTCATTAGGCGTCCCCCAGAGATCCATTCTAGGTCCTGTCCTATTTTCCATCTTCACCAATAAGCTTCACACTGCCACCTACCAGGCCACTACCATACAATACACTGATGACTCCACTCATATGTGCAGCCCCCCCCCCCCACTAAACTCCAAGAAAGAACCCAAAAATCTTTTACAGAGGTAGAATCTTGGCTTTCTGATGCTCAAATAATCCTCATTCCCAATAAAACTAAACTTATGATCTTCTCGCATAACAAATCTTCAGACTTTCTGTTCCCCTTCATGATACATTCTTCTAATAACACAAACATTGAACCTGTTTCTCACACTAAACCTCTTGGTGTTACAATCAATAACAAGATGAGATTTGACAAACACATTACCAAAACTATAAAAATAGTTCACATTAAATTAAGGTCTCTCTACATAGTCAAACCCTTCCTCACTGACTCGACAACACAATCTATTGCCAGAACACACCTAATCTCTACTCTTCTTTATGTCTCACCCATTCTCACTAACCTGTACAAAACAGACTTGGCAAAACTAGATGCCTGCTACAACAAAATTGCCAGATTCGCCATCAGCTCTCTTCATACATCCTATCACTGTACTCTCCTACACCAACTAAACTGGCTTGAGCTCCCCAACTGCCCCATATACACCCAACATACTAAGGCCCACAGCATACTTTACTTCCCAGACAGGTGTTCTGCACTCAGCAACCTACTTCAACCCCAGTCTAATAAGACTACTTAGATCTTCTTACAAATTCCTCTTACAAGTCACAAAAGCAAACAACTTCTCTGGTGATGCTCTTTACTAAAAAACGCATAGCCAGAACATAGAACTCAGTTCCCCCAAACATACTTACCACGCCAAAGAAAAATACAAGAATATAAAATACAGTTACAGGATTGCAAGATAAAAGAATTAAATATGCATCATAAGATTTTTTTATACAATTTACAAAGAATGCAAGTTACATTAAATATCAAGTGAAATGTAAAAGTATGATTTATAACCAACACTAATAGCATAGAGGGTAAAACCCTGACTGTGGCCCAGGTGACATGAATTTGATTCTTGGCTTGGGTGCCTGTTATCTTGGTGGGAAAGATGGGGATCCCCATCCTGGGGTAGGTGGGAGGCCACATCATGGCAAATTAGTGCATTGGGCTCTTTGTTGGAGACAAGGGCAAAATTGCACTTTTTGCTGCTGGATGGGGTATCTTGAAGAAGTCAGAAACTGAGAAAGGCTGGGAGATAAACATGTTAGAGGATGCAGATACGTTTCTGACTGTAAAGGTGAATGATTTGAAAGTTCAGCTTTACTTGAAGAGTGAAATATATAGGGAAATGATTTACTACAAAGACTTTTGACTGGAAGAGATCAAAGGTTTGGAGTGCTCATTGTTTGACAAAGAAGAACTTTTGAGACATTTATACAATGAAGTAGGAAGTTTAGAAAACAGTCATGTTAAATTAGATGCACTGAGGGTTGGACAGTAGGTATTGGATAGATAGATAGAGAGAAAGAGAGAGAGAAAGAAAACTGTGTACCTAAGACAGCAGTTCAAATTTCTGAATTTAAAGACCACAGCTACAGTAGAAAAGAATTGTAGTGCCAACTATCACAGTAATTTAGGACAGAAGTTGAAACATCCCACTAATTAGAAGTCAAGTACTCTCACTAAACAATCACAAAGAAAATATATTGCTAACTCTCAGCATCATATAAATCTCTATGGATTTACACAACTAATCTCTCAACCTGCCCACTCTAATAACTTGCAATCTCCAAGCTCCCTGATAGACTGGATACTAGTTTTAAACCCCTGCAAGTACCATCATTTATATATATGGTCCAAACACAGTACAGCACAGTGTGTACAGTGCACAGTACAGTGAAATCCCATCCATGTAAGAAGAGTCATTGGCTGCTGTCCCACCAACTCAGATGGATGCATGTTGATGTAAACCCTTCTACAGGAACATAGTCTGTGTAGAGGGTATGTTGAAGATGCATCACGTGATAGCCTATCTGTGATTTTGTCACAGCCCATTGATTCTGTGTGATAGGCCTGGATGAAGTTAAGATAGTGCATACTGGCTATCCTGATCTGGCCTAGGGTTTGAAAACAATACCCCATGCAGGTATCATTGAGAAAGTCTCCCAGCTGGGGATTAAATCTTATGTCACTAGATGCGTAACACATACTGTGAAAGTTGGTGAATCAACCTATGCCAGTGGAGCTGTTACCACAGGTGTACCCCAGGTATCTTTGATTGGCCCTTTACTGTTTGGAATCTATTTCTTGACAGTTCAGGCTAAAGTATACTCCCTTTGACTTACCATGTTTGTTGATTCTGGCATACTAGGTGCAATAATTGAGTCCACCAATGATGATAACATACTACAGTAGGGGCTAACGCAGACAAAAGATTGGTGACAAAGGCACACAGTCTACAAATAAATGTAAAAATGTGCCTTTATTTTGTCCTTCTACAAAGTGGAATTTCCTGCTAATTACAGCATTAACAGCAGTCCTGCTATGCTGAAATCTAGTGATGCAAGCACTGGGAACACCCATACATAGCAATCTGAATTCTGACCACCAAGTGTCCACACTGGTATTGAAACTCTATATTGTACACATCATAAGTCATGCCATCATATTCAGATCTGATGATTACATTACAACACTGTACTCGAACCTATGATTTCTTTTGCATGTACCTCACCAGACACATGCAGCTGCTGGAGAGACCACAGGGGTTTCTCACCAAGAAAATACAGGGTCTACAGGTCATGCCATTATGTACGTGGATAGACTGAAAACCATGTCACTGTGTAATCTGTATCATACAGGAAGAGGTGATGTCTGCCTGGCTTCCAGGCAATTCTCTGACTCTGCCCTGGTGGTAATAGTGCACATCCAAAAATCAGATATAACTGATGACATCAGCAGTGTCTGGTAAATAGAATATGACAATAACAGTGTTCCATATGCCAGTGTAAAAGGCTCTGTAATGCCAGGTAAGTGTAAGCACACACACACACACACACACACACACACACACACACACACACACACACACACCACAGTTAACTGCAGTGAGAACTGAAGCCCTACCTATGTAACTACACAGACTACAGAACTCTATTTAAGGCAAGTGCCACAGCTCAACTCTGGCCTGCAATATCTCAGACAACACTTTATAGCTGATGACATCAGCATTGTCTGGAGAGAAGAATATGGCAATAACACTGCCCCACATGCTGGTGCAAAAGTCTCTCTGTAATGTCAAGCAAGTGCACACATCCCAATTGACTGCAGTGAGACTAGAACCTCTAACTATCAAAGGTACACGCTCTACAGAACTCTGTATTTAAGGCAAACACCACTGCTCACATCTGACTTGCAGTGTCTCAGACAACACTTTATAACTGATGACATCAGCAGTGTCTGGCAATGGGAATATGGCAATAACAGTGTGGTAAATTTGACTTTGTGTAGCAAAGAAGAAAACAGATGTGCGATGGTTGGCAAAGTGTTTGTGCATGTGAGATACACATTTCCATTATTTTCCCTGTTTGTGCATAGTTAAGCAGTGTGAAAACATGAGCTGCATTACTAACATTCTGAGAGCTGGTATTGAGTGCATTAAACATACCTGCTCCTTAGTTGACTCTGTGGCAGCAAGTGTAAATGCATTGGCACATTTCATTTTGAGCCAAGATGATACTGTGATCGAATCCAGATCTATCTAATAGTTTTAAATAAAGAGTGATATTGCAATGACATTATTCTTTATAGTACATTCAGCATGCATTACTGTGTGTTGACATAGTGCAGTGGGGTTAAATGCATTGTGCCGACGTAACTGCAGCATTGCAGAGCTGATCAACATCACTTGGAATTGGTGCTTGATGCCAAGTACTGCACAAACATAGAGACCAAAAAGTGAAGGGATCCATTGCTTTTTCGTGCTAATCATACGCGTTCTGTGTGATTCTATTTTTTTGACCAGATTATAGGTGTTAAAATGGGGTAGATAGGAAAGTGGTGAAATAGGGAACAAGCAGGGGGAAGAATAACAGGAAAGCAAAAAAGGAATATGCAGGAGGGAGGTAGGTAAGACCCATAACTATCTAATTCTTCAACTGATAATATGTGTAGAATATACATAAATTTGGACTGTCACCTCCAGATAAAGGGGTAACAACAATGTAATCATATTGTATAGCCAACTGGACCCAATCAAGTGTGTCAAGAAGACACTTGTGTGAAATGGAGAGCTATGTATGGGATGATATTTTCTTTGTGGGACAGGTGCCCATTTTTCTTTTTTTAATTTAGTAAGAGAAGAATGCTGGGTAAGTGATGTCGTAGGTATTTCTGGGTCGGGTGAGTTAAGTAGGTGAGGAAGCAAATGCAAACAAACAAGACAAACAAGACAAGAGACAGGGATGGTGAGGGACACAAAAGGTTGGGGGAAACCATGACTCGGAGGAGTGAGGGGACAACACGGGCTCATGCCAGTCAAACATGGAGACAGTGGGAATCGAGTCCTCACCCACTGGGTTGTCATCATTGTACCCTTACTCTGCTGGTGCCTGGAGTGTTTGAAGTTTTTTCTACTAATGACCATGAGAGAGAGCAGCTTCTCCATCTAGCATAGGCATACAGCAATGGTGTGGTGCATGACCCTATGCACCATCCCTGGCATCTCCCATCAAGTGATGAAATTACTACCTATGCTACTTCTCTGGGAGGGTACCACTACACCAGCTGCCAGGGCAGTAGTACTTGAGGGCACAAGTATTGCAGGGGCAGCTGAAGCAGTGCTGCCAGGTTGGATGCCAGATGTGCTTGGCATTGGTGCTGGAGCTGCTGGAGCAGGGGCAGGCTGATCCACTGGGGCTGGTCTACCTAATTGTGCAGTGTACCATTTAATAACTTGGTACAGATGGATGACATGGATACATTTTGATGACATATAGCAGAAAATAAAAAGAGAGATAAGGTATGGGGGAGAAAAATAGAGATACAATTAGTACTATTATATGTGACATGCAATGCACTAACACAAGTGGACAAGTATTTTATCTGAAGTATAACATTTAAGCATACATCCTAACAAATACACACTGTAACTACAGACTGTTGAAAGCAATCTTTGAATTCTGCATGTATTGCACATATGCATGTTCCAATTATACAGATTACAGTTAACAGCAGGGCATTTATGCCACTTGTATAAAGGTTAATTTAATGTAAATATTAATAAAGAAATGCAGTACTGAGTATTTATTACTCATGGTATTTGAACCCAGAACCTCTGACTGCAGTCTTAGATTTGACTCCTAAAGTTGGTTTCTGTTACAGACTAATGCATGCATACTTGTTGTTATAGTTAGGATATGCATGCTCAATTTACTACAACTGTATAAAAAAACTAAAAAAAAAAATCTGTCTTTAACTTTTAAAGGGACAGTAATACTTCTTTCTCGTGTGCTGCTTACATACTACTTGCTCCACTCAGTCTCTCCAATCAAGCATGAGCCTATCTGTTGAGCTCTATGTCGGCATTAGCAGGGGAAAGAACAAAAAAGAACAGAAAAGCATTATGCACGCCGGTCTTGCCTACATTTAGCTTTCTAAGTATTACAAATTCTCTCTTATTATTATATTTACCCAGCTGTGGGATGTCCGCAGTCTCAAATTCATTCAACCAAAGGTTGAGCATTCCTTTTGCTCTGATGTAGGTCATTAAAATGATGTAAATTCACACAAAATGGAAGTAGCGCACCAAGAAAAACCGCACTTTATTTAGATCTTCAATAAAAACCACAAGTAATCCAACAGATAAACGCTTTAAACAGGACAATGCGTTTTCATCCACTTCAGCAGTAAGACTTCATCAGACAATTAAATCAAGTTTCATTGCTCATTTTATAGTAAAATTAAGATCAAAAATAGCCAGTAAAATCATTTGCATTCTACCTAAGCCAATGAAAACAATGGGGCTCATTAAAAGGGGAAATCTGTGTGTAGTGAATAATATCATAAAATCCTATTGAAACATATTCTGAAGTTTAAAACTTTTAAAACAATTAATCATGCTGTTCTAAATAAATAGTTTAATAATTTATTCAAATAAATAAATAAATACAGTAAAAGCTTAGTAAGTCCGTATGACAATGTGTATATACTGAGGTAATGTTTTTTGATTAGAAACTAAATTTGATTGTGATAGCACTAGCACCATCTACTGTTTGTTTTAAATCACTACGTGTTTGAATTTATATTTTGGCTGCTCTCAGTTTCAGCACAGGGGATAATGAGACACACTCATTTAGACCAGGGTGTTTGGTGGCTTCTAATAATATTTGCCACCATAATTCTTTAAACTCAAGCCATTCTTCCCAGGGGCCGCCTCTAATTTATTTTTTCACCTGCTCCAACACAAAAAAAGAAAATTTAGAATCTTTGCAAATTTTTGTGTGTTTGTATAGGGCGTTTGTTTCTTTATTCTTGAGTATCTCGTAGAGGTGTTCATATATTCTTCTTTTCAGTACCCTTTCTGTTTTTCCAACATAGTAGGAGTTACAGTTGGAACACATAGTCATGTATACTACTCCCTGGGATTCACAGTTGTAGTATCCTGTGCTGTGGATGTTCATGTCCCTAGCTTCTAAAAATATTTCTCTTTTGTTGGAGATGTATTGGCACTGTTTACAGCGTCCACATTGATAAGTTCCGTTAATGGTGTTTCTAGAAGCTGACTTGTCAAGAGTATTATTAGTGTCATTATTTTTATTGTTTTCTAATAATTTTTTGATGCTACGTGCATTCTTGTAGACTATTTTTGGAATCCTTTCCTTTATGTTAGGGATATCCGAAAAGGTTGTAAATTTGTCCCACTCAATCTGAAATATTCTTTTCACCTTGGAATTAAACAGGTTGAATTCTAAAACTAGAGCTGATTGGTAATCAGATTCATCTTTTTTGTTATTCTTATTGATGTTAATGTGATTCCCAGTAATGTCCGCTTCTTTAGTAGAATCCATAGTGTTTGTCACGCAACCCTTTATAGGCTTAAATTTTGTTGGTCTGTTTTGTTCAACCTCTTTTCTTATATCTTTGATGAAATCAGGTGGGTATCCTCTTGCGCAGAACATACCTTCCAAGGTGTTGCATTCAAGTAAAAAGTCTTCATCCCTGCTCGTCATGCGACACCCTCTCACAAACTGCCCCTTGACGATGTTCTTTTTGCAGTGTGGAGGGTTTGCACTGTTGAAGTGCAAAAAAGAGTTACAAAAGGTGCTTTTCCTGAATACCTTAGTCTCCAGATCTCTGCTGTTCCCATTCTTGTACACTTCAATGTCTAGGTATTGCAACCTGTCTGTTGAGGTAGTGTGCGTGAACCTTAAGAAGTTAGTGGTGTTGTTGATGTAGTCAAGAAATTCAATTAATTTCTCATTGCCTCCTGTCCAGAAAATTACAATGTCATCAAGGTAGCGTCTATATAAGGACCAATATTGCTTGTATTCTGAATTCAGGATGAAATTGGATTCCCATCCTGCTAATACAATATTGGCATAGGTGGGTGCGCACGCTGCACCCATTGCTACCCCTTTTGTTTGTTGGTAGTATTCTCCGTTGAAAATGATGAAGTTGTACTTCAGTACTATGTCTGTTAATTCCACTATAGCAACCTTTTCTGCGTGTGTAAGAGTCTTGTCCAAAAAAACCATATCTTCAAATATGCTCATCCCCTCTTGGTGTGGTATGCAGGTGAAAAGATCAACCACATCTATCGTGACAAAAATGAGGTTCTCAGTCAAGAGGTCGGATGTGATGTTTCTTAACAGATCCCATGAGTCTTTCAAGATATATTTATTGTTGTTGCAAATATGTTTGGTCTTAAGATCAACAAACTTAGCCATGGGAAGTGTTTTAGAGCTATCAGCTGACACTATGGGTCTTAGTGGAGGGTCACAAACATTCTTATGCACCTTTGGTATACCAAAGATTACTGGGATCTTGGGTTTAGGTACATACAAAAATTTGTGCATCTTACTATCGATTGTTCCCTCCATAATCATGTTGTCCAGTAGGATGTCAATTCTTTGGTAAGCCAAGTTCACCTCATTTATTGATACACTTCTATATTTGCTTTCTTCTCTGAGGATAATGTTCATTTTGCCTTTGTATAGAATGTTGTCCATGATAACAACCCCCCCCCTCCCTTGTCTGGCTTCATAATTCTTATTTGAGTATTACTTCTCAAGTCGTTCAAGGTTTCGTGTTCTTTTTCTGTAAGGTTGTATTCCTTAGTATATTGTTTGAACTCCTTTCTAATTACGTTTTCTAGAACTGTTTCCAGATTCTTGATTTGAGGGTGAAATGGGGGGTTGTAAGTACTGCGCCTGGTTAAAACAGGATGTTGGGACTCAAAGTTTAATGGCATCGAGGGCAGTGTGGCTTGCAGGTTGACCTTCCTAAGGAACAACTTCATGTCTATAATGGTTTGTACCAAATCCCCTCTGGTGCTAGGGATGTATTTAAACCCTTTACTGAGTAGGTCAAAATGTGCTTTGTTAATGAGAATATTACTAAAATTGTATATCGAAAAATTCTTAAGGGTATGTGTGGTACCTGTTCGTAGTATCTCATCTTCTAGATCTAAAACAGAAGTGTCAACATGATCTAAAATGGGGGTATGGGTGGGGGTGGGGGTGTAAATAGCATTTGTTAATACCTCCCTCTCCCCCTTCTCCCTCCCCCCCCTCTGAAAATTCTGAAAACTCTGTCTATTTCTATTCTTGTTGTGTTGTGGGTCTTCATTCACTAGAGGTGGGAAATCAGTATCATAGTCTCCCCTGTCCTGTTCCTCCCTCCAAGTGTCCGTTTGATAATTGTTCCCTCTCACTTTACTCAGCCTAGTTCTAACATTGTGTTCCGTTCTCTTAGAGGGTGGCTGTGGATAACTAACATTGTTCTGGTAATCCTCTATATCCCTTTTGAGCTTGTTGATCTTTCTTTGTTCCAACATTTTACATTTTGTATCTATATCAGATCTTAAGCTGTAATACCTGTCCCTTTCTTGTTTGATTTCAAAAAACAAATCTTGTTTAATAAAATTGTCTGACACTAAAATCTCTTCTTCTAATTCCTCTAAAACCTTATTGTTCTCTTTGATAATGAGCCCGAGAATTTCAAGTCCACATTTATTAAAAATGTCAATTAATTCTTTGTGAAAAACAGTACCGGGTTCTACATTGTTTGGGTACTTCCATACCCTGAGCCCTTTCGGTACAATTTTATGTTTGATACATTCCGTTAGATAGTAATTTTCAATACAAAGCGTTTTGTACCTGTGCATTGATTTTGATAGTTTTTCAATTTTTAAACAATAAGAATCACCATCTTGTGGTGAACAGTCCTTAAAATGATGCCTACAATGTTCTTCAGTGTGCAGGATGTCAGTAGCACTGGATACAGCCTGAGCTAAACTATTCCATACCTCAGACGTGTACTGGGAACCAGAATAGTCCCCCTGCAGAAGCCTTTGGGCCCTTTACCAGGAGCCCAATAAATATCCCGGAATCCTGGACACCCCACCTCTGTGCCCTACACTTGGAAACTTCCCCACTAACCCCACTCATGTCTAACCCCCAAACTACGGCAATAGAAAATGATGCTTTCTGTCCAATTCCAGTAATCGCATTTACTGGTACTGTACAAAACCGAGCAACAATGCCAACCACTTTTGCATGATGTTTAGTGGAGCACAGCAGTGCCATGCATAGATAAAATTGATTTTTAAGGTGTGGTATTCAAACCTAGGCATAAGGGACAAAAACTTTTCTTTCACAGCATTGATTTTCCATCTTTGCCACAGAAAAAGTGTTGTTCAGACATTATCGGTGATAATTCATAAATACAGCTAATAGACTGAGGTGTAACGTATGTATGTGTGTGATCTGACAATGTCTTTTATATAGCTCCAGTTGTGTATGTGTCTTATTTAATTGTGTAGGCCGTACAAGTCAGATAGCAGAATTATACTTATAGAAATATAGTAGACAGTATACCTTCAGTCATACATCTGAAAACAAACTAAGGTATATTATCCCTCAAACATATAATTCGTATCAACTCCACTATTTAAAGCGTTATAAGTGAGACTGAATATAATGGAAAATGAGACAACAGTAAAAATGTCTGGAATGTCCTATATTAGAGACCAGGACCATGAGTATCTCAGTCCTACACTTACACCTGTTGCCACAAGACTGTTGAAATAGCACTTGTCTATCTTACAGTTCATTGCTATAAACTGCACTGTCACAACAGTAAAATTAGGTCACTCACCCTGTACCAGACCCCAAAACCATCTGTACTCCAGCCCTACCCTTACACCTGCTGCTATAGGAGTAGTTACATGACAGTTCCATAATTTCCTACTCATTCTTAAGTTCTCTGTGTTAACCACCATGCAACAAAAAGCAAAAATTGCAACAATGTATTCTTTCTGACCTTTGCACTTTTACAGATGCCCTGTCTGCAGGTGTTCTGTCTGCTTCCTGTGTAGGCCAGTAATCTAGTTTGCACATTGCTAAGCATCATGCAAATGAGATAAGCACAGCCAAACTTGACAGTCATTTTTTCTGTTTCCCTGGTTGGCGCTGAGCTGTGCACTGCACAAATAATGGCCAAAAAGAGTAGTTGAAATGATGACAAAAAATGTATGATATAAACACAACAAAATGTTTGTTAGTACACATGAAATACTCCTACATAGGTGTGGATTTGAACTCTTACTCCAATGAACCTTCAAAACACAGTAAGGGTGCCTTATGCCTCCTTGCCACACAAACAACATTGCAGCAGAGAACTGAAACCATTCTACAACCAACTGCAAAATCATCCACAATAAGAAACCACATAACAGTTATTTGTACATGTATAAATTTCAGATTTAGTGCACTGAGTGATCACACAACCATTTCTGACTATTGCTTGCAAAAATGCAGCTATGTCTTACCTCTCTGTATTTGTTGCTTATCCTTTATCTGACCAATAATTTGAGACATGCAGTCTGTAAGGAATTCTATATCCTTGTCCTTAAAATGTGTTAGGACATGAAATAGCAATAATATATTTTTGTCAACACATGAAAGAGAGGTTGGATTTTAATGAACAGAACCTGTGAATTGTGAGCTGCTTACTTACATCTCCAGCCTTCATAAAATTACTTATATATACTTTGTAAGTCTAACCTGACACACCCAGTGGAGGTAGGGCAGTCTGCATTGCTGTTGTATTTTCCTTTTCTCTACCAGTAATCATTCACATTTGAAATCCATTAGCAACAAACATTAAGGGATTGCCTGCACTATGTTTACATCCGATACATGGAGCCAAAAGTTTGGGATTCAGCAATTCTAATAAGTTCACACCTCTTTTACATTTTCATCATGTTACTAGCCCTGAATCTACACCATAAAAAGGCAACTGTGTATCTAAGGAACCTGAAGGTGAGGAGACTTCTTTATGTGGAGAACAGAGAAGAGACTATTATTTTGGGATATATCTGCACAGAAGACTGCTGAACTTAAAAAGGTATGCTCGCATTTTTCAGCTGTATACTGCAGATGCTGAAATGTCATTTAAGAAAAATCAGTTTCATATTTATATAAATATATTAATTATCAAATGCTACTGTTATCTGTATGCATTACTAAGAGGTGTACTGATGGCATGGGCATGTTTGTCAACACATTTCACAGGTATACATGATTGGCGATAGCTTAAAATGGAATATTCTGTATTAAATCTGTACACATGTTTCAGGGACAGTTCATATGATAGCACTTTTAGCATATCACTAATGGTTTGTTAGCAAAATGTGTCAGTTGCCTGTTTTTGGGGGTGGGGGAGCAAAGCTGCATTTTTATTTTGGTGCAAACAAGGATATGTTGCTACTGTTACTGTCCCTTGTTTTGCATCCAGCCTTGCTTTGTGTGCAAATATAATATGCTACAACCACACAATTCTTGTTGTTTATATTTCAAATATCTAGACTGTTTTATGTTTCTCCAATGGGTTATACTGAAATGCTATATTTTCTGTTTTGTCTGGGAACAGGCATTTTTTAGTTATGTGATACTTAGGTGTATTATTTTTCTGTTGTGTTTTAGGACACATAGGACTATGGCACCTAGCTGCCTCAATCCCTGAAAACTACCCTTCAGTTACTCTGAGAATCAGGTCATTGTTGAATCTTTTAAGCAACATAGTGCCTTTCTGCTTGAGAGGGGACATAGAGATATGTCAGGCAGAATGCAAATTTGGCAGCAGATAGTTGCAGATGTGAATTTAATAGGTGGCTGAAGCAAGACATATGATCAGCCATAGGGCCACTGACATGATCTCACCTGCATGGAGGAGAGCAGCTGCAGTGGCCTGTGATTGGCTGGGTACTGGGGAGCCTGCTACAGATCCACCACTAACAGCAAATGATGAGTTCCTGTGCACTGTCATAGAGCCAGACAGCTCTCTACTGTTTTAAGGACAGCAAGTATGTCCCAGGAGGAGCTTCCATGTAGGTTTATGTAGCTCCATTATGAAATACTCTAGTATAGTAAAATATTTACATCAATACATTATGTCTAACAAGAAATTTGTTTGGGGGGGATTGTAAATTGTTATAGTTAACAACACATTCTGATTGATTACACATGGGGCTTAGGTTGCACTTGTCATCCAGTTCTTATTTAAAGTATGGTTAATAGACATATAAAGGGCAAAAAGTTTTATTCCCTGTGTTACTGTTAATTGTGATTATGTTGTTCTTACCTTTCGCTTAACTTCTTCCAGGACCATCCAGCATAGGGAACATGCTATCATCTGCACATGGTAAGCCAAACATTTTCATGTCAGTACTGATGAGCAGTTCAAAGAAATATTTAATGTATGATGTTGGTGTGAGAAATGTTGTGTGTATTGCTGTACTGTCTGTAATAGTGGACCCACTGTTAGTTTGTTAGCATATATTGGACTATAATAGTGGAGGTATTACTTTTTTCCTGTGTTTGCTGCTTAGTGGAAGCATGAGACTACTACTACCTGATGTCAGAGTATCAGCAGACTCTGATGATGATGGTGGCCAAGCAAAGGCACAGTCAGGGGGTGCAGAGGTTGAATCTGACCCTGAGGTTGACATACAGACATGCCCTGTAATTCCATCAGACATAGCCAGTAGACCTACACCTAGCCATTCCAGTGAGTCCTCAGATATTGGACAAGTGGAGGGTAAGACAATCAATCAGAGAAATATAGTTACTGCAGCTTCACTGCCTGTTGGCTCTGTCCATAGCAAAACTGCCACATAGGAGGGTTGTTAGAGGTGCTTGGAAGAGGCTTGCTATCCATCCTGCACCTGATCCAGATGTCGCTTCCCGTGCCATTCAATGTATATTTAGGGCTGTCATGGAGGCACAGGCACATTCCCATAGGTCCTCTAGAGAAATGCTTAGTGATATAGATGTGGCATAGGCTGATATGCATGACTGCTTCCACCGTGTTGCCGATTTAGTGGATTGGATGAATGACATGCTAGAGCAGGTGGTGTCTGTCAAGGAATGTCTTCGTGGAAGGAGATGGCATCCTCATGGGTGTAGATCAGCCACATCATCTGCTGTAAGCTAACATGGCCATGCCTGATCACACTTCCATAATAACAGTACTTCCACTGCTCCATCAGTAGTTGAGCTATCCACACCCAGACATGGCAGGACATAGGGTCATTCTCCTATGCATCCTCCTACATGGAGCTTGTCCAGAAGACATCAGTCACATTCAGGTAGTAGCAGTGCATCTGACTGTCTGCATGGATGTGTTAATGCAACTCTTGGCAGAGCCAGTTCTCATGGTTTGGTATGACAATGATGAACTGCCACCTCTACCATGCATGACTCATACCTATCCGGCATAGCAAGACATAGAGCTAGCACATAATTTGGCTGTGTTCAAGCAGACACTCACATACCAGTTTCGCCTAGAGGACCCCTACACACACACACACACACACACACACACGCACACACACACACACACACACACACACACACACACACACACACACACACACACACACACACAGACAAAACAGTTACATGGTTCAGTTGTGCAGCTTAAAACTCATTTTCTCTCACTGACCATTTGTTACTTTATCTGAATATCTACCTGCTTCTCTTTCTTACTCGCACACTCACTAACCTTTTGTATCAGCCTAAACTTCCTGCCCCCACACAATGCCCTGTGCAAGTGATGATAACTGTGCCATATCCCTGTTTTATATCTTTTGGATTCAGGGATACATAAGCTTCATATCTGATGCTCAGAGTGCATAGCTGACTTGGTGCTTAATGTATCTGCATTTGTGATGTTGAATTGGTAACTGCACCTTTGACTTATATTAGTCTTAAAAAGTTAGACAGTTGATAGGATGAAACTTTGTTGCATTGGTATTGTTAATGAGCTCGTGAAGGTTGTAAAGTCTGAAACTGAAATGTGTCACATTACTTTGTAACTTCTCTGTATAATGATTTTCCAGTGCAAACATATGGTGCTACACTGAAGGCATGCAGTGACCATTAGTACTTTTGAGAGGTGTGACTGTGTGAATCTTTAATGCCTGAGGCCTACTACTTAATTTTGGACTCATAAGTCATATAAATCTTGGCTGTCACATGTTAAGTTTATTTCTATACAAATCACTCACCTTTTACTTGCTTACACTACCAAGTAACAACACACAAGGATATGCTAGTCATTCATATTATTCCACAATACACTCTAGGTTCAATACTTACCATGTAAATCCAGCAGTTGCAACAGTTTTAATTCAGGGCTGACTCTGTCTGATGCTAGCAGTACACAGCCATTACATGGGTAAGTAAAGGCTGTGAGCATTGCCTGGCATGAATTCTACTATATGTATGTGTGTGGGGGAAAGGTTTTAGCCCCTTAGATGGTGAGTGAGTGAGTGAGCTATGTGTTGTCTCTTAGCTAATGAGAGGGCATATTGAGCATGTTTATATCTGCCTACACCCACAGCAACTTACGGTTCCCCCTCTGATACCACACCTGCATGTGGCTATGGTGACCTTGCCATTGGTGGTGGGATGTGTGCCTCTTTCCCTTGTTGATCCTGGTGAAGCTGTTTTCAGGATGATGTTGTGTAGCATGGAACATGAAGTGAAAATTTCAGTACATGTATGTGGATTGTACTGCAGAGGTCCTCCAGATGTATCCAGGCAATGGAACTGTGACTTCAGCAGCCCAAAAAACACACTCTGGGATATTTCTGGTTTGAGTGCGTGCCTCATTATGTCATTATGGCATTCTTTAGCAGGTGTGTGTGCATTTCTGATGGGCATCACCAACTATGTTTCCAGTGCATACCCTGCATCCCCAAGCAAATGACCCTGTGGGATATCCCCCCAGTTAACATCTGATACAGTTGGCTTGTGTGCCAAATATGTAAGCCATGGTAACTGTTGAGGTTGCCAGCACACACTTTCAAGATGATTCCCTTGGCATTACACACAACTTAGTTAATAGAGTGGAAGCCCTTTATATTTATGTAGAGCCTTCCCTGTTCTCCAGGTGGTGCCTTAATTTCCATATGTGTGCAATCTATGGCATCCAGTGCTTCAAGGTAGTGTGCTACAGGGTAGAACTCTTGCATATTTCCAACCCTGTCCTCAGGAATATGATGAGAATATATGTGGTCACCGGCATGCTGTAGCATAGCATTTAAAAATTGATGGAGAATTCTGGATGCTGATGTATGTGACACCGCCAGCATGTCCCCTGTTGATCTGTGAAAGGTACCTGTAACTAAAATTCTAAGTGCTACATGTACCTTTGTCTCCACTGGGAAGGGTTCCCCTTGGTTTGCCCTGGCTCTGAGTTGAGGATGACAGGGGTTGCAGAGTACCTGTAGTGTGCCTCTATCCACCCTGTAGTGCTCTACAATTTTCATGGCATCTAGATTGTGGTAAGATAAATGGCCTAATAGCAGCTGTAGCAGCATAGACTTCAGCCTGTTTTGCATACACATGAATTAAAGCAGCAGCAGCCCCTAACATTCTTTCTGTGTAGACTTCTTTTTGTGGCTGTATTCCAATCAGTTTTAGAATTCATGGGGGGAAACCAGCACTGAGTCTACATGGTTGTTGTATAGCATTTTAAATAGCTTGGATTGGCTGATTAGCATACAACCTAGCGGCTTATGCTGTAATTAGCATGTCATTGTGTTTACCTTGTTTGCACGGCTCTGCACAGCTCTACATACCATGTAAAGCCACTTATTGAATCCAAAGCAGTGTGCTACTTTGTTCGCTTCTGTAAATGGACCAAATAGACTTTATTGAATCTGACCAGGCAGAACATCAGTAAAAGTGTAAAGATCAAAAAGGATACATTGCTGCGATTTTTGCTTTCCATCGCACAAATGCTGCTAAGTGACATTGTGTGGTGGTTAGCAAGGTTCCTCAACACCTGCAGCCATTGAACACCTGCAGGCAGGATGCAGACAGTAACTAAGAATGAACTCATTCAATTAATTCTGTGGGGCATTGTACAAACATGTTAAACAGAGTTGCGTATCAGATAACACACTGAACTTAATAAGTAGGAAATCATAGAACTGTCATATAACTATGCCTATGTCAGCAGGTGTAAGTGTAGGGCTGGAATACAGATGGTCCTGTGTTCTACTACAGGGTATGCAACCTATTTTTACTGTTGGGACAGTTCATTTTTTAGCAATGTACACAAAATATACATGTGTTATTTCAACATTCTTGTGGCAATGGGTCTACTATGTTTGCTCATTAATCTGCATTTATGTTTTGCTTTTGTTGCTTCTATAGCATGTACCAAGGCTGTTGCTGTCAAATTTTAATGAACATTTATGTTTTGCTTATGCTCTTTTACTACAATGTATGTACGATGTATCTAGAAATTACTGTCAAATGTTAATGTACATTTATTGTACATTAATGTACATTAATGTACAATGTATGTACGATGTATCTAGAAATTACTGTCAAATGTTAATGTACATTTATTTCTGTTTTGGAGCTTTTCTAACCAGGGCTCCATTGAAAACGGGTTCTTCGAGGCCCAATGGACTATCCTGGTAAACCAACTGCAATAAATAAATAAATAAATAAGTGCAGGACTGCTACATACATGGCCCTGGGTTCAGGACATTCCAGACATTTTTTCGGTTGTTCCATTTCACATAGGTTCATAGGTTGGTACTAGGCTATTGGCTCTAGGGGCTGTACAAGCCTAGCCATAACAATTCCATGGCTATTTCTTCCCACACTATTTACTTCCCTGGACCCCTCGCACTTATAACACTTTAGATAGTGGAGCTGATATGAATTATATGTATGAGGGATGAAACACCTTAGTGTGTTTTCAGATGTATGACTGAGAATATATTGTCTACTATATTTCTGTTAAGTATAGTTCTGCTATCTGGACTTGGATGGGCTTCACAATTGAATAAGGCACATACACAACTGGATCTATATACAATAACCTTGACAGGTCACACACATACATGTGTAATACCTCAAACTGTCAGCTGCATTTATGAATGATTCAGGACTGTCTCTGAGCAGCACTTCATCTATAGAAAAGATGGAAAATTACCTCTGTGGAAGAAAATATGTTGCCCTTATGCCTTAGTTTGAACACCACAGTTTTAAAAATCAATTTTATCCATGCATAAAGCCAAATAAAAATGTGTCAGGTCATGAAATTTATTAAAAAATCAATTTTATCCATGTATAAAGCTGAATAAAAATGTGTCAGGCCATGAAATGTATTCCCTCATTGCATGTCTGGCATGTCTGCAGACTTAACCCACCTAACAGCTACCTTCCAATTTTCAAAATATATTTCCAAGCTACAGCAGCAGTCAGCCCTCAAAACTAATGTCAAGTATCAGATTAACCTTCCAGAGCAGCTTTGTAATGCTGTGGTTACCTCTGCGCAATGCTGCTTAACCACTCTGTGCTTCATCAACACACTGTAACACATGCTGCATGTCCTATAAAGAATAATGTCACTGCATTATCAGTGTTATTTTAAAAGTATTAAATACACATGGATTCAATCCCAGTATTACCTGAGTTCAAAAAGAAATGTATCAATGCATTCACACCTGCTGCCATACAGTCAGCTAAGCAGCAGGTGTGTTTCATGCTCTCAGTACTAATTCTCAGAATTTTAACAATGAGCCATGCATTTGTGTACTGCTTAACTAAACACAAACAGGGAAAGTAATGGAAATCTGTGTCTCGTGTACAAATACTTTGCCAGTTGTCAAGCAAAGCTGCTACTGCTTGATTCTGGTCTATGTGAAGTCAATACAAGCATGTATTAGGGCTGTTTACTGTCAATTTAGTCTTTATGCCATGACACTACATGTGGAAAAAGAACAAACGGAAGGCCCTATCAAAGAATATGTCACATATTTACAATACAGCCATGTTTTACCTCCCTGCATGTACTGCAACCCTAGTCTCTCAGCATACTTCTCAGCTGTCTCGATTTTTGCAGAATGCCCAAATTTTTGCCTTATATTTTTGCCATATTCCTCATAGAATTTGTAATTTTCTGGCAAATCACTGAGGACTGAAATAGCCAAATAATGCCATACACTTGAATTTCTGATGTAATTTCCTTCAGAAAATGCAGGCTAAGACAAATGCTGTTTCTCTAGCAACTTCCTAAGTCTATAAGAGCAATATTTAAAACTTGTCCATATTTTTGGGCCTTTATCCCCACATTATTTTAGTTTCCATCCGGAGTTCCTGTGCTAAGAGGGGAGAGGTATGTTTCTCAGTACTTGTTCATAAATATATCAACTACGTTACATAAATTAATAACAAATGTTGTGTGATATGCAATGTACACCAATCTGGTAACATTCAGAACTAGAACTATCTTCGCAGTTGATGCAGGCCTCCAAACATCTTCTCTCCAACATTCATTGCTGATATCATCCACTATAAGTTGTCTTGCTGCCTTGCAAAAGTCAGACTTTTGCCATGCCACTTGCATAAAAAACTGAGCTCTGTAGTCTGTGTACTTAGAATAGGTAGGGCATTCTTTTCTCACTGCAGTCAATTAGGGTGTGTGCCTGTCTATCTAGCCAGAAGAGCATATGTGTTTATCCTACAGGTACCACTCCTATGACAAGGATTGGCACTATTTTAACACTTACACATGCCAACACATCTATTTCATGCAGTTCTCCCAACATCTTCTTTCCAAAATCCACTGCGAATGTCATCCACTATAAGTTGTCCTGCCGCATTGTAAAAATCAGACTTGTGCTGTGGCAGTTGTGTAAAGTACTGAGTTCTGTAGTCTGTGTATTTAGATAGGTATGGAGTTCTGTTCTCACTGCAGTCAACTGGGGTGTATATGTGTATTTGTGAGTGTGTGTGTGTGTGTGTGTGTGTGTGTGTGTGTGTGTGTGTGTGTGTGTGTGTGTGTGTGTGTGTGTGTGAATGTGTGTTTGTGCACTTGCTTGACATTAGAGATAGCATTTTACACCATCTGGGACTCTGCTATTACCATATTCTCCTCACCAGACACTGCTGATGTGATCACCTATAAAGTGTTGTCTGAGACACACCACGTTAGACATGAGTGTGGTGCTTGCCTTAAATACAGAGTTCTGTAGTCTGTGTACTTAGCCAGATAGGGGTTCTATTCTCACTGCAGTCAAATGGTGTGTGTGTGTGTGTGTGTGTGTGTGTGTGTGTGTGTGTGTGTGTGTGTGTGTGTGTGTGTGTGTGTGTGTGTGTGTGTTTGTGTGTGTGTGTGTGTGTGTGTGTGTGTGTGTGTGTGTGTGTGTGTGTGTGTGTGTGTGTGTGTGTGCATGTGTCTGTGTACTTCCATGACATTAGAGAGAGCCTTTTACACTAGCATGTGGAACACTGCTATTGGCATATTCTTCTCACCAGACACTGCTAATGTTATCATCTATATCTGATTTGTGGATGTGCACTATTCCCACTGGGACAGTGTCAGGAACTGGTCTGGAGGCCAATCAGAAGTCACCTCATCCTATACAATACAGATTACAGTGATGTGACTTTCAGTCTATCCACATATGTCATGGCAAGGTTTGTCGGCCTTGTGTTTTCATGGTGAGAATCCCCTGTGGTCTCTCCAGCTGCTGGATGTGTCTGGTGAAGTGCATGCAAAAGGGAGCTTTATACTCTGAATTAGTGTTCTGATGAGGCTTGAGTACAGTGCTGATACATAATCGTCATATCTGAATAAGATGGCATGACTGATGATGTGCACGATATAGCCTTTCCATTCCACTGTAGACTCTTGATGGTCAAAGTTCAGATTGCTATCTACCTGTGTTCCCAGGTCTTGCATTACTAGGTTTCAGCATAGCAATGGGGTTGTCAATGCTGTAATTAGCAGGGAATTCCACTTTGCAGAAGGATAAAATAAAGATACATTTTGCATGTATTTGTAGACTGTGAGGCTTTGTCACCAGTCATTTGTCTGTGTTAGCCCCTCCTGTAGTATGTTGTTATTATCATTAGTGTACTCAATGATTGCTCCCAATATGCAAGAATCAGAAAATGTGATAAGCCAAAGGGTATATACTTTAGCCAGAACTGTCAAAAAATAGATTCCAAACAGTAAAGGGCCAAGGAACAGATCCTTGGGGTACGCCAATGGTGACAGTTCTACTGCTACAGATTGATTCATCAACTTTCACATTATGTGTTTTCTCAGTGGGCCAATTGGTTACCCATCCAGTGACATAGGGGATAATCTCCAGCTAGAAGAGTTTCTGAATGATACCTACATGAGTGATTGTGTCCAAACCCTAGACCAGATCAAGATAGGAAGTATGTACTGTCTTACCTTTATCCAGGTCTATCACACAGAATCAATGGGCTGTGAAAATATCACACATCACCTATAGTGTGGCTCAGCACATACACTTCCTTACATGGTTGATTACACACTTCAACACTTCTTCCACACAGACTGTGTTCCAGTAGAGGGGCGTACATCAAGATGCATCCATCTCAGTTGGGGAGGAATGCACCCAATGCCTACATATATAGAGACATCCTGATTCTCCACATCTGTGAGGAAGACCAACATGTCATCATGGACCTTTTCTAATGGACACTAGTAATACCCTGGTTGTGTGCAACAGACCTGTGTGAGTTGTTACTTCTACATCATGTCTGCTACATCTGTTAGATGTCCTCAAAGAGGTCATTGAGAGCTTGTGTGTTGACAACTCTATCATTCTTTTGAACTTGACAAGCCCAAGGCATTTCACACAAATCCACAATGAGCTACTTACTCAAAACTGTCAGATGTGGCCATAAACACCTATATCACCAAGTGCGTAGACCAGTGGATCACATATATGGCATGTAAATATGTTGAAATGTCTGAAGTGACCTATATCTCAGGTCCAGTGAACAGGTCTGCACATGAGGGCTATCTTCTAGGCCCCTTCCAGTCCATTAATTAAATCTAAACCAAGAAACCAGCGGGCAGAGACTGAACACCGATAATTAATTTATTATTAAAAAAAATGAGTGTTTTTGTTGATTATAACATAAGACTTCTTCAGAATTAAAAAAAATGCAAACACAACTCCATTTAAATAACCCTCTCTCTAATCACATGAGGTAAAAAACATCTAATCACCTTAGATATTGACAAAAACTTGTTAAAAATACCATTTGGGGATACCCTTTTAGTTTACTTAGAACTATTTATGATGAAGTTAAGAATAAAAGGGAAAGTAGAATATATCTTCCTGTTCTTAGATCCCAGGAGACTTGTATTTCAAAAATAAAACAGGGAAATGAAGATAGGTCCAAATTTGTTGACAGGTTTGTGACCAAATTTACAGCAGGCATTCCAGGCATATATGACATTTTAAAAACTAACTGGAAATGTTTTTCCTCTTTTGATAATGTGATTGACATTATGGGCTTACAGCCTAGACTAGTGTTTAAGAAGGGAACATCTTTGAAACAATAACTAGAAAGAGAAAACTTTGTGAAGGCTAGATTATATGCTAACAAAAAGGAAAGCATGTATAAGTGTGCTTTTTGCTCCCAGTGCAAGGACTTACTAGAAAGTGACAGAGTGGTGATTAATGACATTAGAATCAGGCCAGGATTTCATTGTAATTGTAATACCCCTGGTACAGTATATCTTGCTCAGTGTCAAAATTGTACATGATTTTATGTGGGAAAAAACTAAAAGAAAATTTAAAGCTGGAATCTATGAACATGTACTGGCAATTAAAAACAACAATTGACACTAATGCTCTTTATAGACATCTTTTTAAATTTCCCTTACACAGGTTTCTGTTTTTTGGTATTGATGTGATTTTTTTAAAAACATTAGGGGTGGTCCCTGGGATTATTTATTAGAACTTTCCAAGTTAAAATGGTGAATTAAACTAAATGCAAGGACTCATCCAGGTTTGATGGAGAATCTTTAGGTAGCGTCTTAAGAGTATGCTCATATCTAGTTTGATGATTTATTTTATTTAGTTTAGGAATACAACTTTATATTTATTTGTTTAAAGTACAATGTAGGTTGTGTTTCTTTAACAAGGTGTTTTCAATATGTAAAGTGATTGGATGTTTTTTACCTCATGAGATTAGTGTGAGGGTTATTTAAATGGAGTTGTGTTTGTATTTTTTAAATCTGAAGAAGTGTTAGGTTATAATCGACGAAAGTGCAAAATTCTTTAATAATAAATTAATTATTGGTGTTCAGTCTTAGTTGGCTAGGTTCTTGGTCTAGACTTGTAGTACAGTTCCTGATTCTTAGTTTGTCTCTCGTTATGTTGTCCATGGAACCTGATACCGGTAACGGGGGCTGATTCACTGGCACACAAAATGAATTGGTGCTGAACTTAAGGTTATTGACTCAACTTATTCAACAACTTTTGCAACAAATTAAGCCTACTTTGTACAATTTGAATACAGCCAGCAATGCATCTTTTTTTCCTCTATCACACCAGGACAAGGTAATCCATGACTAGCTACCTGTTTTAATAATGAGATCTCTCAACAAGCTTCCCTTGGTTTCCAGACAATTGATACTAATGCAAAAGGCATTAATTTAACAGCTTGGAGTAACAAGCCTTTTTTTTTGTGACCGTGCTATTCATGACATGGGGACTGTTAACAGTGCAAGCTTTCTAAGTGCCATAGACTACAATTAGAAAATGAAAAGAATGTCTAAGACTGAAAATAGTTCCCATGGGATTAAGAAACTGGAAATTCCCTATGAGGCTTTAGCTATATACAGACTTGCACAGGGAATTACTTGAGTTGTTTGATCTCCAGGGTTTCAGACTAATGAAAGTGCTTATTAAGCACAATCAGAGAATGATAGATAGACTCATACAGAGCACTGCAGTTCTCAGCACTGATATTTCCAAAGATCTTTTATTTCACCAGCATCAGAATACCTATTTTAGCATTTTTACTAATCTTGGCAACATTTCCAATGACATTGAGGCTCATAAGAAACAAAAAAAGTCCTTTGTGATCAAACAGAATATCAAAAAAGACTACCTATCCTTTACCTAAGGGTTCCTTTCTTGTTGACTAAGATGAACAAGTTTATACCAATCAAGTTTCAGAGGGTGATATTCACCAGGAAGAACGTCACCCCCCTTTAAATGTTACATCCCCAAGATGGTCTGAGTAATTTTGCAATCAGAGGCAGCATTGTGGAGAGGAACAGAACTGTTAGAGGAATAGAAATATGAGTTTCCAAAAGAACCAGTGATGCTGTTGGGGAAAGAAGTGATAGTAGACCCTTCTTTAATTCCATTTAGCAATTCAGATTTTAATTGATGAAAATCCTGGATTTGTTGTGATTAACTCCCAAGGTGACTTTTTTCTTTATAATTATTCTGGCAAATTGCTTGGCACTGAGACTGCTAACTTGTTGAGTAAAGGATTTACATTTGTGCATACACTTCGGTCCTCTTTCTACTACAGGGTGTGCAACCTATGTTTACTGTTGGGACAGTCTAGTTTATAGCAATGTACACAAAATATACATGTGTTATTTCAACATTCTTGTGGCAATGGGTGTAAGTGTAGGACTGCTACACACATGGCCCTGGGTTCAGGACATTCCAGACATTTTTTCGGTTGTTCCATTTCACATAGGTTCATAGGTTCATAGGTTGGTACTAGGCTATTGGCCCTAGGGGCTATATAAGCCTAGCCATAACAATTCCATGGCTATTTCTTTCCATACTATTTACTTCCTTGGACCCCTCGCACTTATAACACTTTAGATAGGGATGAAACACCTTAGTGTGTTTTCAGATGTATGACTGAGAATATATTGTCTACTATATTTCTGTTAAGTATTGTTCTGCTATCTGGACTTGGATGGCCTTCACAATTGAATAAGACACATACACAACTGGATCTATATACAATAACCTTGACAGGTCACACACATACATGTGTAATACCTCAGACTGTCAGCTGCATTTATAAATGATTCAGGACTGTCTCTGAGCAGCACTTCATCTATAGAAAAGATGGAAAATCACCTCTGTGGAAGAAAATATGTTGCCCTTATGCCTTAGTTTGAACACCACACTTTAAACATCAATTTTATCCATGCATAAAGCCAAATAAAAATGTGGCAGGTCATGAAATTTATTAAAAATCAATTTTATCCATGTATAAAGCTGAATAAAAATGTGTCAGGTCATGAAATGTATTCCCCCATTGCATGTCTGGCATGTCTGCAGACTTAACCCACTTAACAGCTACCTTCCAGTTTTCAAAATATATTTCCAAGCTACAGCAGCAGACAACCCTCAAAACTAATGTCAATTATCAGATTAACCTTCCAGAGCAGGTCTGTAATGCTGTGGTTACCTCCGCACAATGCTGCTTAACCACTCTGTGCTACATCAACACACTGTAACACATGCTGCATGTCCTATAAAGAATAATGTCACTGCATTATCACTGTTATTTTAAAAGTATTAAATACACATGGATTCAATCCCAGTATTACCTGAGTTCAAAAAGAAATGTGTCAATGCATTCACACTTGCTGCCATACAGTCAGTTAAGCAGCAGATGTGTTTCATGCTTTCAGTAGTAATTCTCAGAATTTTAGCAATGAGCCATGCATTTGTGTACTGCTTAACTAAACACAAACAGGGAAAGTAATAGAAATCTGTGTCTCATATGTACAAATACTTTGCCAGCTATCAAGCAAAGCTGCTACTGATTGCCTCTGTTCTATGTGAAGTCAATATGAGCATGCATTAGGGCTGTTTACTGTCCATTTAGTCTTTATGCCATGACACTACATGTGGAAAAAGAACAAACAGAAGGCTCTATCAAAGAATATGTCACATATTTACAATACAGCCATGTTTTACCTCCCTGTATGTACTGCAGCCTTAGTCTCTAAGCATACTTCTCCGCTGTCTCGATTTTTGCAAAATGCCCAGATTTTTACCTTATATTTTTGCCATATTCCTCATAAAATTTGTCATTTTCTGGCAAATCACAGAGGACTGAAATAAATAAATAATGCCATACGTTTGAATTTCTGACTTCATTTCCTTCAGAAAATGCAGGCTAAGACACATGCTGTTTCTCTAGCAACTTCCTAAGTCTATAAGAGCAATATTTAAAATTTGTCCATATTTTTGGGCCTTTATCCCCACATTATTTTAGGTTCTATCCAGAGTTCCTGTGCTAAGAGGGTGAGAGGTATGTTTCTCAGTACTTATTCACAAATATATCAACTACATTACATAAATTAATAACAAATGTTGTGTGATATGCAATGCACATCAATCTGGTAACATGCAGAACTAGAACTATCTTTGCAGTTGATGCAGGCCTCCCAACATCTTCTCTCCAACATTCATTGCTGAAATCATCCACTATAAGTTGTCTTGCTGCCTTGCAAAACTCAGACTTTTGCCATGCCACTTGCATAAAAAACTGAGCTCTGTAGTCTGTGTACTTAGAATAGGTAGGGCATTCTTTTCTCACTGCAGTCAGTTGGGGTGTGTGCCTATCTAGCCAGGCAAGCATACATGTTTATCCTACAGGTACCACTCCTATGACAAGGATTGGCACTATTTTAATACTTACACATGCCAACACATCTATTTCATGCAGTTCTCCCAACATCTTCTTTCCAACATCCACTGCGAATGTCATCCACTATAAGTTGTCTTGCCTCATTGTAAAAATCAGACTTGTGCTGTCGCAGTTGTGTAAAGTACTGAGTTCTGTAGTCTGTGTATTTAGATAGGTTTGGAATTCTGTTCTCACTGCAGTCAACTGGGGTGTATATATGTGTGTGTGTGTGTGTGTGTGTGTGTGTGTGTGTGTGTGTGTGTGTGTGTGTTTGTGCACTTGCTTGACATTAGAGAGAGTATTTTACACCAGCATCTGGGACACTGCTATTACCATATTCTCCTCACCAGACACTGATGATGTGATCACCTATAAAGTGTTGTCTGAGACCCACCAAGTTAGACATGAGCTGTGGTGCTTGCCTTAAATACAGAGTTCTGTAGTCTGTGTACTTAGCCAGATAGGAGTTGTATTCCCACTGAAGTCAAATGGTGTGTGTGTGTGTGTGTGTGTGTGTGTGTGTGTGTGTGCACGCGCACATATACATTTCTCTGTTGAGATCCCAGTGTTTTGGAACACCACATTTTGCTTTTATTTATATGCTTATTTTTTTGGGGGGGGGTGTGAAAATCATCAGGCACTTATTTGAACCATCTTGGGACTTTTCTTCTATATTTTGAAATACTCTCCGAGCAGTTGTGAGCTTGCAAAAGTGCATCAGTGTGAGTGTGTGCTATTCTGGTGAGATCTCTGTGTTGTGGAACATCAGATTTAATTTTTTAGTTTATTTCCTGTTGATTTTCTTTTTTTCTGCTGGGGAAAACTGTCAGAACCCTGCAAAAGTACATCTGTTTGTATGTATGTATGTATTACTCTGGTGAGAGCTATGTGTTTGGAACACCAAATTTTACTTTTATTTGCCATGTTTTTATTATTTTGTTTTCTTTGTCCCTTTTGGGAAGCATGGATCATCTTTTTCTCTTGACTGAATGTTTTTCTAGGAATAGATTAAAGTTATTATAGAGCAGGTTCTTAACAGATAAAATCTTAGAACACCTGCTTCCTTTTCCAGAAAATCAAACTGGCAGATCAATTAAGTAGTACATTTGATTATACTTTTAACTGTTTTTTTGTATAATGCTGTAATGCTAAAAAGAATTAAAAACAAGCATGTTGAGCTGTGTTTCATAGCTACTTATAAAAATATCAGCATCTTACTTATAATGGAATCTTGGAAGAGTAATGCTATAACTTTTCCTGGATGTGTTAAGTATGAATATACATGCAGAAATAAGAGAGGTGGTAGGGTGGTAGAATATTATTTTCTGTAAAAGACAGGATACATTAATAGCCACCTAGAAAAATCAAGAAATCATTGATTTCATTTTAAAGAGTGTGATGCCCCACCAATCTGCACCACTGGCAACAGTGGGGAACATGCACAATGGGAGGATGACAAGTACACACACAGTAAAGTGCAATTTTCCTTATGAACACACAGAGGTCACAGTCAGTCTGGAGCTGTTTTTTCCTCTTTCTTCAGATCCCCAATAAGACACCCCCCCCACACACACACACACACACACAGACACCCACACACACACACACACACACACACACACACACACACACACACACACACACACACACACACATACCTGGGAAAGGCTGCACAGGTTCACTAGGTATGCCTCATTTTGCCCAGACTAGAAGGTAGTTATTACTGCCATCAGCCACTTCTTTATCATCTACTTTAGGTCCCTTAACAAAGGATATCCAATCTTACTGTGTAATGTTGCTATTATTTCAAATGTTAATTTGACCAAGAGCAAGGCTATTAGGAGTGGCCCACACAGTGTAACCAAATATAAGTACTTCCAGATCTTAAATATTTCTCACAAATATCAGCCACAAGGGTAGGTTGAAACATATTTAATAATAAATAATGAAAGAACAAAAATACTCTGTAAATAATCACAGTTACATCAGAGTTCAAAATCACAGGAAATATTTAAAACAACATTGCAGGACAGTCTCAAATAAATAAACAAAACATCTAAGCTATACTTCACTATATTCCTGTCTGTATCTAAGAGAATTTACTGTGCCCTAGTTAACTTACTTACAGAACAACAAACAGATAGATGTGGTGAGTGGATGTTCTTGTCAGGTCAATGACAAAATCCAGAATGCTCAGTCTCTATCTCACAGAGCTCTTAAAGTAATATTTCAAATATTACTGCTGGGGTAGCTGATAGCATGACATTACTTCTTGACATTTGACTATCAGTTCCCAGGCTCACAACCATTGATTTTAGCGTCTACCTGCAAAAACACATAGACCTTAGATATTTTGCAAATGGTGTAAGTTGTAAAATAATTTGCATTCCTCCACATTTAATGATAATACAAAAAAACCTTCTAGTTCTAGACATTATGTCTCCTGTTGCACTGAAACTAAAAGATAACATCTCTTTTATTACATAGTTTTAAATTAATTTAAGTTTTCAGCTATTCTTCTGAAGTTAACTTCTTGTGTTTCAGTCCCCATTTTTAAAATACATATACATCTAAACAGCTACAATAGTGTATATACATTTCTGCTCAGTACTGGGAAAGATGTGCAGCAAGTAAGGGTGATAAAGGATAGTGAGGAAAACATACACACAAGCAAGGAGAGTGTGTTGAGCAGATGGAAAGAGTACTTTGAGGGGCTGATGAATGAAGAGAATGAGAGAGAGAGAAGGTTGGATGATGTAGGGATAGTGAATCAGGAAGTGAAACAGATTAGCAAGGAGGAAGTAAGGACAGCTATGAAGAGGATGAAGAATGGAAAGGCTGTTGGCCCAGATGACATACCAGTGGAAGCATGGAGGTGCTTAGGAGAAATGGCAGTGGAATTTTTAACCAGATTGTTTAATGAAATTTTGGAAAGTCAGAGGATGTCTGAGGAGTGGAGAAAAAGTGTTTTGGTACTTATCTTTAAGAATAAATAAGGGTGATGTGCAGAGGTACAGTAACTACAGCGGGATAAAACTGATCAGTCACAGCTTAAAGTTATGGGAAAAAGTAGTGGAAGCTAGGTTAAGAAGGGAGGTGATGATTAGTGATCAGCAGTATGGTTTTATGCCAGGAAAGAGCACTACAGATGCAATGTTTGCTCTGAGAGTTTTGCTGGAGAAATACAGAGAAGGTCAGAAGGAGTTGCATTGTGTCTTTGTGGACTTAGAGAAAGCGTATAACAGGGTGCTTAGAGAGGAGTTGTGGTATTGTATGAGGAAGTCAGGAGTGGCAGAGAAGTATGTAAGAGTGGTACAAGATATGTACAAGGGTAGTGTGACAGTGGTGAGGACTGCAATGAGAATTGCAGATATGTTTAAGGTGGAGGTAGTATTACATCAAGGAACAGCTCTGAGCCCTTTCTTATTTGCAGTGGTGATGGACAGGTTGACAGATGAGATCAGTCAGGAGGCCCCGTGGACTGTGACATTTGCAGATAACATTGTGATCTGTAGTAAGAGTAGGGACCAGGTTGAGGAGACCCTGGAGAGGTGGAGATATGCTCTAGAGAGGAAAGGAATGAAGGTCAGCAGGGCTAAGACAGAATATGTGTGTAAATGAGAGGGAGGGTAGAGGAATGGTGAGGATGCAGGGAGTAGAGTTGGTAAAGGTGGCTGAGTTTAAGTACTTTGGATCAACAGATCAGAGTAATGGTGAGTGTGGAAGAGAGGTGAAGAAGTGAGTACAGGCAGGGTGGAATGGGTTGAGAAGAGTGTCAGGAGTGATTGGTGACAGACATGTGCCAGTAAGAGTGAAAGGGAAGGTCTACAAGAGGGTAGTGAGACCAGCTATGTTATATGGGTTGGAGATGGTGGCATTGATAAAAAGACAGGAGTCAGAGCTGGATGTTGCAGAGTTAAAGATGTTAAGATTTGCACTGGGTGTGACTAGGATGGACAGGATTAGGAATCAGTATATTAGAGAGTCAGCTCAGGTTGGACAGTTTGAAGACAAAGCAAGAGAGGTGAGATTGCATTGATTTGGACATGTGCTGAGGAGGGATGCTGGGTATATTTGGAAAAGGATGCTAAGGATGGAGCCACCAGGTAAGAGGAAAAGAGGAAGGCCTAAGATAAGGTTTATGGATGTGGTGAAAGAGGACATGCAGGTGGTTGTTGTGACAGAGCAAGATGCAGAGGACAAGAAGAAATGGAAACAGAGGATCTGTTGTGGCGATCCCTAACAGGAACAGCCGAAAGAAGATGCTGACTTTACAAAATATCTCGTCAACACACGTCTGTACAATATGACATACAGTTCTAATACATCTGTAACATAAGCATCTTACATGTTCATGTTGATATTCACGAATGACCTATGATTATTTACAAAATTCCAGATAGCTGGGCTGGCAGTGTCTCCTTTTCTTACATAGGGCACCAAGTATGAATGCCACCAAACATGAGGGATTTGTCAAATTTTTGGACACATTACATGAACATTTAAAGGGCATATTACTTGGGGACTTTTAATTAACTTGAAAACAGATTCTCATTATGCTCAGTCTACTCAATCTAGTAGCAGTTCATTCTGTAAAACTAGTTAGTGGTATAAAAGCGCGAGCACCTGCACAGTTATCGGACCATAATACAATTCACTTGGTTTAGTGAGTTGAAGAAACAGACGTTTTACAAAAGGTAAATTAAACTGTTTTGTTAGATTACGTGTCTCAGAGATTTTTGTGTACATTGAAAATATATATATATATATATATATATATATATATATATATATATATATATATATATATATATATATATGCATATTACTGAATCGTACTGTGTTGAATAAAAAAAAAAATCATTGAAGCAAATTTAATGAAAACTAAACTTTTTTGCATAGGCCAACTTGCATGTATCACTATACCAGATCAATTGAATACATAACTCCACATACAAATAATTTTATTTTTTTTTTATTTTATTTACATTTATTTACCGTGAAATTCAGACTGGACGCAGGTCCTTTTTCAGTGGATGCCTGGGGAGAAAAGCTCTACATCATGTACATGATAGAGATACAGAGTTGCTGCAATAGTAAACAACATTACAGGTCGTTGGCTTTAATACAATAACAAGATATTGATTATCAACAGTATATGCAGTCAATGTTGTAAGTTTAGATAGTTTCCTATATAAGCACAGAGAAAAGAGAAAAAACACAGTCATTGCTGACACACAAGTAGAAACTGCACCAATTGTTTATATTCTTTTACAGTTTTCTGAGTTGTTATTCAGTGAACGCAGTTTCAGTGAAATTAGTTTTCAGTGAATTTTTAACATTGATTTGTGATTCATTGAGATGAGATTTAATGAAATGCACTGCTATTCTAAATTAATTTAAAGATATAAATATAGCTAGAAATAGGTATCTAATTTCAAGAGACGTACCCTGCCAACTGAATAAGCATTTAGAATACAATTCTTTTAACAGCAGAAAATGAATCATCATAGTTTTGAAAATGTAAAACAAAGGATTCTCTTCTAAAATTGTTTTTAAATCAGTGCATCGTTTCAATTAATTTTGTTTGAAATTCTCTAATATATACATGGTCATGATACGTGCGACAAGATAAGCTGATAGATATTCAGGCACTCATAATCCACTGCTATTATTCAGTTCAGTCATAATATGTTATGAGGGTAATGTGGTTTAAAAAAATCCTGCTAATACTGTTATAACTGGGATATTAATTGAATAGTTAATAGTGGTGGGAACATAGCAGTGTGTTTATTTTATTGTATTCACCACACCTAAAACAGATAGACATGTGGGACATTTTTTCTACTTTGTAGTGCACTTACACCTCTCATGGTTAAGCACAAAGCAGCTAAAATATACAATGGAGAATTGTTAGACTTAAAATGAAGATTATCTAGTAGTGGAATGCCGTTATAAGAAGAAAAGTTAATAAAATGGAATATCAGCCTCACAGGTAATACTTTTCACTAATTATGAAAATTATTTCACAATGTTGTAATTACAGATATTTCATGTATCACACTCCATTTAGTATAGACCCCGTGGAATTTCATATAGGTTGATTATTGTTCATTAATTTTGACTCGATTATATTACTGATGAATGAGATATCTCTTGTGTTATTTAGCTGTCCTTATTCATGTTCATCAATAATATGAAATTATCTGCTCATGCTATGAAATGAATCATTGATGTATTATACATTGAACAGATCTCTTAAAAAGTACTAAAATGGGATTGACTGCTGAAGCAAATAAAATCTTAAAAAGTTTCTAGCCTTTTCTCATGCCTCTTGACATCTCAGCATATTAAGGCAAGAAACCACAATACCAATAAGTCTTTTTGTCTTTCATATATGATAACCAAGCAGTAATGCCCACAGGGTATGTGTTACTGTATAAATAACACATGCCCAGGGGTGTTCTGAGGCCCAGTGCTACAGGTGGCTTAATTTGCTGCCTTGAAGCATCAGCCTCATTTTTTTAGCAGGCATTACCTGTACATTAACACCCTTCTGGAGAATGCTTGTTCACCAGTCAGGGTTTAATGCATGGTTTACCTGTTCTCTAATGCACATTATTACTTATTGTGACATAATGTAGAGAAGTTACATAAGCATCTCTAGGTAAGCAGAGCAAAATCTTTAAATACATCTGAGGTAATAACACAGAATATGGGAACATCTTTTTTTTATCAATATGTAATACTGATGTTTGCAAAAAGCATAGTTGTTTTCTACCAAAAAAATTACTGAGGTAAAATATGATCTGTAATTTGCTTAATATTTTATTCAAAAGACTCCAGCTTAAGTAGCTACATTATCTAGAATTCTTTAGTTGTCATTCTGTATCAATAAGCATCAATAACCAGACTGATTTACATGAATGTTTACTGTTTTTTTACCAAACTATACTTTCTTATCCATGTCTTGCAATGGGATCCCTTGAAAATGTCGACTTACCTGAACATCGACGTTCACAGCAGCAAAACCACCATGTTGAAACTTCAGAAAGCTGAACTCCCAGAATGTCACAAGTTAACTCCGGGAAACTAACCACTGTGCCAACATGGTGACTTTTGCCCTGTTCTCCATTGTAGTGCGATGTTCGAGTTGGTATATTTAGTTAGCGGGAGGTGGGGTGTGGAGGGAAAAGCCCCCCACGTTGGTGGGTTTTAGTTGATTCTGTTCATATTTAAGTTGTTGGCAGTCCAGTGGTTAGTTTTCTGGAGTTACCTTGTGACTTTATGAAGTTTCCAAGTTGTGGTCTCACTGTTGTGAATGTCGACGTTCTGGTAAGTCAACGTTTTCAAGTAGATCCCTTGCAACTACTGCCTGGCTAAAGTGGGTTACCAGAAAGTATATGTATCTATGGGGGTTCCTGCTTTTTCAGTGATTTTGTAATTCCACAAAATCATATTTGGAATAAGTTGAAATATTTAAGGTGATATTGTGCCAAATATTCTGCAAATCGTAAATAATATTCAATGGTAAAATAATCAAAACTATAACCTCTCATAAATAATATAACTTTTTATCATATTTGTCCCATTCCAAACATTTTATTTAGCCAAACAAAAGTCTAATCACATTTGGTTATACATTTAAAATTATTGTACATACTAAAAAACAGCCATGTTTATTATTAATGTTGCCTTTCATCACTGAATGATGCTCTTTCATTTCTGATCCATTTGTACCTTGTATGGGAGGCTATATCTTTATATAAATGTTCAAGATGATGACAGTGGGTCGCCAGGGACAGATTTGGTCATTTTTTTTATAATTACGTCTTTATTGTGTTACATTTATTAAGACTCTTCATTTGTGAGACAACTTTCCATTGATTACTTACAACCACAATTTAATTGATACACTTTGCAGTATTTTTGGTTGTTATCCTAGACATGATTATCTTTGAACATTATAATAAACATTAATGGATACCATTTATGTCATGTGCATGGAAATTCAATCTGCATTGTAGAGGCAGTGTAGTGGACCCAACTTTTATTCAATGTGTCCTCTTTGATTAGTTGTCTGTGATTGTGTATTCTTAGAGTTTGATCAGACTGAGTTTATGTTATGAGTGAGTGTGCATGTGTGTGTGTGTGTGTGTGTGTGTGTGTGTGTGTGTGTGTGTGTGTGTGTGTGTGCATGTGTGTGTGTGTGTCCTTGCTGTTTTTAATGGAAGGTTTGGAGTGTACCCATTTGTTACTAAATGTGGTCCTTTGTTCATTATGTTTTTCCTAGTTTTTAAGCATGTCATTTGGGAATTTTGGGCTTCTGGACTGTTGTATTGTTGTGACTTTTTGTGGTGCAACCAGTTCTCTAAATCTGTGTGAAATCTTTTGGTTTGGAGGCTGGGAGTGTGGACACTCTTTTGTCACTGCTGGTTCAATAATTCAAAGATTAGAGGAATTCAGTAGTATATCTGAATTTCTGCCAGCACTGAGGGTTGTATCAGGCTGAAGCAATTGCAATTTGAAATTGTATGGGTGGTTCATGCCTGGAACTGAAATAAATTATTTGCATGCAGGATGATTGTTTACTGGCAACCATGTTGATAGGACTTGACTAAAATCATGTAACGGTTAGGTTAAGTCAATGATATTTGAATTTTGCTTACCATTTAATCATCAATAGCTTCAATTTTCTTTTGCATTTAACACTTCATATCAAGTTAGACTGCATAAGTTTGTATTTTTCTGCCACTCCGCATGTACTTACTTCAGATAATGCCATGCATCTATAATGATCCTGTATGTTTTCATTATTTCTCATATTGCTGTACCCCTCTTGTACTTTTATGAAGTGAAAATGCAAAAAGATGTGAGATTCAAACCCATCAAAAGCTTGTATCAGAACCCACTAACTGGCACATCTCATGTAATAACCATTTTAAACTAGATGGTCAACAAAGATATTCCACTTTCCATCACTGGAAGGTAGATGCACCATTCATAAAGGTATTCTCCAAGCATAGCAGAATGCACTCTCCCTATAATAGCTGAAGCATCACAGAAAAAGCCTTTCATCCTTGCAAGTAAATTTGCTGGTTTATAAGCTTCCTTATTGAAATTTCAGAACTTAAAATAAGTACTGAAATGCTGGGGAAAAAAACACCACCAAAAATACAGGAGAAGAGCAAATATTGAACATTGGTCTTCTCCTAGAAACTTCTGTTTGCAGGAAACAAGCCTCCCCAAACATATATACAACTCCAAGCTCAAAATATCTCAGAAAAAGGGAATATTCTGAGAAACAGCAATCTCAAATTTATATGTAAGTCCAGGTTTTCAGTTATTCAGTGTGCACATTCCAGTAATTGACATTGCTGGTCATGTCATTTTAAATGGTTGTCAATTTATTGCCCTGTGCCCCAGAAGAGAACACTGCTGCCTTACTGCAGGCCATGCAAAATCACTATCTGACAAACAATGCTCCCATCTACTGCTGGGCTGCTTTGTTTGCAAACTGTTAAATCTAGAGTCTTTCCCCATCCTAACTGTCCTCTTAATACTCATATCCTCCAGCATTCAGCTTAGATCTGGTCCCTCTCAGGCCTCTCACTTCAACCTCCATGGACAAAATTATATTTCAGAAACCATTACATTGCCCAAAACTTTGGAATTCCCGCTCCTTAAAAGAATTTAGACATACACAGAATTCAGATCAATATTTAAGAAACATATTTTAAAGATGCAACATGTACCTTCTTCCATATCTCAAATGCTACTTGATTACCCATACACTGTCCACCTTCTGACATCTGTTTAATATAAATTAACATTCCAGACAGCTGATCAATATTATCCTTTCCTTGTATCCAAACTGCCACAACTCCTCTTCCCCTACCTTTTTACTTTGTACTTACTGCTAATAGTGTACACCACCTCTCTACAGTAGAGTTTTAACCATGCCATGACTCTGTTGTATTAATTCATTAATTATGAGTCTACTACTAAGAGTAATTCCTGAACTCTGTTTGTACTAAATGAGTGCACTCTTTTGGGAAATGAACATACATTGCAGTGTACCACAGCAGTATGTGGTCCCATAGCCATTTACATGTGCCATTTGACTCCTGCATTTGTGAAGTAAGAGTTGCATATTTGGAATGAGAATTGTGTATGTATTCATGTTAAGCAAAATATATTCAAGGGTACATAAGAGTCTGACGGGGTTGCATCTTATGTTGGTTCCTGTTTATGATTTTCATACTTAACTGAGGTCTAAAACTGTCCAGTTTGGGAGGTGAGCTTTGTATTTTTGTCTTCAGTTTGCATTCTTGTCTTAGCCTTAAGTGATTATCATGTCTGCTACACAAAAAAATGGTTAATTGATGAGTGTAATGCAAACAGAGTGAAAATCAGTACCTGCAAGTAAGAAGTCATGATCTTATCCAGGAAAATAGTGGATTTGTGTCTGCAGATGAGAGAGGAGTGGGCAGCTCATCTAAGATGAGTTGAATTGGCATGTTTTTTTCATCAAAAGGGGTATAGGGGATCAGAAGAACAACCAACAGACTGACATAGTCATGATAATACTTCTGGCATTGCACATCTAGGATGGTGAGGTGTTAGCAAGTCATAGGGTAAAGATCTCAACTTACCATATAGTCATGTCACCTATGATCCGTGAGCTTTGGGCAATAACCAAACTAATGAGATTGTGAATAAAAGCTGTGGAAATGATGTTCTTTCACAGTCAATAGTCTCATATTGCAAAGGAGCTCACCAATCAGAGAGGGATTCTGGTTGAACGGAGTTTATTGAGGTGGTTTGGATGCCATGCAGGGATGCCCTTTGTGCCACCTGCTGAAAGTATATCAGGAAAGACCCAAGTAGGAGGAGACTCTAGTGCCATCTCAGGACACTTTAGAAGGATTACACTTCTCACAGCTTGCCTGGGAAAATGTGGAAGTACTACAAAATGATCTGGGGTTAGACATGTGGCACGTAAAAGTCCAGTCTACTCTGATCAGCTTGCAAACCACACAAACTTCATCAGGAAAGAGGTTTAGACAATGGGTGGCTGGCTGGGGAAATGAGCTATTGTTTTTTTTTTTTTTTTGCACATAATATGCTGACTTGTTTAGTGCCATGAGAGACAGAAGTTATTTAAGTTCTATCTCATCTTATATTTTTGTTGGTGGTGATATCTGTACCCATAGTCTGTATTATAGTTATAGTGTGGCAATGGAGGTGCAGCAGTTAGCATTGTTGCCTCACAGCAAGAGGTTCTCCAGTTCAATGCTTGGCTAGACTGCCTTTTGTGTGGAGTCTGCATGTCCTCCTTGTGGATGAGTGAATTTTAAAGACATGTAGGTAGGTCCATGTGCCTTCTGTGAAGGTTGGGTGCCAGGCTGGCAACTCAACACAGTAAAAACTCCACTGCCAATCAATCTGTGGACCGGTGATCCACTGAGGTGACCCCTAACAGGAGAAGCCAAAAGACATTGCTAGTGTGTGTTATAGTGTATAGCCAAGATGAGCAACACTTCCTTTCTGTGGCAACATCTTAATGAAAAGCCTTCTGACAGTATAATTCAACCAGAATTTGATCAATTTCATTCATATTATAAGTCTCAAATTAGATTTTACAGTAAAACTATGTCAGATTTACTGTTGTGACTGAGTAACATGATTTTTCACGATCAATGATAGCAGTTTGCACTGAAGTGTGGATTCTCAGCTTGAGTAAAGACTTGAGCAATCTGATAAGATTCATATCGTCTGACACCCTTCAGAAATGCTGTGAAGCACCTGCACATAAAGGCTGCTTAACACAGTCATATATTCTTCTGTGTAATTTGTCTCCATAAGCTTACACGCCAATAAAGTTTGACTGTGGAGGCCAATAGGTATAAAATAACAAATGACAGATGTTTCCAGCTTTAAGTAAGGGAGAGAAATTTGCTTTTTAACACACTGATGAAAGCAGGCCACCTTTGATACAGGCTCTCAGAACATCTATAAAGGAAATTTTCAACTCTTTGCTCATTAAAGGATGGATATTGGCAGAACCTTGGGAATGTGTTAGTTCTCCTAGTGTCTCCTTTTGTCATTAGCTTTTTAACATTTTATTATAATATAACAGTACTGGTTGGTGACAAGGATAACCCTTTCACATTGGCATACATACATATCTACTGAAAAAGTGGTCTGTTAAGCTCTGTATCTATTCAATACTTTTCAATATTAATGTCAATTAATGGCTGTGTTGCTTCAGTTGGCAGATGTAGTGTGATTATAAAAAGCAGGCGCTTTGAAACAAAGGTTACCTTACAGTTTATTGTCAGATTGCCAAACATGATATATAAATACCACTGTCATATTTCATAATACAAGAAACATTAGCAGTGTACGCAGATTGCCATAAGGTAATACAGACACCAAATTTAAAGTTTTGCAGCATTGTACTCAAAGGCTTGCAGATTGTATTTGGTAAAGGTCAGCAATAGCAAACAAGTACAGATGTTTTATCCTTATCTGGAACTGGCAATGTGCCTTGCTTTAATTCCCAGTAAGGACAGGTTGAAGATAAACAAAAAACAGTAAATGAAATTCTGGAACAAATTCCCTATAGAAATGTTTATCTAAAATTGGACTGGTCATACAGCCAAGCAGTATCTGATTACAGCATTTATTACAGAGTTATGTGTTTGTGTCTATGTATTTAGAAACTTTTTTTTCCTGGTTCAGTTTGCTTTTGTTTAACTTTACAAAAAAAGAGACATCTTTTCCTGGATATGTCTTTTTGAGCTTCACCTAATTTTCACGTGACTGTTTCCAACTGACGTAAAGGAAATTAATCTGATGCCCAAGATGACATATTGATATTCAGCTCCTCCCTGTAAGTCATTCATTAAATGGATACTTGTAACATCAGTAATGTATGGCAGTGTGGACTGGAGCTACTGGGTATTTGTAATTATTATTTCTGGGAAAAATGTTTTCTTATTTTGTGCATGATTATTTCTGGAATTATGGATACATTGCTTGATTATTTCTTGCACATGCTCTTTACGTCATGCATTAGCATTGTGAATTGTACCTTTGCATCACTTTTTTGTCATGTAAGTAGACTTTTATACCAACAGTATATAAAAGAATTTTAAGCATATAAGTTGCAATGCATTTCTGCACTTTAATAGACATTTTCTAACAAAATGTCCCATAATGTGGTATGTGATACTTGATTAGAGCATTCAGAATCAGTTGTATGTACTTTCCTGCATAATATTGTTCAAGTGATTAGTCTGTTTTTTTTGCCTTTGTAAGATTAAAGAACCAGCAATGTTACAGAGAACTGACTGCTGATAGAAAAAGAAAAAAAAATAAAATAAAATAAAAAATAGAAATGAAAATGGACATATATCCAGTCGGACTTTCCCAGTCAACAAATGTAAAATAAATAAATAAATAGTAACAATCACAAGGACTAGAAAGTCACAAGATTTGTCCTGACACATTTTATTTTTTGAGATTTCATTCACAACTGATTTGAACTTCATCAGAATAAAGGTCGGACTTCTTTTCAGCAGAATAAACTTAAATAATAGATTGAAATTCTTTACAGCAGAATTAACTTAAACAATATGTGAGTCTTACATAAATAAACAGTATACGAGTCTTACATAAAAATCACGAGATATTATATCTCTTGACTAATACGTCACAATTTTTGCATATAGTTGCTTGAATAACATCTCATGAGTTTTGTGTTATAGACAGACTGCAGTTTTTTTTATAATTTTATTATAAGTTTTTGTTATCGTATGACTTAAGTTGTCAAGTGACATTTTTAGTATCTAAAGAAGAAGTTTATTCTGATGATGTTTCAGTCCTTGTGATCAATGTTGGTACCTTGTTTATTGCTAAGCAAAGTTATTGACCCATTGATGTCAACTGAACTATCATGTGATTGTATAATGTAAATCCATTTTTAAAGGGTCCTTATCTCTAACTGATACCCATTAAGTAAAATAACTTTTGCTGTACAATCAGCTAATATCAGTGCGACCAACCTAAAACACAACACACAGATTCTAGTTTCCATAGTAACTATATACCTTATAACAAAATAATACTGGGGCTTTTATTTGCTCTGAGTATTTAGATGCATGAATGCAAGGCATTATAGAGGTTAAAAAAAATCAAAATATTGAAAGGTAGCAAATCCAAAAATAAAACTTCAGGAAATCTTAAAAATGCTAAATTATTTCCAATTAAGGTGCAAACACAGACATTGTGAAGTAGCTCTAAACTTCTGCACTGCCATCATGGGATATTTTAAGTTAAAATAAAGGATGCTTTAATCATATAGGGGCATTGAATAAGATAAACTACTCCTACAAAGTGTTCCATTTGAGTCAAGCCATTTCAAAACACATAACTGTAATGCTGATATTAAAACAGATATCTGGGCTTTGAAGGACAGTTATCCCATTTTGCAACTCTTAACGTAAGACATGGCTTATACATTCAGCTCTCAAGCAGAAGTGGAAACATTCCTTACTTCCTAACAAGAAAGGGAAAGACCTAGCAGGACTTATCCTACCTCCACACAGATATGGAGGTAAATATTGGGATTCATCAGTCTTTGTCAATTATAGAGGATATTGCTGCTATAAAGATAACCCTCAGTGGATTAGCAGATTTAATTAAATCCACCGTTCAGTATACTCAAAAAATTCAGTGGTACCACAGAGAAGCAAGTGGTGCAGTACATCCCCTTGCAGCACCAAAACAAGCTAAAGGGTCAGAGGTGTGTGGTGTGAACCAAAGGCCATACAGGCCAGAAGTTTAGAAAGTAAAATTAATGATATTGAGACTCAAATGAGACACAAAAATATTCTGATTATTGGACTGCTTGCAGTAATTGAAGAGTGTGATCCAGTAGTGTTTTGCAAGCCAGGAAGTTAAAACTTTTCAAGCAGTACTTAAGATGCCAGTACTAGAGACTTTGTATAGAATCAATCACAGGAATAAAGGCTGCAATATACCGCATTTTATATTAACATTTTGCATCTACAGTGACACTGAAAAATATTAAGGAAAGCCAGGGAGTTGGTACAGAATGTCTTCTTTGTGGGGTACTGTATGAAAATTGATCCTGACTACACTACTGCACTTAAACTGAAGAGAAACGCATTGGAATTATTCCTGAGACCTTACAAAGAGTTGGGGTTTGAACTTTAGTTATGCCTTCCTGCAACTGTAACACTTAACAAGTGGGACATGGCTGTTGCCTTCAGCTCTCCAGCAGAAGTAGAAACTTTCCTAAGTGACAGAGGCTCATTGCAGAGTCAAAGATATGCAGAGGTAGCTAAAATGTTACCAGAGTTAGGAGGAAAGGAGCAATAATAAACACTCATTTCATCCCTGGGAAGTTTACTACACAAATTCCTGAACAAATCACGCCATAATAAAAAGGGTAAGGAAACTGGTACTGATATTGACTCTATCATCCCAAGGAGCATGCTTCAAAGTTGAGCAAAGCAAGGACTTTTTCATTTATTAGTTTTAACTTATGATAACTTTGATCCATTGGCAGAAGAGAACCATAAGGAGGATAAGGTGGACAATTCTGGGCCAGACTTTGAACCAAAGGAAATTGTGACCTTGGAGTTAAGCTAGGTGGACTCAGCAGTCGAGTTAACAAATCAAGTCTTGTGACCAAACATGACTTTTTGGTTGTAGGTTTGTTATTTTCTTGGTCATATAGGTAGGAATGGTTTGGATCCTACTATATGTTGTAAAGGCTTTTTTGTTGTATTTAGGATGACCATGTACTTGTTCCTGTAGCATCCTATGAGCAATGAAGCCGAAAGGCTACTGGACAGCTTTTATTTTTCTTTTCTGTCAATGACCGATTGAAATGGGTTAGCTTCTACACATTATATGTTAATGTACTTTATGACTTAGTGGTACCACTGATGAAGAAATAACATACCTATGTTTTTATACAGGACTTCAAAAATTACTATGTTCACACTGAGGGGGGGCATAGGAGTAGGAGAGTATTACACTACATGGACCTAACATGTGCAATGGTTTATAAATGGCACAGAAACCTAAAACTTGAGCTGTAATTTGTGTGGTGCAGAATTTGATTTCCTCAGCTCTCATTTGCCTTACTGTTCAACCTAGAGGAAGTAACTTACTCAGACAATGGGGGACAACATTTGGCTAGGTTCTTCAGTGATTCCCTGGACTACAAGGCTAGTGACTCCCTATGCTTCTTTTCTATTGTGACCTCTTTCTATTGTTGATGGGTTATTGTTCCCTTTGATGGAAGGAGCTTGGTGGATGCCTATCTGCTTATTCAGACCTCAAGAGGAGAGTGACAGTATTTGAGAGGGTGGTGAAAAGAGAGATTGGTCACCAGCTAGGGCTATAACATTTGATAGATTGTATTAATCTAGCATTTGGTATAGCAAATGTATTACTCCCTGAGCTATCTGACTCTTTTATAATAAGCTTTTATTTCACAAGTTCACATCTACTGTTTTGATAATTTGGAGGGAGATTCCTTATTAAGATTTGTAGTAACAGTGAACATATCATGACTATTCTTCAGTGCCCCACATGGTTAAGGAATGGAGCCAAGAAAAACATAAACTTCAGACACACTTTACAGATAGTGCAGTGGAATGTAAAGACAGTTGGCTACCCTGGCTAAAAGTTCTGTCATAATTTCCAAATTGAGAGACATAAAGACATGCATTTATTTTCTTCAAGAAACCAACTTAAGAAAACATTATGAACATACATTAACATAGCCTCAATTTTTAATGGATTGATATTAAGACAGTTCTGCACTAGTAATTGCATAACTGAACTAAAGCAGTCCTTTAAAGCTTTAAAATTAGGGAGTGGCATTTGAAATGAGGTGCAATGCCAGATGTCATTAGCATGTATTTGATAATAGCCACTTTTCCACTTAATGACATTTCTTAGTGGCACTTTTTTCACTGTTAAACAGCATGGATGCAGGAACAGAGGCTACAGGCACTCTAGATTCCAATGAATGCCCTAGAGGAATTTACCCATGATAACACCTTCTGGGAGAGGCTCAAGAAGTAAGAAGCCAACCATTCTAGAAGTTGTAAAACCACAACAATATTTCAGACATTCTATGATGATGATCTCAGGGTCCACAATCTCAAATATCATTGAGAGATCAAGAAGGACTGAGCATGACCTTTAATCTCCAACCATCAGAGATCACAATCCACTCAAATAAGGGTAATCGCCATGCTATATTTAAATCAAAACTGGGTTGACAAGGGTCTAGCAGACCATGAGATATCAGAAAGGATGTGCATCTTTACATAGTTAACCTTTGCAATGAATGGGAAGTTGAGACATGGCAGTAAATCACCACTCAGTTAAGATCATTGTGTTTTTTAAGGATTTGGGTAATCATGTCATCTTTTAATGAACTTGTTAACACTAAAAATTATGACCTCTTGATCTCAAGAATAGTTGTCCACAGTGACCCTTGATAGGAAACTATCATCCTTGTGATGCAGTGGTCCAACTTGCTGTATATAGACCCCAGAGAGAAAAAAATATTTATGATTTTGTATAGCAGACATAGTTAAACTCAGGTAATGCAATATCTGGTAAGTTCATGAAAGATACATTGCAATTCTCAGTGGGTGTCTTCACAAAGCCAGAACTTCCTTATGTTGTTAACCTTATCCTCAAAAGGGCCATATGACTTTCCTACTATAATGTGGGAAAAAAATAAACTTCCTGAGCAGCAGGAAAGCTGGGCTTCACAACCTGCCAACTACTCAAAAAAGTGTAGGTGAAGGATTCAATGTGGTGCAGATCTCAATAGACAAGATGCACTTTTGTGTAAGATTCCCACCTGGTAAACATAATAATATATATCTATACTACTCATATCCTTGAAGATGAGTCCTGCCATCTTTTCTCAAATTTCTGTCTTCAGAATGACCATAGCTCATGGAAACAGCACAACATTATCTTGCTTAGGAAGGTACACAGACTACAGAAAGAGAATCCAGAGCAGCAGACTTTGTTGTAATATAAAATCATGATAAGTGCATCTGGATCTGGGCATGTGGTTATCTAATTTACAGCATGCAAGGCTTAACAGTAGACCAGTTTAGTATTAACTCTTTTACAGTGACTGCTCCGAATAACAGCTGCACAGAAATAGTATCACATACCAAACTGCTCAGTGTCATAACTGATGAAAATCTACAATTTGACATCCATATTCAAACTAATATTAAAAAGGTTCACCAAAAACTAGGTCTCCTGTATAGACACAATCATTACCTTACCCCCTCCATCAGACACACCCTTACCTCTACTTACCTTCTTCCCTCTCTTATGTACGGCGCTCCGCCTATTCACTAATCTTCAGCTAGCCTTACAGGCCATGTTGGAAGCCTGTTACAATAAAATCTCCAAATTTGCCTCCAACTCCAGAAACTCATCACATCACTGTCTCTCTCTCCACTCCCTGAAATGGCTTGAACTTCCTAACTACCTCAGACTCCTTAGACGTACTATTGCTCACAAGCTCATATTCAAACCTTCTAGTTGTCCTTCTCTATCCACCTCTTTCACCCCCTACATTCCCAACCACTCTCTAAGAGCAGAAAACCACAATTTTCTAAACATATATAAGCCTCGTCGACCCCCGGCCACTTACTATTATCCTGCTCCCTAGCTAATCTCCGGAATTCTCTTCCTACCACCCTTTGAAATACTCAGAGCCACTTAAACTTCAAAACTCTTCTCCAGTCTCACCTCCTTTCAAAGTAGGAATGTTCCTGTACCCCTACCACATAAATTCTTTAACACCATCTCCCATGCACTATATACCTCAACCTTCTATCACTGTGCTCTCTTACCCTTTGCTTCTACTTCCACTCCTACCCTATACCTCATAAACTTCCCCCCAACCCACTCCCTTTCTCCACTATATACCACCTTTTACCTCTCCCACCTACCTTCTTCTCTGTCCAATCCTCATATTTCTAACTTCCAAAAAAAAATAGTTTTTTTTATCTGTACATAAATGTTTTACTTACATGTCTTTTTCATCTGGAATGCCTGTACTTTTAATATGCTTAGACTAAATGAATCTCACTTTTGTAACTCATTACTTAGGATTTGAAATGTTATGTCTTATTTTTTTAACAAATTGTATATTATCTCTGTATTTTTCACTGTTCTACTGTTTTATTTACTTTTGTATAACTATTGTAAAATTGTCTATATCCTGTGGAGCTTTTCTCCCTGGGCTTCCACTGAAAATGGGCTCTTCCTGGCCCAGTGGACTATCCCGGTAATCAAACTGTAATAAATAAATAAATTAGGATTCTTAATGGTAACAATTTGAAATGCGAGGATGTGCTAAAGTGAGTCCCAAAAGGTAGAAACTGAATGGCTGAAAGATCAGGCTTGTATATACCAAGCCCGAGATGCTATTTCTCAGAATATTCCCTTTTCTTTGAGGTATGGTTATGTTAGAGTTGATATATATCTTTATCTATCTATCTATATATATATATATATATATATATATATGTGTGTGTGTGTGTGTGTGTGTGTGTGTATCTATATATATATATATATATATATATATATATATATATATATATATATGAGTGTACTATTTCTTATCAAACTTATTCTCTAAATCTCAGTTAAGCGATCCCATTATACCGGAAATGCAGTAGTCCAAAGGCTCAGTATTTCAATGGTCACTTTATCGAAACAGTGAGCATAATGCTGGTGGTGTGAGACGTAGACATGCAGAGTGTATTTGTACCTTCTCGTTCACCGTAGCAGTTCTGTGGCATGCCGGCTACACTGGTAGGTTTAACAATATTCAGGATTTGGATATGTATTTTGACAGCGCACATAGCTTTGAAGTGGAGATTGTACTAAGTAAGGATTGGGTAATCTATCCTTGTTGCACTCTAGTGTGATCTTGGAGTTGGTATATATAATTTGCAGGAAGTGTGGGGGGGGGTGCAGGCGGGTTGCACCCCCTGCAAACATTTTAGAGAGTATTTGTTGTTGTGTTTGTGTTGTGTGTTATAATTAGCTATTAGTTTGGTGTTTTGTGGTTCAACAGAGTGAGCTTTCCAGACTAGTGCATTTTTGATAAACTGGGATCGCTTAACTGAGATTCAGAGAAACATAAATTCGATAAGGAAAGTAGACCCATATATCTATATCTATATATGTGTATATATATATATATATATATATATATATATATATATATATATATATATATATATATGTATACATACTGTATATATAAATATACATATATATATATATATATATATATATATATATATATATATATATATATATATATGAATTTGGCAGGTGGCTCCCCCTTGGTGCAAAACTAAGTTTAAAGGAAAAAGAGTGATTTTTGACATTAGCTGTTCTCAGTCTTTTCTTCAGCTTTTTGGTCAGTGCCAGTCTGAGTGCCAACATTTCAATATGGAGCCGTAGGCAATTGGGAGAAGCCAAGCTTGACGTTCACCAGGTAATGATAAGTCCAACAAATTCTTAGTGTTGGGATCAAACTTAAATACCAAAAGCAATGAGTGACCAATTTATGTGTAGCAACAGTAACCTCCAGAGTGAAGCCAAAACTGTCTAAAAATGGAGGAGCACCATGGTGAGTTCACTGTGTTATCAAAGACCCAGTCACTAATTTAACTCAAGATCAAGTATTTATGGAACTCCCACATTACATCAAGGAGGAAATCTCTGAATTCTTGCAGAAATATCTCTAGGTAACTTGACAGAAGGTACACTAGAAGGAATGTACAATTTAAGCCTGTAAATTAGGAGACTTCTAAAAGAGTGGAAAGACAGTTGGTTATGCACCCACATTACCCTGACTACAGACTTCCAAGATGGCTACACTTTGAGTAACAGCTTAATTCTAGCTCTCCCAGTGTGAAAACAGAAAATCAGCAGAGATGGCTGGTGGGCTTTTTGTGTTTCAGGGTAAATTTAAGTAACTGGCTATTAAGTGCACTGCCTGGATATCAGGATAAAAGAAATAAAGCGGACCTGAAGGAAAACAGCTACAAAAGGTGAGGCAAAAACACTGACTGGGAAAAGTACTGGAGCTGTTCAGCAAAATCCAGTGCAAGCTTCAGACATGACTTGCAGTAATCTAGAGGAAAGCATCAGACAACAGCATACCCTGGTTAAAATAAACAGAACACCGATGGAGTATATAAACTCAAACAACAATAGGCTGGAAAAACGGAAGACGCTTTTAACAGATATTCAGATGAGGCAATAAAACTGCAAAAATCAGAGGTCAAAATGAAGAAAAAGGCTGTCTGAATATGCGACTGCTGAAGAAGAGATGGTTAAAAAAATAATAGAATAGAGGACACATCATGTAGGGAATACCTGAGATTTTCAGCTGTACCAGAGCAGCTGGATAGAACAGATTGTATTAATTTTATAAAGGCACAAATAAGCAACTGGACTTGTAACCCACAGCAAGAGTTGTTAATTGAAAGGGTACATTGTGTCTATGCTCCAAACTTGGCTATGAGAATGCAACCTAGGCCTTTAATGAGAAAGCAACCTGGAAACTTCCCATACTCTGGAATAAACTACCTATCTATATCAAACAAAGCTCCTCATTAGCACTCTTCAGGAAAAATCTTGATGATTGGATGGGAAATAGGAAATCCACCCCAGGGATCACTTCTGTGGCTCTGCTTGACAATAGCACAGGAAAAAATTTTCTTGGGTGGCAAAAGCCAGAGTACCTTTTTGGCTGGGCTTGTATAGGCCCTAGGGCTGATAGCCTAGTACTTATGAACCTATGAATAATAAAGATGCAATCCTACCAGCAGAAGGAGTTGATTCTGATAAAACTGTGGCAGAAGGACAAAGTACTAAAAGTGGAAGAAAGCAGTGTGTTTGTAGAGAATGATTACTCATTGTACACCAACAGAAGAGGAGTAAATGTAGTTCACTATTCAGCAAATGTTGAGAAGAGTGTGAGATTCAAACTGCTGTACCAAGCTATCTTCAAAATATCCTTCCCTAAAGGGATAAAATCATTCTTTGATGAAGTACATGCTAAGGAGGAAACATAAAAGTTTCTCCAACAAAAAGTGAGCTGTGAAACAGAAGGATATTCTGCTTCTTGTTCTTTGGGTAATAAATATCACAGAGAGACTATGCCAGTGAAGCCTTTTCTAATGTTTCAATGGAAAATGCTGGAGAGAAGGAAGGAAGCATGAGCGTTGACTAGAAGAATCGAGAGTATGTTATAATGAAGCACAGAGAAGATTTGGGAGATGGAAATGAAAAGCAATACAACTAGTAACTTGGAAACTGGCAAATGTGGGATTACAAAGCAATAATTATATTTGTGAAATATGACAGAGCAAGAAAATCTGGAAATATTGGACTTTTTTGGACTTTGTTGGATTTGTGGGGAACTCTAAAGTATATGCCCTACTTCATGTCATTAATGTTCAGAACAATACTTAGGGGAGGGGATGAAGTGTGAAAAAGTTAACTGTAAATAAAACATTTTTTTCTTAATAGTACTATTTTTATTGTGATGATTTTCTTTGCATGTTATAAAGTAAAGTTTTCTCAGTTAGTTTTAAGTGCAATGGAGATACTACTGTAAACACTTTTTTTCTTTCTCCCTTCTTCTCTCTTTCTCCTTGTTCACGTTTAAGAAATGTAGGCACTGTAATGTAAAAAAAAAAAGTCTGGTTAATACAGCATGGCAAAAGAAACATCAATGTGCATTTTCTCATTCTTGCATGGGTGAAACGACTGGAGTAAGGCCCTTAGCTTGATGTAGTAACATGTTTTAAGAGAAAGCAAGTAAAATGAAAAAGAATATTGAAAATTATAAGGATTATTTTAGCAAATAAATGTATGCTTAGTAGCAATTTTATATCTGGTTATTGTGTCTCCATGGAAACATTTTGATAAAGATAAATTGGCTACAATCTTATAAAGAGAAATTGGCTAGAAGATAATGTTCTCTGAAAGTAATCAGATGTTTTTCCAGGTGGGAGAGCTACAAAGATAAAACAAAACCAGACAGCACTTAGTAGAAACACAGGCTGCATCATGCGTCTTAGCATGGATAACCTTTCTTTTAGGTTAAGTCAAGTCTGTAAGTGTGGTTGTCAGTTTACGATATTTGTTCCTATTAGGAGGGTAAAACTTCAATATTTGAAGATGTACATAGTTTAGTGTGTTAGTATTAAGTGAATATGTTTTGGGGGGTATTGGGGGTGTTTGTTTTTTGTCTGAGGGCTTTCAATAAAACAAAAGGTTTTGTAAAATGTGATATAGGCTCAAATGTATATGACAAAAAACAACTGTTCAACTTGCCAAAACGTGTATGCATGTAATACAAAAGCTGGAACTAGACATTTAACAAATAAACTGTTATAGATGAAATGTGGGAACTTTTTAATACATTGATGCTTTCTGTAATGTCTTTAAATGTCTGTGGTATCACAGATAAATACAAAAAAGAAAGAGTAGTGAAATGTATTAAAATATGTAGAGTGCAAATAGATATGCTACTGCTGACACACTTAGAAAGAACTGAACATGTAAATTTGATAAAGAACGTTTTTCATAATGGTTATTCAGCAGAATACCTGGGACAAAGGAAAAGAGGAGTACTTACATTAATTGCAAGAGAAGCTCTAATAGCGATAGAAGAGCATAAAAAAGATAATAATGGTAGATGTGTAGTACTAAGTGGCTACTGATAAGGGAGGAGGACTACATAGACATGTATTTATATTCCATCTAAAACTGAGATACATTTTATCTCATCTCCTCCAATCTCAACTGTTTTCAGCAAGGAATATTACTAATACATGGGGAATGGAATTTGATTTGCAACAGTGAAAATGTGTCTGGGGGGCCCAGAAGGGAAAGTATAACAAAGGAGGGTAGACTTTTGAAGAAATTTATGAAAATATTTGGCATGGAAGTTGTGAATTTAGTACTAGGAGTTCAGAATGAATTTGCATATTATTCCCCAAAATATAACAACTGGGCTAGGCTAGACAGGATTTATATTTCATAGGAATGTGTGCATTTAATTGAAGGTCTTGATACACACTCAATAACTATCTCAGATCATATGCTAATAATAACTAAAATAAAAACATAGGGTAATGAAATAAAAATGAGACACTGATGCTTTCCCACCTATCTGTTGAAAAGAGAGGAATTTAAGGAATGAGTAGTAGAAATTATTCAGGAGCTATTACAGAAGATAAATTTTTTTCTGAAAATCTTGCTAGGGAGTGGGATAACATTAAATTGGAGTTTAAAAACAAGGTGGAAATAAAAAAAAGGGAGATATGGTTAAAAACTAACAAGAATAACCCCTTGCTGGTTAGATCTGACCATAAACAAATCACTTTGGATATCTATATTCCTCCCCCACCCCCGGACTAGGAAACTACCATGAAAAACTTTACAAAAGCAAACTTCACATTACTTCAGAACAAGTTGGAAGTTTCAAAGCCCCCATGCTAAAGGATAACGCTGTCCAATCTGCAAAATCCTTTACTAATGCATTCTACAGGCATCTACAAGAATGCATGGATCATGCTATCCCAAGCAAAACCAAGACTCACTCCTCCAAGAAAAGGAAACCAGTCTGGTGGACTCCTGCCATAAACAAGCTATACAATAGAAGGAGGAAACTAGTACAGAAAAGAGTAAAATCCCAAGAAGGGAAGACATCCCTGATCAGCAAGAAACTACGATCCCTCATAAAATCATCCAAGGCAAGCTTTGAAAGAAAAATTGCCAAGGACTCCAAAGATAACCACAAGGCATTATTTAGCTATGTCAAGAATCTAAGTGGCAATGCTCAGATCTGCTCATAGTTAGTGCAGAATGGCACAAAATACACTGAACCGACCGATATCACCAACATCCTGGCAGACAGGTTCAGAGCAAACTTCACCCCCTCTTACCCCCAAAAGCGCCCATAACCATACCAGAAGAATGTAGAGCCCCTGAAATCACAGACACTCAGGTTAAAACAGCCCACTCTAAAGCCAAAAACACAACATCAATGGGACTGGACCGTGTCCCAGGCTGTGTCCTACACGAGCTCAAAGATGAACTAACCCCTCACCTAAGCACACTGTTCAAACTCAGCCTCTCCACAGGTTACATACCCATAGAGTGGCACACAGCAACGGTTATTCCATTCCACAAAGGTGGAGCCACAAAAGACCCTGGGAACTATCGCCCTATAAGCCTGACTAGCTTGGTCTGCAAGGCTATGGAGCGCATCATCATGAAACTCATTAACAGAGACATTGGGAACCTCCAAAAACTGGACGCTACCCAGTTCGGCTTTGTTAAGGGCAGATCATGCCTCCTAAACCTGGTGAACTTCTTTGAGACAGTTACCATAGTTATAGACGAGGGAAATGTGGTACACACAGCCTACCTAGACCTCGCAAAGGCCTTTGACACCATTCCCCATTCTGGTATTATAGACAAGCTCACCAGTCTGAACATAAACCCACTGGCTCACGGACAGAACCCACATGGTAGGAGTTGCAGGAGCTAGGTCTGACTCTAAACCAGTTACAAGTGGCATTCCCCAGGGCTCAGTCCTAGGACCCCTACTGTTTGGCATATATTTCTCAGAGGTACAGGCAAGCACAGAAGGACTATGGCTGGCCAAGTTCGCAGACATCTGCAAACTAGGGGCTATAATTGAGTCTCTGGCTGACACAGACATCCTCCAAAAGGGTCTCACTGAGACGGATACCTGGTGTCAAAATCATGACCTCAAGCTAAATGCCAAAAAGTGCATAGTCATCCACTTTGGAAAAAACAAAGTACCCACAAACTACCACATAGATGGTAGTCCCCTAAATATGGAAGACGTAATAAGAGATCTGGGGACCCAAGTAGATAGTAATCTCTCCTTTGATAAACACATTGCCAAAGTAGTTAGAAAATCCTTCTACATGGCCCACCTTATCACAAAAGGGTTCACATCCAGATCAAAAGAGGTCATTGTGCCTGTCTACTCATCACTCATCAGACCCATCATAGAGTACGACGCCCCATTTGGGATGTACCTTACAAGACAACTATAACAGCTGGAAAGACCACAGAAGTACCTCACCAAGAGGATCACTGGCCTCAAACAGATGCCCTATGCAGCTAGACTGAAGAAACTCCAGCTGTACTCGGTTGCATATCGCCTATTCAGAGGTGATCTCTGCCTGACATACAAGGCCATGTCCAACCCAGAACTGATGGACATGCTCTACCTAAAGAAAACCTTATCCCCTCGAGCCACACACTCTAGGGGTCTAAACCTCACCACAACAATACACACAAACAAGACCAAAGCACGACTTACTTCACAAAAACAAACACAGGTACCGACTCCACACTATAGTTGGTTAAGACACACTTTTTAATGCTGAGCAGTTGTAAAAACCTCCACAAATAGTTCCAAACATGAAATACAAGAATAAAATTTAAGCGCTTTTCATCTGGATTTTATCTGGACTTCTTCAGAACAGGTTGTGGAGGTTTTTACAACTGCTCAGCATTAGAAAGTGTGTCTCAACCAACTATAGTGTGGAGTCTGTACCTGTGTTTGTTTTCATGATGTAAGTCACCACAACAATAAATAGGACATGCTGGAGGGATAGATTCCTGTCTCAGAGACTTCCCATGCTTTGGAACAAGATTCCAATCTAGATTAGGTAGAGCTCCTCGCTAACACTCTTCAAGAGAAACCTTGATGAGTGGATGGGAAACAGAAAGTTTACCCTGGGGATCACTTCAGTGGCTCTGCTGGACAGTGGCACAGGGAACTAATCTAAGGGGGCGGCGAAAGCCAAGACATTCTGGCTAGGCTTATAAATGCCTTTGGGCAGATAGCCTAGCACCTACCTATGAACCTATGAACCTATGGATAATTTAGAGGGACTGACAAATGTTAAAGTATTACAGAATAGGGGGAATCTCACAGAACAACAGGAGGAGTAATTGCAGAATGCTAAGCAGAAAATAAGGGATTGCCTTGATAATATGCATGAGTTTAGAAATATTGCTGTTAAGCAACTGTTTTTGCTAATAACTCTAAGCACAAAAACTTTTACCTCAATGACTCAGGCAACAGAAAATAGAAAGGGCTTGTGTAAAGCTTTGGGAGACTATAACAAGGAAATTAACAAGAGATCCTGTACAGGTAGTATAAATATTTTGGAAATTCCATTAAGTCTGTATAAAGCAGAGAAATATGGAAATCAAGAAAAGGTACAAATGGAAATGTTTCTGGAACAGTTAAATATGCCAAGGTTAGAAGATGAGGCTCGATTACTAACAGTTGGGATTGGAGGAGATGAGATAAAAATGGGGATGTATAACCAATCTACAGGAAAGTTCAAAGGAATAGATTCTATTCCTGTGGAAGTTTTGAACCTAAGAGGGAAAAAATGATAAAGATCTGGAAGTTTTTGTTTAACAGAATTTTAAGAGGAGGAGAAGTATCAACATCCTGGAAGAAAACAGTGGTAGATGTAATACTTAAAGAGGGTAAAGATCCATTGGATCCAGCTTCATTATAGGCCTATTTCAGTTCTAAACCATGACTATAAAGTGTTCATTTCTGTAGTGGCTAAAAGAATAACAAAAGTAGTGCCAAAATTGATAGATGTGGATCGATGTGGTATTGTGGAGAGGGAGGTAAACATCTGACAACACTAACAGAATACTGATGATCAGAGGGAAGCAGAATGTAAAAAAATGCCACTGTTGTTGGTGGGTCTTAATGCAGGAAAAGCATTTGTCAGAGTAAGCTGGGATTTTATGAGCAAGACAATTGTACCCTTTGCATTCCCTGATAAAATTATAAGGTTGATTAGAAGGATATATGAGGGATTGGAGGCAAAAATTAAAGTGGGTAGGGCCCTGTCTGATAATTTCTGCTTGAGAAGAAGAATCAGGTAGGACTGTCTTATTTCCCCTTTGTTATTTAGATTGTATTTATAACCATTGGCAAGGAAAATAAGTGACTCAGAAATTCAAGGATATAAATGGTATGGTAGTCAAGAAGAGCTGGAGCTATTTGCAGATGATAGATCAGAAAAGGGCATTACAGTGTTGGGTAACATTTTGAGATATTTTCAAATCATTTCTGGATACAAAATTAATGAAGCTAAAACAAAGGCAATAGCGGTACATTATGTATACGCACATGAACTGGTTCAGCAATATCCATATTTATGGGACATGATAAAATTAAGTATTTAGGAATACAGATTAAAATGATTCCAGTGTGGCAGCTAAGGATATGTGGGAAGAGACTAAACAAAAGATAATACAAAAACTGAGAATTTGGAAGCTCTGTTAGTTAAACTGTTTTAGTCCCTTTAGTCTTATACATCAGTCAGGCATATTTTTATCAACCAGAGGAAAAGTTGTGGATAGCAATTAATAAAGAGCTGAAGGATTTTATCTCGGAGGGGAAGAGAGCAGGAGTCGAGGGGGATAAGCTCATTCTTTCAATAGAGCAAGGTGGATTGGGATTACCCAATTTGAAGGGATATTTCAGAGCTACACAGTTAAGACTCCTACACATGACACAAGCAGAAGCCTATAAATCAAAGTGGAAAGGGATGATGATGAAACAGGGGTAAGCTCAAGAAACAAGGAGAGTCTGGGATTTTGGAAGCAGATCTTTAAGGAGGATAACAATAATCATACAGAATATTACATTCATAAAGTAGCAGAAAGTATTCTAAAAACTAAGCCAACATAGGAATGGATAAAAGAGATTCTGCTGATAGGGATAACTGCAATTAGGGATACAGAAAATAGGCAAGAGGGGGCTGGAATTTATTGGAGAAAACTGGCAAACGAACCAAGGTATTGGGAGCAAATAACTAGACAAGGAAAAGTAATAGAATGTGAAGATGCCAAGAATTTATTTGGACTGCAGGTTAGAGATTGCCTTCCCTTATTAAGGATTGATATCAGAATATAGGTAAAGAGAAATAAACGGGGGGGAGGGGTTCTAAAAGAAAGACCAGTGCTGGTAGAGGTTTTAGTAGAATCTAGAATAGAAGCTGCAATTAAATAAGTAATAATTAGTAGAGCATATAAAATATTGCATGATAACTTAACAATTGATCAGAGGTGGTTAGAAAGGTTTTGGAAGAGAGGCTTGATAATCAATTCACAAAGAAACAATAGAGGGATATATGAATGTCTCAAAAATATGAAATAAAATCTAGAAGATTTAGGAATTTTGCTTGGAAATGGTTACACAGATGTTTTTATACCTCAAGTAGACTTCAGAGAATTTTACCTGATTTATACAGCAAATGTTGGAGCTTGCCCAATACACCAATCATAGGTGACTCGATAGTGAGGCACACTGATGTCCCACTCACTAGGCTGGATAAGGAGAAGGTAACAGTCAGCTGTCTATCAGGTGCCAGAATCCAACACAAGACACACGCACTCCGGTTACTCCACAACAAGTACATGTATGACTATGTCACTGTCCATGTGGGTGTGACTGACCTGAGACACACCTCCTTGGACAACATGAAAAGAGACATGGAGGAGCTCTTGGATTATGTGGCCCAGGCAGGTATGATCCTAGCCCTTAGCAGCATCTTAGCATCGCCCAGAATGATACTGCAGTACAAGCAGAAAATGACTGACTTCAACAATTAGCTAAGTTTCTGGTGTCATTCTAAGGAGATCCAGTATCTGTCTGCTTGGGATGACATGATTGACAGACCTCGATGCTTTGCCAGAGATGGCCTGCATCTGTCACCCTTGGGTTTCTGGATACTGGCTAAGGCTCTTGCCACCCCATATAGTAGTGTCTTTTTTAGGCAATGTTCCAAAGACCAAATTACCACCATAACAGCTATAAATAAATGCAATCTGAGGGTCATGCTTCTCAATGCTAGAAATCTCAAGATGCACTTGCTCGAAGCACACTTAAAAATGGAGAACATCGACATTTGTGCTGTAACGGAGATCTGGTTTAAAGCAGCAGAAAGCACCCCTGCCCTACCAGGCTATAACTCATTCAACACCTTTCGGCCCAAGAACATGGACCAAAGCTCCAAAGGCAGTGGTGTATCCATATTCATAAAGGATATGCACACTTTCAGACTAGTAGCCGGGCATAACACATCTGAGATACTTCAGGTACAACTAACATTGGGTAAGATGGTAATTCAGGTCATAGCCTGCTATAGGTCCCCAACCATGTCCAAAGAATCTCACTCCATGTTCCTAAGCACCCTGGAAACTATTAGGGTCCAACCCAACACTCCCATACTAGGTGACTTCAACTACATCTCCATCAACTGGGAAAACTACTCATGCACCAGTACACTGGCCCGTTTCCTGGAATTTATCAAGTCAAATTCTCTGGACCAGCTCATTCTTACCCAACATCCTTGACCTGGTTATTACTAACATGGGCAACCATTGCTCTACACCAATAGTCAATTCCTCCCTGCTTAGAATTGACCGCAAACTAATCACCATGGAAATCCACATCTCCCCCTCCCCCCAAAGGTAACCACCATGAAAAACATCTCCAAAGCTGACTTTGGGCTCCTAAAAATAGAGGTGGCTAACTTCACAGCACCCATGTCAATGGAAAATAGATGCCTGACTGCAGAATCATACACCAATGCACTGTACAAACACGTACATAAATGCATGGAACTAGCCATACCCAACAGAACCAAGATGCTCTCTTCCAAAAAAAGGAAGCCAATCTGGTGGTCACCTGCTTTTAATAAACTCTACAACAGAAGGAAGAAACTGTTGCAGAAAAAGGTGAAGTCCTAACACTGGAAAAACTCCCTTATTAGCCTCAACAAACAGTTGAGATCCCTCATCAAAACCTCTAAAGCCAGCTATGAAGGAAGAATTGCAGCAGACACTAAATAACGAACACAAAGGCTTCCATAGTTATATCAAGAATCTCCACGACAATACCCAGGTGTGTTCTGAGTTACTGCACAATGGTAGCTCCTATACTGAGCCAACTGATATTGCCAACATACTGGCCAATAGATTCAGTGCCAGCTTTACCCCTCTCTCCTCCCCTAAAGGACCAATCACAATACTGGAGGAATGCCAGGCACCCAGCATTACTGCAGCACAGGTTAAAGCTGCATTGTCCAAGGCCAAGAATACAGCTTCTATGGAACCCGACAATATCCCTGGATGTGTTCTACATGAACTACAATGTGAACTGGCACCACATCTGTGTACTCTGTTCAATCACAGTCTCACCTTAGGCTTTGTACCTACTGAATGGCACACTGCTACAGTCATCTCTCTCCATAAAGGGAGAATGACTACAGATCCTGGGAATTATCGCCTCATTAGCCTGACAAGTCTGATATGTAAGGCTATGGAGCGCATCATCATGGACCTAATTAACAAGGATATAGGGAATCTCCAAACTCTAGATCCTACACAATTTGGTTTTGTGAAAGGTAGATCATGCCTGCTTAACCTGGTTGACTTATTTGAGTCAGTCACCAGAGCTGTGGATGAGGGAAAGGCAATTCATACAGCCTACCTCGATCTGGCCAAGGCCTTTGATACCATTCCCCACTCAGGAATTATGGATAAACTGACCAAACTAGGCATCAACCCATATATCACTAGCTGGGTTGCAAACTGGCTCACAGATAGAACCCACAGCTGAAAGTAGGGGACTTCAAGTCAGGCTGCCGACCAGTCACGAGTGGAGTCCCACAGGGATCGGTCCTGGGTCCTCTCCTGTTTGGCATCTACTTCTCAGAAGTCCAGGCCAACACGGAGGGACACTGGCTGACCAAGTTCACAGACGACTGCATGCTGGGAGCCATTATTAACTCCCCAAGTGATGCAGACATCCTACAGAAAGGCCTCACTGAGACCAATGCCTGGTGTCGAAACCATGGCCTTAAGCTTAATGCCAAAAAATGTGTCGTCATCCCCTTTGGGAAAAAATCAGTTACTACTAATTACCACATCGACGGGAGCCCACTGAACACTGAAGGAATTATAAGAGATCTGGTGACACAGGTTGACAGTAACCTCTCCTTCCACCACCATATTGCCACTGTGGTCAGAAAGTCCTTCCATGTGGCACATCTTATTACCAAGGGTTTTGTATCCAGGAAGAAAGAGGTCATCATCTCTCTCTACTCTTCCCTCATTAGGCCAGTCATTGAGTATAATGTCCCATTTGGCATGTACCTCATGAAGACGGTCCTGGGCCTTAAACGCATGTTCTACACAAACAGGCACAAAAAACTCCAGCTATTCTCTGTCTCATATCATCTACTAAGAGGCAATCTCTGCTTGACTTACAAAGCTATGTCTGACCCAGCTCTATAATGCTACATTTAAAGAAATACCAATCCTTCCACACCACATGCTCCAGAGACCTCAACCTCATTACCACAATCAACAGAACATGCTGGATGGACAGGTTCATAACCCATAGACTGTCCATGCTCTGGAATAGACTTCCCATACATGTCAAACAGAGCACCTCACTGGCCCTCTTCAAGAGAAATCTTGATGAGTGGATGGGAAAGAGAAATTTCACCCCGGGGATCACTCCAGTGGATCTACTTGATAGAGGCACTGGGAACTAACATCGGGTGGCACGATGCCAGGTCACTTCTATGGGCTAGGCTTGTAAAGGCTCCAGTGTCATTAGCCTAGTACACACCTATAAACTTATGAACCTATGATGGAAAATAGACAGGAACATGTTTTCTGGGAGTGTAATGAGCTGGCAAACTTTAATGATTCCCTGCAGACTACTCTGTCGGAGATACTGGGTGAGCACATTGGTGTAACTAGAGAAATGAATTTTCTGAACTATGATACAGAATCAGAATTGTCTAGACACAGTAGGGCCTTGCTGAGTCTAATTATGGTGGCTGCCAAAAAAGCAATTACTAGAAAATGGAAATCAAAGTGTAACCCAACTGTGTTGGAAGTAGTGAATATAATAATAGAGATACAATAACTGTAATTAGGATCTCTAAAAAGGATAGGAGCAAATTACATAGGAAAAATTGGAATTGTGGGAACAATACATACAGGGGAGGAATGAGGTTTAAAAGAAGCCAGGACTTGAATGAGCTATTGGGTAGATTATAAGTGATATATAATGTTTGCAACTAGGAATATATTAATATGGTTTGTGATGTAAAATGCTTGCAGATGGGATTAGGTCAAAATGGTTTGTTTTCATTTTTATTAATGTATGATTGCCCATGTCATAAGTGATAATTAATAAAGATGTTTCTTGTTAATAACACACACACACACACACACACACACACACACACACACACACACACACACACACACACACACACACACACATATATAGGTTTACATTTATTTAGTCGAGCGCACATTGCTCGATCATGCAGTACACCGATTTTTATCCCCGAATTTCATAATGCCGTACGGTCAGAATGTCATAAAAATCACTGAATTCGACATTTCCGACCGCTCTACCACCTAAACTTGTCATTAGGAAGAACAGGTGTAAACAAGGCTTAAGGGGTAAGTTTGCCTTATCCATTCTCTTCTGAATTTCAGATATGCTGTCACCAGGTAGGGAGGCCCCTTTTCCCAGTGATGCTTTATCCTCCAGTGATGAGAGAGATCTTCACCTCAATACAGACCCCAGTTTAAGACAAGTAAAAAAAAAATCAGCTCCTCTTTCACCTGTCTGATGTTTCAGTAGTATTTCCAGTTTCTTGCAGGTTCCTCTTCAGAGGATCTGAGGGCAAGGAATGAAATGAGCAGAAAACAAGTGGAAGTTCTTTGGGTGACCATCCCAAACACTTACTAAAAACAGGGATGCTGCATGAAATATTCACCTTATTCCTTACACAGGATATCAAGCGGTGTGTCTCTCATGCTTTGAGTGAAAATGAGGGTAAAGTATGCTGAGATAGAGAAGAAGGAGTTTAGAAGAACTGTTTTTCCTAAGTGAGGATAATTCACAAGAACCAGATAGGATTCCACCTAAGGTCCTCAGCAATTTGACCAATGAGCTGGCAAATCCCTTGACAGAGACTTTAAGAAGATAACCGTGCACTGCAAAAATGCTTAAAAATGGGAAATAACAATTGTGGTACCCTTGTAAAAGGAGATGGGGAGAATAGGAGAAAACTTGGAACTCACTCCTGTTAGTTACACTACAGTGGTAAGGACTGGCACAGAGGGAATTCTGATGGAAAGATTGGTTGATTTCCTAGACAACATCCATTAAAAGGACAGTAAACAAGCAGGCAATGAGTTAATCCCAAAAGGAGCTTTAAGTTTTATGACATCATTCCAAAAGAACTTTACAGGAAGTACCAGTGCATATGACTTGCCTGAAAGTCTTGACTTGGTCCCACACAGGTGGCTGCTAGTAATAGTGTTTTAAACATTGCAACTTCACCACTAGGATCAGAGATAGAAGGCAGTGGTGGTGGTAAATAGAATACTAGGGTGTATCCTCTGGGACTACACTTCAAAAATAGACACGTAATCTCCCCCTCTGTTAGGCCTTGTTTAGCTTACTTTAGCTTATTAATGTGTGCAGTTCTGAACGCCCTACAAAGAGAAGAACTTTAGGTTGCTGGAAAGTGACTAGATGAAAGCCCCCAAAAATGGCTGTGGCAGAAGATAAATAGATATGGACATAGACTAAAGGATATAAATATCTGTATACTAGAGATCAGAAAACACAAGATAACATCATATTGGTACAAAACACCAGGTCAGGTTCCTTGACCAAATCAATTTGGCTTTGTCAAGTGCTCTCCTTAGCCTGCAATCATCATTGAAAAGTTCATAATGCCAAGGACAATAGTTCTTTCAAACTGCCTACCTTGACCTCACCAAAGCCTTTAATACAATCCTCCATACAGTTATTATTGATACATTTATTGAACTTTATGTAAAATCCTGCATTGTCCATTGGATCATTAATTACTGCCTGACAAAGGTTAAGCATTGATTGTTGTAACAGCTTTTTCTGAACATAAAAAGATTATGAGTGATGTCACACAGGGTTTAGTGTTGCCCTACTGCTTTTCAGCATCTATTTGTCTGATATCCAATAAAATATTCCAGACTAGGGAGCAGTTATCAGCCCACCTTTTTACACACATATTTACTTTACAAAGGGCTTGGATACACCAGATATTGATGCACTAACAATGTTCTTAAGCTAATTGTAAGAAATGTAGCTTTGGTATGTTTGGTAAACAAAATTTTCCCCCTCCAAACTGACACATCATCAAGGACTTGGGCACCTATGCTGACAACTTAGTGTCATTTGAGCAGCATTTTGTCAGAAGATTACACACAAAAGTGGACAAAATGAAACTCAGGTAGATTATCTCCTAGTAAAGGAAGGGTACTGAGGTAGAATTACTGATTTCAAAATCATCTCCAGTGAAACAGTCAGCTTACAGCATAAACCAGTGGTTGCCACAAACAGCTTCAAGCAGTGATGAGAGAAGGTTCTAAAATCAACAGAAACTAGGTTGAAGATCTGGAAGTTGACTGGAGATAAATTACAAGAGTTAAAGGGCTCTAGCACCTCAGGAAGAAGGAAGAGGTAGAGTTGAAAAAGAATGGTAGCTGCTCAAAACATGTGTGAGGACTATAGAACAGATATGTTGCTGAGAAAGGTATGGAAATAAGGTACATAAGGAAAGCTGCCAGTGTAATGCAGAAAACTGTAAAAAGAAAGAAAGAGTGAAGGAAAAATACTAGAAAAGATAGACAGGTCAAGAAGAAAAACTGACTGGCTAACAAAGAGGCTATGAATGCAGTTGCAATAGAACAAGACATCAGAGGCACTTTACTAGCTTCTGGAACGTAGCTCAATGGATGACACAAAGAAACTCTTAGGTTGCAAGGCAAAGACAGACAAAGACAGACCACTCAGCTGTCCTTATTTTGGAGCATACCTTTCAACTGTGTAGAATGTCTAGATTTTTGCCCGATATTTTTAGTCAGATCCTCATAAAATTTGTGGTTTTCTGACAAACCACTGAGGATGGAAGTCACTAAATAATGACAGACATTTGGGTTTTAGACTTAATATCCATCATAAAATACATGCTAGCACAATTCCTGTTATTCTAGCAACATTTTAAGTTTATAAGCAATATTTAAAATCTGTCCCCATTTTTGAGCATTTGTCTCCCCATTTTTTTTAGCCTTTGTCCAGATTTCATACTCTAAGAGGTTGAGAAGTATGTGTTACACAGAAATGTTTAAAAACAGAGTGACAAGAATGATTGAAAAATATAAGCACATTATCAAAGGGGCAATGTAAAATTTGTAGACATTAATGAACTGTATTGCAAAATTCTACCACAAAAGGTCTTTCATTTTTGCTTCTGAAAAAGGAAGAAATAAAATGTGTGTCCTCTTTCTTTTAACTACTGGTGCCACTAGCATGTTGGTCATGTATTATGGCTTTCTGTGTACTAAACAGCTTAAAAAATAAAGTGTTGTGAGAAGATTCAGAAAACGGTGTGAAGGGGTAAATCAGACCTGAAAATAGGGACATACCTCCAGAAACAGGAACATCATTTACAGGGGAAAATTAGGCCTGAAAATAAGAACATTCCTCCAAAACATACTGCTTATTAGTCCGCAGGATATCAAAGGCATATGGAAGGAGCACTTCTAGCAGATTCTGAATGAAGAAAACTCCATCAAAATTGTACTAACGTTGACACAGCCTATGGTAAGAGAAAGGGGAAGCCTACAATAGAAGAATTAAGAATAGCACTAAAGAAAATGAGGCCAGGAAAAGCAGCAGGCTCAGAAGAGGTCATGGCAGATATGCAGAAGATGTTGGGTGAGATAGGGGAGAAATGGCTCCTGAGGGAGCTCGTAGCAGTATGGAGATAAAGGTATATCCCAAATGACTGGAGAATAAGCATTCTTGTGTCGGTGTATAAGAACCCTGAGTGAATTCACAACTGTGGGCAGAAGAGAGGCACCAAACTGCTGTCACATTGAATAAAAGTGTTGGAGACAGTGACTGATAAATAAGGAAGTCACTGAGTAGTGGAAAATAAGATGGGAAATGAGCAGTGCAGTATCAGATCAGGATGCAATGCAACAGATTTAGTGCTTGCACTCAAACAGTTAGTTGAAAATAAACTAGAGAAGAGGAATACGTTTAAATAGGCTTTTCTAGATTTGGAGAAACCATGAGTTAAACTGTCCTTTGATAGCTCAAAGTCCCAGAAACATTGGAAGAACTCACACAAGTACTAACAGTGACCAGACTCACAGAGGGGTTCACAGTAGGGGTGGGTGTGCATCAGTTCATACTGGTGATGGATTACATTAGCAAGAAGTTCAGGGGAGACAGATTAGCAAAGCTGCTGTATGTAGATGAAGAGGCAGTGCAGGATGACTGAACAAGAACTTCAGCAAATGATATGGGAATGGAATGTAAAATTGAAGGCACACAAGATGAAGCTTACAGATAAGATAATTGTAAAGGCATAAAATGGGGGAAATCAGAAGAAGCTGAAAATTGAGATAGAAGGGAAAATCGTAGAACAGGCTCATGGCTTCAGTTATGTGGGTGGAGTAGCGGAAGAGAAGTGAAGTCTGAATGGGGAGGTCAAAGCTAGAATTTGGTGGGGGCACTGCAGCCAAATGGCACAGAGAGTCAGGGGTAGTATGTGACAGAAGAATGAAGACAAAGCTGAAAAGTAATGTGTACAAAACTTTGATGCAACCAGTTACTATGGTATGGTACAGAAACATATGCAGTGAAATTAAAGCAATTGAGGAAGCTAGAGGTGATGGAGATGAAGTGAGTGAGATAGGTGGTTGGAGTCACACTGTGGGACAAATCAATAAATGAGGACATTAAAGCAGAAGCGCAAGTAGCTGCAACTACAGTGAAGGTCAATCAGAACAGGTTACAATGGTTCGGGCATGTGCAGGAAAGCAGAAGACAATCTGGTGAAGAAGATTTGGAAAAGGCAAGAGGAAAAGAGAGTATCCAGAAAAAAGGTGGATTCTTTTTGAGTAGACCCGTAACTGTCAGACATGACTATCAAGAAAGGTAGGAGAGTGGCACTGAATCAAGAGAGATGGTGACAGTTGACTTGACACCCTGACTCCATATAGAAAAAGGGAAAAAAAGCGGTTGATGATGATAAGGAGAGCCACAGTAACCATTAATTTGGCACTCACAGGCTTTGTTACTCCTACATAAGGGAGGCTGCTCCAGACAACATCATCTTTTTAAAACTTTAAAGCATGCATACCACTCAACTGCGCATGCATACCACTCAACTGTACAGATTTTTGGAGAATATTCTGATTTTTGCCTCATATTATTTGGTCTGTTCCTCAAAGAAATTGCGGTTTTCAGGCAAATAAATGAGGATTGAAATCCCTAAATAATGACAAGAATTTGAGTTTCAAACTTAATTTCCTTCAGAAAATGCATGCTAACACAAATCCTGTTGTTCTAGCAGCCTTTTAAGTTTATAAGTGCAATATTTAAAATCTGTCCTTAATTTTGGCCCTTTGTCCCCTCATTATTTTAGGCTTTGTCCATATTTATTACACTAAGAGGTTGAGAAGTATTCACAGTTATTCAGGGAAAAATGTTAATTATTAACTTTATTGTAATATTCCATTTTTTGGAGTTAAAAGAAAACCTGCCAATGTAAAATTCAACAAATATTACTCAACAAATGTATTTCTGTGTAAATTCATCCCATCAGGAAACCAGCACTTTTTTATTGTGAAGCAGCAAATTCCAAGTGATTATACTATACCAGTGCATGAGAGGTATGGTGGGTTTTATAATAAACCAGTGTATAGGAGGTGTGGTGGGTTTTATAATAAACCAGTGTATAGGAGGTGTGGTGGGTTTTATAATATACCAGTGTATGGGAGGTGTGGTGGGTTTATAATAAACCAGAGTATGGGAGGTGTGGTGGGTTTTATAATAAACCAGTGTATGGCAGGTGTGGTGGGTTTTATAAGAAACCAGTGTATGGGAGGTGTGGTGGGTTTTATAATAAACCAGTGTATGGGAGGTGTGGTGGGTTTTATAATAAACCAGTGTATGGGAGGTGTGGTGGGTTTTATAATAAACCAGTGCATGAGAGGTATGGTGGGTTTTATAATAAACCAGTGTATGGGAGGTGTGATGGGTTTTATAATAAACCAGTGTATGGGATGTGTGGTGGGTTTTATAATAAACCAGTGTATAGGAGGTGTGGTGGGGTTTATAAGAAACCAGTGTATGGGAGGTGTGGTGGGGTTTATAAGACACCAGTGTATGGGAGGCATGATGAGTTTCATAATAAACCAGTGCATGGGAGGTGTAGTGGGTTTTATAATAAACCAGTGTATGGGAGGTGTGGTGGGTTTTATAATAAACCAGTTTATGGGAGGTGTAGTGGGTTTTATAATAAACCAGTGTATGGGAGGTGTGGTGGGTTTTATAATAAGCCAGTTTATGGGAGGTGTGGTGGGTTTTATAATAAACCAGTGTATGGGAGGTGTGGTGGATTTTATAAGAAACCAGTGTATGGGAGGTGTGGTGGGTTTTATAAGAAACCAGTGTATGGGGAGTGTGGTGGGTTTTATAATAAACCAGTGTATGGGAGGTGTGATGGGGTTTTATAATAAACCAGTGTATGGGAGGTGTGGTGGGCTTTATAATAAACCAGTGTATAGGAGGTGTGGTGGGCTTTATAAGAAACCAGTGTGTATGGCAGGTGTGGTGAGTTTTATAAGAAACCAGTGTATGGGTGGTGTGGTGGGTTTTATAATAAACCAGTGTATGGGAGGTGTGGTGGGGTTTATAAGAAACTAGTGTATGGGAGGTGTGGTGGGATTTATAAGAAACCAGTGTATGGGAGGTGTGGTGGGGTTTATAAGACACCAGTGCATGAGAGGTATGGTGGGTTTTATAATAAACCAGTGTATGGGAGGTGTGGTGGGTTTTATAATAAACCAGTGTATGGGAGGTGTGGTGGGTTTTATAATAAACCAGTGTATGGAAGGTGTGGTGGGTTTTACAAGAAACCAGTGTGTGTGAGGTGTGGTGGGTTTTATAATACACCAGTGTATGGGAGGTGTGGTAGGTTTTATAATAAACCAGTGTATGGGAGGTGTGGTGGGCGTTATAATAAACCAGTGTGTAGGAAGTGTGGTGGGGTTTATAAGAAACCAGTGTATGGCAGGTGTGGTGAGTTTTATAAGAAACCAGTGTATGGGAGGTGTGGTGGGGTTTATAAGAAACTAGTGTATGGGAGGTGTGGTGGGGTTTATAAGAAACCAGTGTATGGGAGGTGTGGTGGGGTTTATAAGACACCAGTGTATGGGAGGTGTGGTGTGTTTTATAATAAACCAGTGTATGGGAGGTGTGGTGGGTTTTATAATAAACCAGTGTATGGGAGGTGGGGTGTGTTTTATAATAAACCAGTGTATGGGAGGTGTGGTGGGGTTTATAAGAAACCAGTGTATGGGAGGTGTGGTGGGGTTTATAAGAAACTAGTGTATGGGAGGTGTGGTGGTTTTGACCATACAAAAACAATATTTTGGAGTGATTAGTACTGCTCAGTCAGCACACTTTATCTGAGTAATTGTCAAATATTTTGTTATATCTCAAAGATAATTACTCATAAGTCTTAGCTAGTAGGAGGTAATCACATGGTTTGTTTTCTTTTATATAAATGCATGTTTGCTTATGTCTTAAGTGATTATTCAGCGAAGTAGTTTAAAAAATGTAACTAAGTAGCATTTGCCACCATAGCGGGCTGGTATTTTGTCTCTGATGAAGATGAGAGACTCTGCTATTCATGCTCGTTCCTAAGACCACTCTTCTTTTTCCCTGGATCCCTCTGGTGTGACAAATACAGCCACTATGGATTGGGAGTTAGCAATGACTTCTTCAGCTATTGGGGTCCTCTTAGTGGGCAAGAGGTGTACCACTTTTGTTAGTGTTGCGAGAAGGTCAGGGAAAGTATACCTGCTTAACCAAAATGTTGTGCCCATCCCTGAGGAAGCTATTGCTGCTATTAAAATTGTGTTTACCTTAATTTTCCTGGCAAATAGAAACAGAAAACTAAACTTATAGCTTCTCCTGCTCCAGTTTTACTGGACAGGAGTAGTTTATTAAGTCTAGCTCAGGGTCTTGCACAGGCTATTGACCTTTCTTATCAGGTAGCTTCTGGTAAAAGAAAAAGGGATTCCTCTTTTCTTGAAGAGATTCAACAAATTAACTCCAGAGAGGAATGTGATGGAACAGAGAGAGTTATTTTAACTTAAACTTCTGATTCAGACTTACAGGGAGAGCATGTTACCTGAATATCACTATCAATTATTCTCTTTCTCCTAAACAATTTTCAGAATGTGCAAGTGTATTCCATGAGAGAACAATGCTTTAGTTAATCCAGCTACTGCCAAACATTTTAACTCTAATCCTTCCCCTTTTGACAAGAACGGTAAAACTACTTTTAAATTTGGGGGAAGAGTGTTTGCTTCTGCAACTTTACATTTTTTTGAGTTTTAATTTCTCAGGCTCATATGTTAAAGTTTATTTTGACTAAGTGTACAAATATGAAAAATGTTTTATCTACAGTTCCTCCCTCTGAGGGAAAATCTGCTTTGTGTGCTTTGGTTTATTTTATTTTTCAGGTCATTACTTATTTAGTGTATTTATGACTTTAGATACTACATCCAGTGAGGTTGCCACTGGTTTTGTGTTGAGGAGGTTTGCATGGCTTCATTTTCAGAATCTCCTAGAGGATATAAAAATGAGCTTTTAAATTCACTTTGGATAGAGATTTTGGTCCCACTGCTGCAGAGGTTATCAAAAATGTGATGAGAGGGTTAAGGTGATATACAAAGAATCTCTCAGAGTTTTTTTAACCCAGAGCAAAGTACAGTCAAATAAGTCAGAATGAGTATGTAAGTGTCCTTGTCTCCCTTACCACCCTGGTAATCTCTTATCCCTTCCCGAAAGTCAGATTCTCTATCTCTCTTTGGCCATCGGCTGTTTCAGACAAATGGGTTCTGAGACTGATTTTGCAGGGGTACATGGAGAATAATGTTTTGAAGGAGGAAGGAGGAATGAGGTTTAAGGGAAGGCAGGAATTTAATGAGCTTTGTAATGTTTGACTGGCAATAACTGGATAGATTATAATTAATGTATAGTGTTTGCAACTGAAAATTATGCCAGCATGGTTTGTTTTCATTTATATAAATATATGATTGCCTATGTCATACGTGGTAATTTAATAAAGATGTTTCTTGTTTAAAAAAAAAAAAAAGAACAAGGACATTGTATACATCCTAACCCCAAACAACTTTAACTGACTACCTGGATGATAGGGTCTTAGTACCTTTTAGGCACCTGTTTACTGAGGATGTGCAAGAGGGACTAATGGGGGCAAGAAAGACCTCAACTAGAAAATCATGGGTCTATATCACATAGTCGAAGTTCCATAACTCCGAACACCTAATGGTCGAAACATTATGTTCAAAGTTACAGAACTTCGACTACAGAAAAAAAAAAAACAACGGACGACAAAATAAATTGTTCTAAGCAGGGGCAAGCCCCCCTGCATCCCCCACATGGGTGGCTTTACTCCCCCACACCCTGCTACTTAAATATACCAACTCTGAGATCGCACCACATTGAACTGAATGGAAACCTCCACTTATGGAGATTTCCATTCAAACGCTCAAACTTTTACAAATTTGAACCTATGGTCTCAACCATATGTGGTTTGAACTTGTAAAAGTTCAACTACATGATAGGAAAATCATATATAAGTAAATGGAAAAGGTTTCCTAGTTGGTGCCAAAAACATAACCAGAACCCATTCAGTGTAGTGTTTCACTTTTTTACAATATTTGAGTAAGTTGCTTTTCTATCGCCTGTCTTACTCCTCTATCAAGGTTTATTAGTTTGCCATTTCAGCATGTCTGCCCATGGAGCCCCTTTTTTTTCAAAGCATTCTCATGTCAACATGCTTTTGAAAGGGGTTTTGCATATGATAGATTGAAGAAATTCAGTGGCTCCTTCTTGGGACATTAATTTTGTGTTAGAGAAGTTAACAATTGCTCTATTTGAACCAGCTCATCCGGCGTGAGGTTCTTAACATGGAACACAGTTTTACTGCTTGGTGTGACCTGTGCAAGAAGACTATCTGAGTTGTAAGCTCTTACGGTGGGTCAACTTTATTTCATTCTCCACAGGACAGAGTCTCCTTGAGAACTAATCCTTCTTTTATGCTTAAAGTGGCATTTACATTAACTTAAATCCAAACTATCCATCTCCCTGTGTTCTTCCCTGAGACCCAACACAAGAAAGAAAGGATTCTTCATACCTTGGATGCTTACAGATAGGTCAGGTACTATCTTGATATTGCAAAAATCTTTCAGAACATCTGATCAGTTGTTCATTTCTTGTGAAGGTAAGGAGAAGGGTCAACCTGTGTGAAAGAGACTTTCCAAATGGACTTCTCAGGCTAATACCTTTTGTTATTCCCACTGCAACAAAACTATTCCAGGCAGGGTCAAGCCATATTCTACTATATTTTGGTTTCATCTATGGCATTTTGGGAAGGGTTGAATTATAGAAGGATTCTAGAAACAGCAGTTATTACATCTGTACATACTTTTACAAAGCACAACAAACCAGGTTCCTTCTCCAGGTCTAGGTGAAGTTTTGCTTGGACCATTCTCAAGGGATTCCTGGACCCTCCTTTTTCTACCACCCAGTTGTTCTAAGCTATGGTAATCTACCCATACAACTTAGGCTACTGCAGCAATGATCAATATGAACATAGTACAGTTGTGTAAATACATTTATCACAGCAGTAGATGTTCAAATGATCACTGCTGCAGTAGCCACTCCCTTATGTGGGCATTTTTTTTGTTATTCCTAGCAATGTCTTCTCAGGGCTCAGACTCCCTCTCATAGTTGGCATGAAAACTCTGAAGGTCTTGGCACACAAACCTGTCTTTTTAGCCAGCTCAGCTCAAGCTAATGGTTTGGGTGAGTAGAAGGTGCTTTGAAGCTTTCAGGATATAAAATGTATAGCTTAAACTCCTGCAGCATGGCTCATTTGAACATCATAAGAAAAACAAACCAGCCAAAAGCTTAAATAAAATAATGAAAAAAACAACAACCAGCAGTAGTTGTAAAAAGTTTAATAGCACCAAATCACCATCTGGTACCTCTGCCTTTCACCTTCAGGGATACATCACAAAGCACTCATTCACAATAAATACCAAGTGAATCCCATGCTCATTAAACAACTAATTCCTGCTAATTATTTTGTTAAAGTGCACAACTCCATATTGCAGTCCATTTATACCTACAACTTGCTGCTACATAAAAAAATATTATTTACCAATGTTTTACACAATAAAAATTTGCATAATGACAATATTATTAAATCACATAGATATTAAATAAATTATATTAAATTAGGCTAACTTCTAAATTAAGTCCCCTAGGGGACAATGTACCAACACTCAAAATCATCTTACTTTCCAATGAATTTAATTTTTGCCTCTCATCACCACCTCTAAATAAACTTGGGCTGGCAAGAACACTGAAAAAGAATGATCTAACATCACCCCCATGTGTATTACAAAAATGTTCTCCCACTGGTCTTCTAAAATTCCTATTACGTATATCCCTCAAAATACTCTAATATTCTAACTTTCAATGCTCGTTTTGTCTGACCTATGTACCATTTTGTAACCTCACAGCCACACCTCACTATATATAGGGTCTATATTATGATATTACATGCTCAGAAGAGAGAATGACACATAATCGACCCCATTTAAGCGAAAGCTTACATTGAAAGTTCAGAACAGCGATTTTTTTCCAAGGGAAATAAATTGCTGTTCCGAAATAAAAAAAATTGTAAAACATTACATAATGTGGGGGGGGGGGTTGTGCCCCTCACACCCCCCTACTTAAATACACCAACTCCAAGATCGCACTACAATGCCAAAAAGGCAAAATAGTGAAAGCAGCCAAACAAATTCTTTCCCAGGGAAAGAATTTGCTGAAAAGCCTTTGCCTTTTCACCCTTTTCAGTTCGACAAAGAAGCATTTGACAACCTGCGACAGCATAATAGGGAGCTATATATATATATATATATATATATATATATATATATATATATATATATATATATATATATACAAATACAACCCTACAGGATTTGCAAGTGAATCTCACCTTGCAATCAAATTTTCATCCATTAATAGTGGTGCCAGAAATATTTCTGATATATCTACACACGCTGCACCTACCACGAGAATATGATCCTACCATTGCTTTATCAACACTGTATAATGGTGTATTTCACAATTCCTTCAGATTTAAATATCGACCATAAGAGTATTTAACCATCCCTGGAAATAGTTCACCCACTACTTCATCCAAACACACTATATGCCAAAAATCCTGAATGAAATTCCTCATAATTGAGGAAAGGGGGAATTTAGATACAAAATCTAAATCTCTGCCAGAAAATGTAGGCTTTAAAATAATAGTGCCTTTTACTTTCTTTTTCATAACTTCGGTACCATCTCTTTCAAGAGAGAGTTCCAATGCACTATCCAAAACTTGTTCATTATAGTCCCTAGTTTTGAATCTCTTTTTACTTTCTAGCAAAAATTCCTTCCTGTATCTATCTTCCAAAGTATTTCATGCTATACGCTTAAATTCTCCTAATGTTAGTGTGCTCATCAAATAAGGTGGTTGCATACTCTCTGCAAACAAAAAATTGTTAACTGAGGTGGGTTTTCTAAATGGTCTTTGTTGTATATTCTGTGTGAAAATCTATATCCAAAAACTGGATAACAGAATCCCCTATGCTCATAGAAAACTTCAAACCATGGAAATTTGCATTTAACTCATTCAAAAATTCCTTAAACTCTGAAGGGTGCCCCCTGCAGATGAAAAACAAGTCATCTACGTATCTCTTATATAATACTACCTTCTCTTTACAAAACTTGGCATTATAAATGAATTGCTTCTCTAAAAATGAGCTCTCTCATCTCAAAACTGGTGTAACCAGTCAGGAGGAGAAGGTAACCTCACACAACACAATTCCAGTATCACATAGTCCCACCACATCAGCGAACCAAACACATAAATACACAAAAACATACTCGGAGGCTCTAAATAAAAATCTACCTAAGCAACAGAGACCTCCAAAGCAGACATCCAAGCAAACGCTACCTCAAAACAAAACACGCACAACACATAGCCCACAAAGTCAGTGTGCCAAGCAGCCACAGCCCTTAAGGCTGAATAACACACCTGATACTCTTGTAATAGGTGACTCTATTGTCAGACACACTGACGTCCCACTCACCAGGCTGAATAAAGAGAAGGTCACGGTGAGCTGCCTTTCGGGTGCTAGGATCCGCCACATAATGCAAGCACTCAGGTCACTCCAAAGCAAATACAAATATGACTCAGTCATTGTACATGCTGGTGTGAATGACCTGAGACGTACCTCCCTGGACTACATGAAAAGAGACATAGAGGAGCTCTCTGATCATGTAGCCCAGGCTGGTATGACCCTGACCTTGAGCAGCATCTTACCCTCACCTAGAATGATGCCACAGTACAAAGACAAAATGATTAATTTTAACAATTGGCTAAAATTTTGGTGTCATTCAAAGGGGATCCAGTGTCTGTCAGCCTGGGATGACATGCTCGACAAGCCACGTTGCTTCGCTAGGGACGGCTTGCACCTGTCACCATTGGGCTTTCTGATATTGGCAAAGGCTCTTGCCACCCCCATAGTGCCTTTTTTAGGCAAGGCTCAAAAGTCAAACCCACCCCCATAGACAGCACAAGGAACAAGAAACTAAGGGTAATGCTGCTAAACGCCAGAAGTCTTAACCTCAAGATGCACGCACTCGAAGCTCTCCTCAGTATGGAGAACATCGATACCTGTGCAGTGACAGAAACCTGGTTCAAGGCTCCAGAGAGCACCCCAGCACTACCAGGCTATACCTCATATCATGCTTTTCGGCCCCAAAACCCGGACCGAACCACAAAAGGAGGGGGGAGTTTCCATATTTATCAAGGATATTCACACCTCCAGGTTAGTGGCATTGCACGAAGTATCGGAGACCATCCATGTGCAACTAACAGTGGGCAAGACTGCTTTTCAGTTTATAGCATCCTACAGACCACCCTCTCAAAGTCAGGAATCCCACTCGGCTTTCCTGAAAACATTGGAGAACATGAAGATCTCTCCGAACATCATTATATTGGGTGACTTCAACTACCCAAACATTGACTGGGAGCACTACTCAAGCCCCAGCAGCTTAGCCCAAAGGTTCCTGGAAATTATAAACTCAAATGCTATGGAACAACTAGTCATCACTCCCACAAGAGGGGACAACATACTAGACCTGGTCATTACCAACATGGGGACTTTATGCTCCACACCAGAAGTATATACCCTCATTGGTAAGATCAGACCATAGATTAATTTCACTGGATGTCCACATCCCGACCCCACCCCCAGCCCAGAAAACCACAGTGAAAAACTTCTCAAAAGCGAACTTCTCACTTCTCAAAACTGAAGTGGAATCCTTCAAGGCCCCAGGGCCAGTGGAAACTACGGCCCAAACTGCAGAATCATATATAAACGCATTCTACGGACATCTCCAGGAATGCATGGATCATGCTATCCCAAACAAAATCAAGACCCAATCATCCAAAGGCAGGCATCCAGTCTGGTGGACCCCTGCCATAAATAAACTGTACAACAGAAGGAGGAAGCTACTACATGATAGAGCAAAATCCCTAATAGGGAAGGCATCTCTGATCAGTACTAGCAAAAAATTACGATCCCTCATAAAATCCTCCAAGGCCAGCTTCGAGAGAAAAATTGCACAGGACACCAAAGACAATCATAAGGCTTTTTCTTTTATGTTAGAAACCTGGGATGCAACTACCACACTTGTTCCGAGTTGATTCTAAATGACAAAAAAGACACTGACCCACAGACATCCCAATATCCTGGCAGACAGGTTCAGTGCAAACTTCTCCCCCCCCCAAAAGAGCAAGTATCTATCCCGGCAGAGGGCTGCCTCCCAAACATCTCTGATGTTCAGGTGAAGGCTGCCCTCTCCAAAGCAAAAAACACTGCTTCCATGGGACCAGATGGCGTCCCAGGTTACGTCCTACATGAACTCCAAGAGGAACTAATCCCTCAAATAAAACAGTTATACAATCTCAGCCTCACTACAGGATATGTGCCCACAGAATGGCATACAGCAACAGTGGTCCCACTCCACAAAGGTGGAGCCTCTACGGACCCTGGAAACTATTGCCCCATAAGCCTGACTAGCTTAGTCTACAAGGCTGTGGAGAGGATCATCATGGAGCTCATAAACAAAGACATTGGGGACATACAGACACTAGATCCTACCCAGTTCGGCTTTGTCAAGGGCAGATCCTGCCTTTTGAACCTGGTTGACTTCTTCAAAACAGTCACCAAAGCCATAGATGAAGGGAAGGTAGTCCACACAGCCTATCTGGACCTTGCAAAGGCATTTGACACAATACCCCACTCGGGCATCATAGATAAGCTATCCAGCTTAAGTATAAACCCCTATGTCACAAGATGGGTCTCAAACTGGCTCAAAGACAGAACCCACAGAGTGAGAGTTGCTGGAGCCATGTCAGACTCAAAACCGGTCACAAGTGGCATCCCACAGAGTTCTGTCCTGGGACCACTCTTGTTCGGTATATACTTTTCCGAGGTACAGGTAAATGTGGGAGGACTATGGCTCACCAAGTTCGCAGACGACTGCAAACTGGGCGCCATAATCAACTCTCCAGCTGAGACAAACATCCTTCAAAAAGGTCTCACAGAGACAGGTAACTGGTGCCAGCACCATGGTTTAAAGCTAAATGCCAAAAAATGTATAGTCATACCCTTTGGCAAAAACAATGTGCCCACAAATTACCACATAGGCGGAAACCCATTAAGTACAGAAAAAGTTATTAGGGACCTGGGTCCCAAGTTGATAGCAATCTCTCCTTTGAAAACCATATTGCCAAAGTGGCTAGAAAGACCTTTTACATAGCCCACCTCATCACGAAGGGTTTCACATCTAGATCAAGAGAGGTAATTATGCCCCTTTATTCATCCCTCATCAGGCCCATCATAGAATACAATGCCCCTTTTGAGATGTACCTTACCCGACACCTGCAGCAATTAGAAAGACCCCAAAAGTATCTCACCAAGAGGATCAAGGGTCTCAAACAGATGCCATATGCTGCTCGGTTAAAAAAACTCCAGCTCTACTCAGTTGCATACCGCCTACTTTGAGGCGATCTATGCCTGACATACAAAGCTATGTCAAATCCAGAATTAATGGACATGCTCCTCCTCAGTAAATCTAAATCCCTTAGAGCCACATGCTTGAGGGACTTGAACCTCAGCACAGAAATAAATAGAACTTGCTGGAGGGACAGGTTCATAACCCAGAGGCTCCCTTCGCTCTGGAATAGAATTCCAGTTCATGTGAGGCAGAGCACCTCACTGAATCTCTTCAAGAAGAATCTCGATAGGTGGATGGGGGATCATAGGTTTGTCCCAGGGATTACTCCCGTGTCACTATTAGACAGAGGCACAGTAAACTAAATCTTAAACAGGGCACAGTATACTCAAATCAAGGGGTGGCGTAAGCCCTACAGAATCGGGCTAGGCTTATAATTGCCTCAGGGCAGATAGCCTAGTATGAACCTATGAACCTATATAAATTATTGCATAGGTTGGTGCATATGAGGCACCCATAGCTGTTCCTTTTTTCTGCAAACAAACATGGTTTCCATACTTAAAATAGTTATGGGTCAGACAAAACACCTATAGCCATATTATAAATGTTGTTTTTGGACCATCCCCCATGATGTCATTAATAGCCTCTAAACCATATCTGTGTTGTATGTTAGTATAAAGGGAACTAACATCCACTGATACCCAGTAAAAGTCACCCTTCCACTTTAATAAGCAGACAATCTCACATAGTTCCTGTGCATTCTTAATATGTGCAGGAATTCTAGTCAAAAAATTCTTAAATACAAAATCCAAAAATATTCCAACATTATATAAAAATAATGAACATCAGATACGATTGGTCTACCCAGGGGGCTAACTAAGCTTTTATGCAAGTTAGGGATAGAGTAAAATACTGGGTTATATGGATGTACTATTTTTAAATTTTTAACATCTTCACATGAGAGAAGACCCAATATTTCACCCCTTTCCAACAGTTGAAATAATTAAGTGTTAAACTAACAACAGGGTTACTAGTTATCAAAACATAATCCTCCTCAACCAGCAACAAGTCTTGAACTATTTTGTTGTATTGCAACTTAGACATAATCACCCAGTTGCCACCTTTATCGGCTTATCTGAAAACAACATGATGTAAACATCCCCTTAGTTTTTGCAATTCACCCCATTTAGATCTAGATAAAAACAATTTAATTTATCTAGATAAAGGTGGCAACTGGGTGATTATTTTAAGTTGCAACAAAACAAAATGGTTCAAGACTTGTTGCTGTTTGATTTTGTATTTAAGAAATTTTTGGTTAGAATTCCTGCACATATTAAGAATAATCAGGAACTATGTGAGATTGCCTGCTTATTAGAGTGGAAGAATGACTTTTACTGGGTATCAGTGGATGTTAGTTCCCTTTATACTAACATACAAAACAGATATGGTTTAGAGGCTAATAATGACATCATGGGGGAGGGTGCACGAATCTATGTAATAATTCATATTTTTTTTTTTTGAGAAGCAGTTCATTTATAATGCCGATTTTTGTAAATAGAAGGTGGTATTATATAAGAGATACATAGATGACTTGTCTTTCATCTGCAGGGGGCACTCTTCAGAGTTTGAGGAATTTTTGAATGAGCTAAATGCAAATTTCCATGGTTTGAAGTTTTCTATGAGCATGGGGGATTCTGTTATTTAGTTTTTGTATGTAGAATTTTATATAGACAACACACATCATATACAACATAGACCTTTTGGGAAAGCCCACCTCAGTTTTTTTTCAGAAACAGTTTTATTTGCAAATAATATAAATTCCATAGTATTTTATATATGACATTTTACATAACTATGTACAATATATACATCAGCCTGACAACAATAACAATATTCAGTTCATACAATAACTTTATATATGTGTCTATCTAGCTGTCAGAGTATATCTATTCAGTATTGCATAGTTTCTATCAATGATAAAACTTTTTTCCATGGATTATTGACCAATGGCCTATGATAGATTCTTAGTTCTTTAATTTTGGTTTACATTAATGCTGCAGTCTTCAGAAGAGTGTAGAAGTCTTCCAGAGTCAGTGTTGTGTTTATATTCCATCTTCTAGTTATACCTTTCCTTGAGATTGTGAGTATTGTCCGTAATAAATACATGTTTGTTTTATTTAAGTGAGAACCTTTATTTACATTCAACAAGATAAGAGCCTTGGATAAGATAAAAGTGTCATTAAATAAAGCTTGTAGAAAGTTATTATTTTAACACAATCATAGAACATATGATTCCAATCTGCTTTTTGTGCTTGCTCACATCTCTAGCATATTCCATCTGTAGAAGAATTGATTTTAGTCATTTTATCTGGGGTTAAAAATGCTCTGTGTAAGTGTTTCCAGTTAAATATTTTCCAATATTGTGTAAAAGATGCATACTTTACTGATAATAAGATATTTGATTTGATTTCTTCAGTTAGATGCAATGAGTGCCTTTTGATATATATTTCCAATATTATATTTTTGGTGTTGTTTTATATTTTATTTGTTCTTTCCAAAATGTGAAATGCTATTTTTATGTTAGTAACATTGTATATGATTCCATATAAATAATTAATGAGCTTTCGTGTGACTTTAAAAGAGAAATTATTAACTATTCTGCATAAATCTTGTGAGTACATCAGTATACTTTGTAAAGTTAACCAATCCTGTTTTGGAATTTTATATTGTCTTTTTATTATTTGTATATCCAATACTTTTGGTTCCTTGATACATTTTGACCAACAGATAAATCCTCTTTGTTCCCAAGAATTCATTATTTCACTATTTATTTTACATGTATAGTTCTTTGTTATGATGAATGGTGTTAGAAGCTCAATCCAAAGCTTTAAATCTATATTTGTATTAATAAGTTTTTTGAATGAATTAATATAATAATTGATCAAATGTGTTTTAGTGGGTTTTGTTATGCTGTATTGCATACTGGTACTTAGTATGCATCATGGTTTATTAGTTTTATTTGATATTTGAAATATTTTTTCATAAATTAAATTCATTTATTGAAATCACAGTTACTAATTCTTTTCAGTTAGCGAAATAATTAGGATTTATCCAGTCTGTAATATTTTTTAAATATGGATGTGTTTATATATGCCTCAATATCCAGAAAGTTTAGTCCTCCCTATTTCCATAGTCTAATGTGATGTGTTAGAGCAATTCTATTCCTCTTGGGGAACCATAAAAATTTTATTAAACATATATTTATTTCTTTAAGGACTTTTCTTTCAGGAAGTAACTGTATTGCTAATGCTACATAAAGAAACTTTGGTAGTAAAACTATTTTTATTAATTGCAATCTATCTTCAAATGTTAATATTTTATTCCATTTTTCCACACATAATTTAATTGTGTTAATGATATTACTGTAGTTTATTGAAGTAATTTCATTTAGCTCTTTGCATAACTCTATTCCTAAATATTTTAGAGTAGATTCTTGTTTTCCTAGTATGTGATTTCCCTTAACCTGTATTTCTTTCTTTTTTATTTAATATAAACATTTTTTATTTTGATCTATTAAATCAACGACCTGAAGTTCTATAAAACTTCTCAATTAATATATCCAGTTCCTCTAAGGTTTCTTTCAAATTAGATACATTTAATAATATGTCATCAGCAAAGAGCATTGATCATAAACAACCACTCCTCTTATCTTTAAATTATTGCGTATTGACTCTGCCAGTATTTCAATGGCCAAAGCAAATAGAATCAGTGACATGGGACAGCCTTGTTTAGTACCTTTTGTTATAGAAATAGATTCAGAAGTAAAAGAGCCTAGTTTGACATAAGCTAGATTTTATATATATATATATATATATATATATATATATATATATATATATATATATATATATATATATATATATATATATTCTTTAATAGATGAACAAAGAAAGTAGGAAATTCATATAGTTCTAGAATTCTGAATATATAGTCCCAGTTTAAGGTATCAAAGGCTTTCTCTATGTCCAAACCAATTATGAGTGGTTTTTTTATTTTCCTTTTTTACGTAATCTATGAGAGTATTCTTTTAATATTATCATGTGTGTGTCTGTTGTAGATAAATCCAGTTTGGTCATTATTTATTGTTTGAGTTAATGGTATTTTCATTCTATTGGTTAAAATTGTCATAAATATCTTATAATCATTATTTATTAGTGATATGAGTCTGTATGAAGCACAGAAATTTGATATTTTATTTTCCTTTAAGATTGGAGTGAGTAAAGAATATTTCCAAGAAGGTAGCATTACTCCTTGTGATTGAATTTCTAATAGCATTTCAAGCATTTCAAGCATGACAAGCATTCTAAAGACATGCGTCTGGAGCATTTCTCCCTGGGCCTCTGCTGAAAACAGGATCTGTGGAACCTAGTCGGACGTTCCCGGTCAACAAATGTTAAATAAATAAAATAAATAAAATTTTATGAAAGACGGATATTATTGTTGAGGGGAAAGTTTATATATTTCCATAATTATGCCATCTATTCCTGGTGCTTTATTATTTACATTAATAGATTTTGTGTCCAGACTTAATTGATCAGTATATGTATTCTCTTTCTAAAAATGTTCCATGTAGTGATGTCTGAATGCATCAAGAATATCTCTTATATCCAGTACTTTTCCCTTTCTTTTTATGGTAGACGTTGTTGGTGTTATTAGCTTTTGATTGTTTTTAATTCTTGTCGATAAATTATGTAAATATTTGGGGGAAGTAGTCAAGGAATTTACTTTTAGTTTTTCTAAGGCTAAACTAGTTTTATGTGTTAAAATTTCATTATTTTATTTTATTTAATTCCTCAATTTTCTTTTTAATTTCTAAAGAATTTAGATTTTTTCAGATTTTGCTGACAAGAGTCTGGATTGTAAATCTAATAATTCAGAATCCCATTCTCTGACTTTGTTTGTATACCAACTAAGGGTTTTACCAAATATATAAGCTTTTAATGAGTCCCATATCATAACTTTATTTTTTTCTGTAGTATAATTAATATCTAAAAAGAACTGTAATTCTGATAATAACCAAAGTTTAAATTCTTGTGATGAAGAAAACATAGCTGTATTGCTGAAGGCTCTAAGCATAAATGTAGAAATGTAGTAGGAAAAAATCCTCGGTTCCATCACAGCTGTAAAAATGTTAAAAACAAACTTTAATCTTCAGTAAAAACAACAAAAACAGGAGCACAGTAAAATTCCCTGATAAGCGCTTTCGGCTTACTAATCTTCATCAGATCAGATCAATTTACTGAAGATTAAAGTTTGTTTTTAACATTTTTACAGCTGTGGGTGAACCGAGGATTTTTTCCTACTAAAGTTTAAATTCTTTGATTTTTGTTATATATGATGAGATTCTAGAAGAAAAGATTAATGGTTTGAATTCAATTTGAAATTTCAAGATTAAAGAGTTGTGATCTGAGAAAGGGCAAGGGGTGATTGAGAAATTTATAATTTTTGAATTTAAATCTTGAGTAATAAATATTTTGTCTATTCTGGTTTGAGTTCCAAATCTGTGATCTTGATGGGAGAACAACAAGGAATTATCTTCTTTCAGTTTAAAGGTATCTATTAAATTAAATAGTTCAACCCATTTATTTAAAGATTTTGAGATAGAAGATGTATGTAAAGGTCTCTTGTTTATAGTTTCAGAAGCATCTAGTATACATTGAAGGTCTCCTCCTAATATTAAGTTACCTTTATAGTTATTGGAAATAAAATTGAAGTGTTTTTTGACAGTTCCTATACCAATACCAGGGAACCAGTATAGGTTTATTAGAGTCCATATTCTGTTATTAAATGTAATTATTACAAAGGCTATGAGACCATCTTTATCTTCATATTTATAAATAATTTCTGGGATGGTAATATTTTTTTCCATAGAATTATTACTCCTTTTGTTTTTTGTCTTATAGGAGGATTGAGCTAATATCATATATTCCTTGGAATTCCATTTATAGCTATAATTTATTTTGAAATGTATTGAAGGAAGACAATCTGTGCTTTGTTCAATTTTAAGTATTTCAATAAATTTGTCCTTTTGCTAGGATTGTTTAAGCCATTAGTATTTAAAGATAATAAAGTCAAGTCCATATTAAGTTATTATTGGAAAAGTAAACCTTTATTATTATTATTATTATTATTATTATTATTATTATTATTATTATTATTATTATTATTATAGCAGTTACACAGTTTCTTCTGATAACAACAAATATTATAATTATGTATAAACTGATAAAAGAAGTTATCTGTCCTATTTCTTGTATGAATAACAATAAAGTAATATTTTGGTCAGGCTTAAGAAAAAATATATATAATAACAAAATTAAAATAGCAACTATTAACTTAACTAAGTTCCACTCTAGACATGGAATGAGTATCATTCCTAATCTGATGGATAAACATGGGTCTATCAGATTATAGCTCATACCTTTAACATACCAATACAACTGAGCTCCATAAACTAAACTGTTGTATGGAGAGTAGTTTGTAGACTGAATAAAACAATTAAGATTATATTATATCAGATAATATTTCCTTTAGTAGTTTAATCAAAAAATTTATTGCCATAGAAATTCTCCGATATGTATTCAATTATATAGAATTCTCAAATCACAAATATATTTACATTCAACTTGTACAGTTAATATGAATTGGATGGAAATATTTTTTGTTATGATTGTTAATAATGATGGTTAAATGTTTCTTAAAATGAAATTGCTTCCTCTTACTATTTCATTTCAATTACATATATATATATATATATATATATATATATATATATATATATATGTGTGTGTGTGTGTGTGTGTGTATAAAATGTCTAAATTGCTCTAGTGATGTGTTAATAGATCATAAGTTTAATCACAGACAATAGGCATTTAGTTTTTGTATGTTATGAACAAGCCTGGCTTATTGTATTTCTTGTAATATTCATAATATAGATACAGTTAGTGTTTACATTTATGCTGAGATATTGACCAAGCTGATTATGATATGATGAGATTGTGTTGTTTATGGTACGATACTAAAGATGCTACACTTAAAAAGGACTATATAACATATTTTCCCAAGTACTAAGAAAAAAAACATTACTATCCTATATATTTCTCTGTACTGTAAAATTAGAGTTTTTAGAAATTTCATTGTGAACTATGCAATCAATATGATATTATAATAATAGAGTTTGTGTATAGTAATTACAGACAGTGTAATTAATTAATCATGTCAGAAGTGATATTCATCACTCTTGCTGATATACATATAGTTATCTTGTATTACTGGCATGTTTAAATGATCAAAACTTCAATATATAGACATTGTTAAATAGGAGTACATTCAGATAAAATGAGCTCTTCTTTTTTCTTTTTTTCTCCTTACTTTTCCCTTTCCTTCTTTCCCCTTTCCTTATATGAGAGGTTTCCAGTATATAATACTTATTAGTGTGGTAGAGATACTAATATAAGTTACTAATATAAGTTAGAATTAGTAGATTCTCCGAATATATCTATTAATTACATAGTTTATATTCTTTCTGAGTATTGTCCAACAGGCAAACCAATCCTTTATCAAACTCATCTTCTTTGTCTGTTTATTACCATAGAAAGACAAAGTCTAAATATGTTGAAGAAGAATATAAACAGTTTTAAGATTGTATGGTTAGCCAGCTACTAAATTATATGGTCGAATGACTGCTGTTAATTCAGAAACTACCTGTTTCATATTAAGAGAAGTTGCAATTAGTTACAGTTTCCAAAAACTCACTCTTCTATTAATTACCCTGAATAATTTTGCTAGTTTAATGACAGTATAAAAACATTCGTTCCATTGGTATCATCAAATTTACCATACATGGTCAAAATGGGTTTCAAATATTGAGAATTCCAATCCAGGCAAATTACCTTAACTTGCTTATACTTACTAATTTACATGAGGAGATCAACATAATTCTCCATAATATAGAATATTATGTGCATCTTTCATTACACGTTAAAGCAATAGTAATATTATAGAAAGTATATGTTACTAAGTTTTGTCTCTTTAAGTAAGAGAGATTCAGTAAGACAGTTTCTTATTATATACCAAGTGTATGTCATACATCTAGATGCTCTAAGTAAAATTTTGGGTAGCTAATATATCTGTTCATTAGCCTATGTCGTAGCAGGATATGAGTTCCTAGCATTTGAATGTGTCTCTATATATTAGTAGTCAGATATAAACCAAGTTTGAAATAGCATTATGACACAATGTTCAAAACAATGTAGATATTGTGAGAACAGACATTCTTTCCTGTTGCGGTTCTCTGCTCCAGTTGAATAAATTAGGCATTTGATCCCTTGCTGGGCTTAAGCAGTGTTGAATGTCTTAAAAAAATCATAAGTTACATCGCAGAATGCTGTATCCAATTTAAGCGTATTACATTTAACTCAGTTTACCTTACTAATTGGCTATCCTAATTTTGAAGATTTTGAACAGTGAAAGGTTCTGTTATATATAAGATAACAACACTGCATCATTGTTACAAACTATAATCAGCTTCTCCATGCAGTGAAGTGCAAGATCATAGAGTGCAACAGCTCTGCAAAGTAATTTTTGATAGTGTAAACTACAGCTGTCTTACCAGGGATGTGAAGTGAAATATTTCTTTAGCCTTTATAGTTGTCCCAAAGCTGATAACACTTAGATTACTTTTCAGTAAAAATTATAAGCTTAAGTCCTAATCAAGGATCACTTATGTGTAACTATTAGTATTTTCTGCTAACATCTAATTGCTTTCTGTGATTTTGTAAGAAAGATTTCTATTTGGGAACATCATTCTTCACTGAATCACATCATTTGTTAATGTTTAGCTGCAGATTTTAGTTATCCAGCCACCTCTAGAACATCTATGATGCATCCTGTATCTTGTCCTGTAGCACAATGAGGAGATGCCAATGAAGTGCATTGCATTTGTCAAAAAAAAAAAATAAATTAATAAAATAAAAAACATCTGTTTACAGTTGGTATTTATAGTAAACTAGTAAGGTTATTATCAGCATGGACATCCATAATAACTCCTTGAACATGGAGCTGCTTATAAAATAAAAAAAAAACAAAGTAAAAGAAATGGAGGAAACTTTAATTTACAAGCTAGATTCACCTCAGAAGATCCACAAAGCTGTTATTTGCTGACATTATTGTTTCCCGTTGCAATGGGAACCCAAGTGAAGTCAAAACCTGCCCATCTGATGTTGTAAATCTTTGTTTATTTATTACAGATAGGACCTCAGTTCCTTCCTCAGAATTGATACGGCCATTTCCCAACTCGCACAAGCCAAAAACTCTCAGCTAAGGACCTACCCACAATGCCCTTCTCATAGTTATTCCAGATCACATTTGGCACATTCCTAGTCAGATGTGTTAGTCATCTCTCTCAAAGCTAAGTAGAAAATTGTTAATTTTATGACAGTTTTTCTTCAAAATTACTCATTTTTAGTCAAGTTAGCCTTTTCTCACTGTCGCCTATAACCTAAGCCTATTTCCAACCCTTTTCCTTGGTAATTTAATGTTTTACCTTTTTTGGTACTGTCCCTCTCTCCTGTTTTTGACACGCCTTTCCTTTTTACTAGTGGTATTCTTTAAAATACCATCACTGGTATTTTCTCCATTATTTTTGTCTATAGGATGGCATTGTTACCTTACCATTTCAGACAAAGCTAAGTTGGGATTTAAACAGTGTGACAAGTGTGGATGTAAGATGCCTAACTCAGATACACATGTCCGTTGTGTCTACTGTTTGGGCGTGGATCATATTAAAGCTGACTGTGACATTTGTGCTAGTTTTAGTAATCGGACACTAGCAGAATGTAAGAATAAAGTTATTTTAAAAGGTTTACTCAAGACACCTTTCTCGGAGGCTCTATCTGGGTCAGAGGTCTCATCCACTCCTATGACCAAAATCATAAGGAAAATGGAGTCACTCGGTTCTTGCATCTCCGTCAGTTATGGAACCGAGTCAGCTCCATGCTTCACTGGTGCCCTCGGCACAGACATCTTTGGCACCAGAGTCTGTGTCCTCTCCCTTGGTGCCGACTATGATATTCACTCCTATTTTGGTTACAACCACTGCACGACTGACTTTGGTGCTGTCCTTGGCTCCCATATCAGCTCCGATGACTGTACATGCCTCAGCACCATCCCCAACCATAGTGATGACAGTTTCTTTGGCTCCATGGGCTCTGATGACTGTACATGCCTCGGCACCATCCCTGACCACAGTGCCAACAGTTTCTTCAGCTCCATCGGCTCCAAAACTTGAATACCTCCCAAGAACAAGATATTCTCCAAATTACGACCCTTTTTTGGGGCAGAGGTTTAGCCCCTTTCTAGAAAGACCTGCTTCCCCTTCAGTAACCTCCTTTAGATCCACTAGGAGATTTAATGAACTAGACCTAGTGCGGGTTGTGGACCAGCTTCTGTCAGCTAGGGGATTGTCCATTCCAGCTAGACTTTCCATCCCTCCTGGCTTGGAATCTTTTACATCTTCCCCTGTTTATCCTCCTCCAGCATCCACCCTGATCTTGTTACCAATATCCTCTTCGGTACATACTGTCTCAGCTCTGACAGCAGTGTTTCCCCTATTGGCACTGACCACCCTTGCTGCATTTTTTCTCGGAGTGGTGCTTGGACCGTCTGTACCTTGGTACTTAGTCTGGCACCTATTTTCTCACTGGCACCGTCTATGTCCATGGTTCTGATGGCTTCCAGTTCTCTCAGACCCCCTCAACTGGAGGTGGGGCTCTTCGGGGTGGGGTGTGACCCCGGTTCCATGGTTGCCTCTCCTGGTTCCGGGTTCCTATCCCTCCTCGAGTGGGCCTGCTGTACAGGTGATGGAAAGGGTCCTTCATTCCGGAGGCTCACAGTCAGAACCAATGACATCAGTATCAGAAACCCCCCCTGCATGCACCTCTTCCAACCTGCTATGTTAGGTCCCCGGGAACGGGAGTCACAGGAACCCCCTTTGAAAGGAACCCCTTCTCTGGAGTCCTTCTGGAGAGCCACCCCGGAAGAAACAGTGCAAGAGGAAGCACCTTGATTCCCAGGAGGAATCTGTCACAGAAGACACTGATTGTGATGAGGAAGAAGGGTCCACACGTTCTCCCCCAGATGACGTTTCATTCAGAGACATTCCCAAAATCCTCAAACAGCATGGGGAATGAAAGTCCTCTAACCCTTCTTTTGAGGAATTGGTGTTCCTGCAGGCCTTCCGTGCCCATCCATCTACTTCCTGGGTGACCCCACCAGCAGATGACCTTGTTAAACTAATTGTGCAACATGCCTGGAAGGCCTTGGACAATGTAGAACCTGTCCCCCAGAGGCCAGACAAAATTGTATCTACACCTGAAGACCATCCCCACTGGTCCAAGCAGTTGACAGTTGATTCTATGGTCACGGCGGTGACCACCAAGAGGGAACTGGCAGAAGATAGTTCCAATGTCCATCTTCCAAACAGGGAGTCCAGGACTATGTACAGACTAGGGAAGCAGACTTATGCTTCAGCAACCTGCGCCATTCGGTGGCTGAACTATCTGGCACACTTTACTCGCCTACAAAGAGACCAAAATGTCTTCCTCTTTGGTGGGGGTACTACCTGATGAGGTGCGTGACACTGTTGCCTCACAGCTAGCTCCCCTTGAATCCATCTCAAACTCCTCGAGGCATTTGATATCTCACACTACCGAGGGGCAGCTCGAACTGCCGCATCTGGTGTTGTCATCAGATGTAATGATTGGATGCGGTTGTGTGACTTCACAGACCCCTTTAAATCTTCCTTCATCAATGCACCTGTCGATGAATCTGCACTGTTTGGACCCAAGATATGAGACACACTTGCACGTAGTGAGAAAGATGGAAAGACCTTGTTTGCTGTAGGCATACACTTTTCCAACCCCCAGAGGTCCTACTCCAGGAACCAGAAGGGAGGAATGATGTGGTTCAAGAAATCCCAAGGATCCTTTTGTGACACTCGTGGTGAAGAATCCCCCTGGGGCAGAGAGGGCAACTCATATGGGAGACACCCCTTTCGGGGTAGAGGGGGTCCACGTAACCAGGGCGACAGAGATTCTTTCTCCAGAAGACCCTACCAGCGCTCCTGAGCAGTGGCCTGATTGCTTTCTCTGGAAGCAGTCAGGGTTTTTTTCTCTGCATCTACCAGCCTGGCATCTTATTACTACCGATGTTTGGGTGCTTGGAATAATATCCAGAGACTACCAAATACCATTCAATTTAACTCCCAGACCCATCAAATGAATCCCTGATGTACCACCCAATCACAGGGAATTAGCAGCCTTAGAAACAGAAAAGCTGCTAAGAAAAAGTGTCATCCAACCAGTCCCACCAAACCAGACAGAATCTGGGTTTTACTCAAGGTTTTTTTAGTGCCAAAAAAGACAGCTGACTGGAAACCAATCCTGGATCTCAGCCTACTGAACAAATTTATCAAACCTAAAAAATTCCTGATGGTTACAGTACAGTTCATTCTTCCCTTCCTAGGGAGGGACAATTGGATGTGCTCTATAGACCTCCAGGATGTGTACTACCACATAAAGATGGATCACCGGTCCCAGAAGTTTCTCCGCTTCAGGCTGGGAGCCAATCACTACCAGTTCAGGGCACTGCCATTCAGTCACTTGACAGCCCCCTGAGTGTTCACCAAATGTATGGCAGTTGTGGTAGCTCATCTTTGACTACAAGAATTCCAGGTGTTTCCCTATCACGAAAGGGTTCACATCTAGATCAAGAGAGGCCATTGTGCCCCTCTACTCATTGCTCATCAGGCCCATAATTGAGTACAATCTCCCATTTGGGATGTACCTTACCCGACACCTGCAACAGCTGGAGAGACCTCAAAAATACCTCTCCAAGAGGATTGTGGGCCTCACACAGATGCCCTATGCAGCTCGACTAAAGAAACTCCAGATCTACTCAGTTGCTTACCGCCTACTCAGAGGTGAACTCTGCCTGACATACAAGGCCATGTCTAACCTGGAATTGTTGGACATGCTCCACCTCAAGAAAACCAGATCCATTAGAGCTACATGCTCCAGGGATTTAAACCTTAGCACAACAATAAATAGGACATGCTGTAGGGATAGATTCATATCCCAAAGGCTTCTCGCGCTCTGGAATAGAATCCCAGTCCGTGTTAGGCAGAGCCCCTTGCTGACCCTCTTCAAGAAGAATCTTGATGAGTGGATGGGAAATCGTAAATTTGCTCCTGGGATCACTTCTATGGCCCTGCTGGACAGAGGCTCAGGAATCTAGTCTAAAAGGGAGGAGAAAGCCAAAACATTCTGGCTAGGCTTATAAATGCCCTAGGGCAGATAGCCTAGTACCTACCTATGAACCTATGAACCTATGACTGGCTCCTTACTGCTCCGACCAGGAATCTCCTAGTCCACAGCCTCTCTTACACTCAAGGTCTCGTTCTCCGCTTGGCAATTGCAATCAACAAAGACAAATCTCAGATGTCCCCAATGAAGACACTGGAATTTATTGGAGCAGTCTTCGACACAACATCCTGTCAAGCTTCTCTCCCCCCTCACAGGCTTTTGAAAATAAGACACTATATAAGTACCACTGGTGAGACTGCACATGAGAATCCTGCAGTGGCTCGTTTATGCACAATGGTCATTGTTAAACCACTCACTCAACTACATGATACGCCTTACAAACTGTTGCAAGGAAAAAATGCTATGGTGGATGAAGCCACAAACAAATCTTTGTTGTTGACCATTCTGTCTTCCCCAACCCACAGCTACGGTGATCATGGACACTTCACTGTTAGGATTGGGGGGGGGGATTTCAAGGGAAAGACTGTCCAAGGCACCTGGACCCCCATCGAGGCCAACTTGCACATAAATATCCTGGAACTGAGGGCAGTTCTCTTAGTGTTGCAAGTGTTCCATGCATCCCTACCCTTGGGGGCCATTGCAATTCAGTCAGACAACATGTCAGTCGTCTGGTATATCAACAAGCAAGGCAGAACCAGATCTTTCCCCCTGTGTTGGGAAGCCATGAGGATTTGGCACTGGGTGATAGCTTCCAATCACTTTCTTATAGCAATGTACATTCCCGAGAGTTCCAACCTTATTGCGGACAATCTGAGCAGGAACAACCTGATGCCTCATGAGTGGTCACTCAACCCTGTAGTAGCAGATCAGATCTTCCAACACTGGGGCAAGCTTTGCTGCAACCTGTTTGCTTGCCCTCTAAACTACACATGCAGAAGCTATTTTGCCTTGATCCCCCCTCAGGGGGAACCATTGAGGGATGCTCTAATTCACGATTGGCCCCCAGGTCTTCTGTATGCCTTTCCCCTATTTCCCCTCATTCCAAAATTTCTCCAGAAAGCTCAGAGGTTGAAAAGCAAAGTGATCCTTATTGCTCCCTACTGGCCACATCAAGTCTGGTTCCCATTTCTATGGCCTCATCTAATTCACAGTCCGTGGATCCTGGATCATTCCCATGACCTGTTATCTCATCCTCAGGGACTGATTCATCCAAACCTGCATAGTCTCATGCTCACAGCTTGGTTCCTCCACTTCCAATGATTGCCAGGCTGCCTGACATCCCATCTCCTATTCGTGAAACTCTTCTGGCCTCACATAAACCTTCCACTAGAAAGGTTTATTCTAGTAAATGGACTAGGTTCTCTATTTGGGCCAAAGACCAGAACTTAGACCCTTTCTCTATGCCTATTCAAAATATCCTACAATACCTGACTACTCTTTTACATGCGGGAGCCTCAGCTTCAATGATCACTGCACATTTAGCAGCTATCACCAATTTTCATAACGGTCTTGATAATCCTTCAGTTGTGTCACACTGCCTATGCAAGACATTTTTGAAGGGAGCATTACATGTTAAACCTCCGGTCAAACCTCTCTTAGAACCCTGGGACATGACTCTAGTGCTTCAGTCTCTCACAGGTTCTCCCTTCGAGCCCTTTGATTCATGTGATTTGAAATTTTTGTCATGGAAAACCATACTTCTAGTAGCACTCACCTCAGCAAGAAGACTATCTGAGTTGCAGGTCTTGAGTGTCAAGAGTCCTTACTTGATCTTCCACATGGAAAGTGTGTCCCTTCGTACTGACCCTTTTTTCTTGCCCAAGGACATTTCTGGCTTTTCCATTAACCAATCTATTGACCTGACGGTTTTCTTCCTAAGGCATTCTAATAGAGGGGAGTACCTTTTGCACACCCTTGATGTGAACCAGCAGCTTCATTTTTATTTGGACAGGACTAAATCTTTCAGGAAAACAGACCAATTTTTTGTGGCCTTTGCAGGAAACAGATTGGGTAAACCTGTTTCCAAAGTGACTTTATCCTCTTGGCTTAGAAACGTCATTACCTTTATATAACAACATAATAAGCTATATTTACCTTACAGAATAAAGACTCATTCTACTAGATCTATGGCTACTTCTGTAGCTTTTAATTCCAGAGCCTCTATGGATGATATATGTGCAGCAGCCACTTGGGCAAGACCTCATACCTTTATATCTCATTACAAACTGGATTTGGCCTCCAGGGGATGAGCATCTTTTGGTTCTATGGTGCTCAGGAATATCCTTCCTTAGGGCCACTCAAGACTCAAGTAGCTGGGGACTCGGTCCTATCTGTAATGAATAAACAAAGATTTATAACATCAGGTAAAGAAGTGATGCCTTACCATAATGTTTCATCTGTGTTGTAGATCTTTGTTCATTCATTACTTCCCACATTACTTCCCCCTGCCTGGACTCCTGGTGGACTTTAGGGACTCCTGGTTAGGGTATTTGCTCAGAGCCTCCTACTATTTTTTCTATTGCTACATCTTTTATCTAGGGTGGGCAGACTCAATCTGGAGTAACTAGGAGAGGGGCTTTATGGGTAGGTTCTTAGCTGAGAGTTTTTGGCTTGCGCGAGCTGAGAAGCGGCCATATTGGTTCTGAGGATGGAACCGAGGTCCTATCTGTAATGAATGAACAAAGATCTACAACACAGATGGAACGTTATGGTAAGACATAACTTCTTTTTTGATTAATGCAATGTAGACTAAATGAGCTTGTGAGGCATTCAAGGCAAAAAAGCTTCACATAATTTTCCCTCCTTTTATGTGATGAGTGTGAATTAGGAGAAAGGGAAAAAAAAAAAAACAAGCCAGAGTGAGAATAAGGGAAAAGTAATGAGTCAATAACCGGTCTGGACCACAACCAATAAGTTCACAAGCACCACAGCATGACCCAACCACACTATAAAGCTTATCAGTGTTAATTTACATCCTTTTATCCCAAACAAGACTGCAAAATGACAAAGTTTATTTTGACAAGCTAGCAAATATGATTCAGCACTCTATATCACTCCAAACATTACAGTGGTAATGGCAACAGCACTCAACCATCTGGTAGATATGGTAACATTCATACTCGCCACATTAGCTTAATCAAGATATTTAGAAATGATTACCTAAGAAACATATGGATAAAGCTGTTGTACTTATGCTTATAATAATAATTTAAATATACCAGCAGATTAGTGATCCTGTATTTTGATAAAAAAGCAATTGTGGCAAGTTTTATGAAAGTTATTTTAATTAAATAAGCGAATAAAAGCAGCAACAGATATTTAACCAAACTGACAGGCACTACCATGTTTAGCCATGATATTGATTTAAAGCATACTACCAATAAATAATGTCTCATTTAACCAAATTAACTAATACTTAAATTACTCAAGAGACACTAGTAAACTGAGAACAAGGGAAGTATTCATTAGATACAATAAGAAGACCATGCATATATTATATGTTGCAAAATTTTAAGTTCAATAGTACAAATTTCTATTTTCACTAGTATATTAAAATAACCCATCTTGACCTACCTGTACCTGTGGGAAGTTATTTAACACGTCAGCATTCTAAGATAGATATTAATGGTTTCTTAATAGATTAAATAACTTTTGTGTTAAGAGTCCATACAGAGGATACTTTCTCATTTTAGATAGTTACAGATGATTGTTTGCATTATAGTTGATTCTTTGATAGAATTAGTTGAGACATCTATTTTTTTGAAACAGTTATTTTGGGATCAGTCTTTTGTTTTTTCTTTTTAACATCAGTGCAGGCATTTGTTTCTTTTATTCTTTTGAGAGATGGGGATACGCAGTCCATATCTTCTGGAATCACGTTGTTATTTTTAATAAAAGAAGAAGCTTCTTCTAAGTCATTAAAGGTTCTCATCTCATTGGCATATAGGATTTTTATCTTGGCTGGAAAGGCAAGCTGTGCTTTGATGTTGTTTTGCTTTAGTAGTTTTATTATTGGCCAAACCTTTTTTCTCTGTTCTATTATTCTGGTGGAGTAGTCATTATCAAACCTTATTGGGTTTTGATTATATTTAAAGGGTGGTTTCCTCCAAGCAGAATTTAAAATTAGTTCCTTGTCCATATATGAAAGAAACTTTATAACAATTGATCTTGGAGGAGCATTTGTTAAGTTAGAAGCAGGTTTCCCCAGTGCTCTGTGCGGCGCCCTTTCAATTCCAAAGGAGAGACCTTCTTTCAAGTCTAGAATTCAGGTATTCAACTTGTTAAAAATGAAATAATGTCCTCACCTTCTGCCTTTTCAGGCAGTCGAAAGATCCTTGTGTTATTTATCCTTTCCCTGTTTTTTTAAATCATCCACCTTGTTAAGCAGCCAAGTATTCTGTTTAAGCAAATATTCTTTTTGGGATTCTTCTTCTTTGAGTCTCCCTTCAATGTCATTTAGGGAGGACTGTATATTTCTTATTCTTGTTTGATGTTGCTGTAGTAGTTCATTGAGGGTATCAGTCTGTTTTTGAGAGTTTAATGTGAGGTTTTCTAAATCATCTTTGAAACCATCCATCTTCAGAGACAGTTCCTGTATGGTAGTTGTCATCAATTGTAGCTCTTTCTTTAAAGCTGTATCAGGATGAGAATTCCTTGAGTTGCTCATTTTCAGTGACTAAGTATATCTCCATGTTTCTTGAAAGGAAAATTGTTATAGAAATCCACCAAATTTAGTATTTATATTGTTTAGTCATTTATCTATAATTTTTTTTGTATTTTTTTCTTGAAAATAATTTGTTAAAAATTTCCTTATTTATTTTACTAGTTTATGGAGTTCTGAAATTTTGTTGCTTTCAGTTGGCCATTCAGGCTCTGCCCCGAGTTAACAATTTTTATTTGCATAGAGTATGACTCCACCTCATTTGATCAACTCACTACCATTAAGAGAATTTAAGCGTATATCACAAAATACTTCGTAAGATAGATACAGAAAGGAATTTTTGCTAGAAAGTAAAAAGAGATTAAAAGCTATGGGATATAATGAACAAGTTTTGGATAGTGCATTGAAATTCTCTCTTGAAAGGGATGGTACCGAAGCTATGAAAAAGAAAGTAGAAGGCACTATTAATTTAAAGTCCACATTTCCTGGCAGAGATTTATATTTTGTATCTAAATTTTCCCCCTTTCCCTCAATTATGAGGAATTTGATTCAGGTTTTTTGGCATATAGTGGTATGTGTGTGGATGAAGTAGTGGGTGAACTATTTCCAGGGATGGTTAAATTTTCTTATGGTAGATATTTAAATCTGAAGGAATTGTTAAATATACCATTATACAGTGTTGATAAGGCAATGGTTGGATCATATGTTTGTGTAGGTGCAGCGTGTGTGTGTGTATATCAGAAAAAATTTCTAGCACCACTATTAATGGACGAAAATTTGCTTGCAAGGCGAGATTCACTTGAAAATCCTGTAGGGTTGTATATGTAGTGGGGTGTGGCTGTGAGGTTACAAAATGGTACTTAGGTCAGACAAAAAGAGCAGTGAAAGTTAGAATATTAGAGCATTTGGGGGACATACGTAATAGGAATTTTAGAAGCCCAGTGGGAGAACATTTTTGTAATACACATGTGGTGATGTTAGATCATTCTTTTTCAGTGTTCTTGCCAGCCCAAGTTTATTTAGAGGTGGTGATGAGAGGCAAAAATTAAATTCATTGGAAAGTAAGATGATTTAGAATTTTGGTACATTGTCCCCTAGGGGACTTAATTTAGAAGTTAACTTAACCTAATTTAATACAATTTGTTTAATATCTATGTGATTTAATAATATTGTCATTATGCACATTTTTATTGTGTAAAACATTTGTAAATAATATATTTTTTTATTTAGCAGCAAGTTGGATGCATAAATGGACTGCAAAATGGAGTTGTGCGTGTTAAAATAATTAGCAGGAATTAATTGTTTAATGAATGTGGGGTTCACTTGATATTTATTGTGAATGAGCACTTTGTGATGTATCCTTGAAGTTAAAAAGCCAAGGTACCAGATGGTGATTTGGTGATATTAAACTTTTTACAACTACTGCTGGTTGTTGTTTTTTTCCTCATTTGAACATCTACTATTATAGGAAATTTATCTACACAACTGTCCTTTTCTACAACCCAAAATGTTTATATGCAAATTTGCATTTTATTTCAATATTATTTTCTACCGTTGAAGTACTAGTAGAACTGAAAATTCATAATGCAGATTTAAGTAGCAAAGTCTGAGACTGTGCCTATGTGTGTGGGTATTCTTTTAATCAAACTCAAATTACAGCATTTATTGTCCCCAGCATTCTATGACATAATAGAAGAAGTTGAATCATGGAGTCTGGTCTTAGTCTATTTCTGACTATAGTGTTGACAGCTCAGTGTATACTTCTTATTGTGAATTTGGAAATGGCCAACCTATATTAACTATATCCACGTTCACAAAATAAAGTGTACACTAGGCTGTTGGGCTATGGCCAGAAAGAGACTGTATCAATAGAGTCCATGCCATATAGCAATTATAATTGTTGTTCACCACTAGGCAGTTTAAGTGTTCTGATGCCCAACTACCACACAGATGCCAAAGTTTTAACATTGCATATTAAAATTTCTGTCCTCCTTCATTTATTCATTCAGGTTTTTAGCACACAGGCAGTCTTCCTGAAAGGTATACTCAAAGGCCATGCATTCAGGTGAAAGTACTTGTCCCATTCACACTTGTAATAGGGTGATAAGAGACAGTAGTTTAATTTATAATTTTACTATGGAATTTATGTGGAATGATTCTTAATGCAATGGTTGGCCATATATGCAACTATTTAACACATGTCATGTGTGTATATCTTTTATCACAGTTAACTATAGAAGAAAAAAGTAAAAATTCCCTTTCCAGGTCACTAAATGCCCCTGTGGACCTCTGCCCCCCAAACCTTTGGCAATTCTGGTCTCAGTTAACATTGCCATGTAAGGTTTCTTACACAATAATACAGCAGTGTCACAGGCTCAGTTAGCAGCAGCACAAACAAATCAGGCATTGTTACATCACAACTCCATTGTGACAGAGACAGACTTACCATCAGCATTATAATATCAGTTAGTGTCAGAACCACAGTTACAATCAGTGTGGAATTGAAAGATTTTGTTACTCGTAATATGGTAGTGTCAGAGCCTAAGTTACCAGCAGCACAGAAAACATAAGCTGTGTTACATTTCAATGCAGTAGTCCCTGAATCTCAGTTGCTATCAGCATGGAAGTTGTTATGCGTTGTTACACTATGAGAGAGTGGTGTCACTGCCTCGGTTACCATCAGCATGGAACACACAGGCTGTGTTACATCATAATACAGTAGTGACACCCCCTCAGTTAACATCATCACAGAATACACAGGCTGTGTTACATTATAATAATGTAGGGTCAGAGTCTCAGCATCAGCATAAAACAAACAGTACAGGCTTTGTTAAATCATTATACTGTGATGTCAGAGCCTCAATTACCATACATATGGATCACACAGGCTTTTTACAATACTATACAGCACTATTAAAGGCTTAGTTACCATCGGGAAGACTTTGCTACATCATAGTCCAGTAGTGTCAGAGCCTCAGCTTCCATCAGCATGGAACACACAGACTTCAACTAATCCATCCATCCTCAACTCAGTCTATGCACATGGGGTTGGGGTGTCACTTCAGCAGTGACAATCATCTCGAGCCAAGGTTTACACCACCAGGTGGCTAGCCCTGCCACAGTAGTTCATCTGTACCACTCACTCACACCTACAGCCAATTTAGAGTATTCAATCCACCTACTGCATGTGTTTGGAATGTGGGAGGAAACCAGAGCATCCAGAGGAAACCTACAAGACCGCAAAAGAGAACATGCAGACTCCACATAGAAGGCATCCCAGCTGAGAATCAAGCCAGAGAACCTCTTGCTGTGGGGCAACAATGCTAACCACTGCACCACTGTGGCCATCCAAACCATAGCGGCCATCCATCATCACCATAAAACAGCAGGTTAGAGCCTTACTTACCATCATCAGCAGAGAACAATATAAGCTTTGTTACATCAAAATGAAGTAGTGTCAAAGTCTCAATTAACATCAGCGAGGAACATTATTGATTCTGATACATCTTAATGCTGCCGTGTCAGAGCCTCAAGTACCATCATCTTGCAACACACAGGCTTTGTTTCATCACAATACAGTAAAGTCATAGCTTCAGTTAACATAATCATGGAATACTAAATACTTTGTTACATCATAATAGACTAGTGTGAGAGCCCCAGTTAGCATAAGCATGCACCACTCAGACTACATTACATCATGTGGCATGGAACACACAGGTTTTGTTACATCATAATTCAGTAATGTCAAAGCCTTAGTTATCATCAGCATAGAACATTGCAGGTCTGATTGTATCATAATATAGTAGTTTCACTTCCCTTCTACTTGAAATGCTGAAACATTGTTTCATTATAATACAATAGTATCAGAACCTGAGTTGCCATCAGAGGCTTTTTTAACACCACCATGCAGTAATGTCAGGGTCTCAGTTACCATCGTTATGGGATGCCTGCATATGTTTTGTCATAATATACTAGTATGACAGCCTCAGTTTGCATCAACATGGAACAAACAGGCTTTGTTTCACCATATTATTGTAGATCAGAGCTGCATTTATCATGGAACAGTTCTATGTTAAGTCATAATACTATATTGTCATTGCCTCATTTCTGTCAGGATAGAACACACAGGCTATCTTAAGTCATAATTCACTAGTGTCAGAGCCTCATCTGTCATCAGCATGAAAGAAACTGCCTTTGTTGGATCATAAAGCAGCAATGTAAGAGCGTCATATACTATCATCATTGACAACAATGGCTTTGTTGCATCATAATACAGTATTGTTAGACCCTCAGTTATTATCAGCACAGAACACACAGGCTGCATTACATTATACTACAGAAGTGCCTGTGTCTCATTTACCATCATAATGAAAATCTACAGGTTTTGTTATTTCATTATACAGTAGGATCAGAGCCCCTATAACCATCAGCATGGAATCTCCAGATTTTTTTTGTCATAATGCAGTAGTGTTGTAGCATTGGTTGCCATCAGAACATAACAATACAGGATTTGTTAAATCATAATACCATTTGTGAAAGCCTTGGTTAACATCAGCATGTAAAACGCATGCTTTGTTAGATCATTGTACAGTAATGTCAGAGTGTTGGTTACTATCTGCAAGGAGCACTACAGGCTTTGTTATAATATGGTAGTGTGAGAGCCTCTGTCACCATCAACATTATACACTACAGGCTTTCCTACATCATGATACAGAAATTTACAATCAGCATGGCACACACAGGCTTTGTTACATAACAGTACAGTAGTGTCATGTTACATTATAATACAGTAGAGCCACATCAACACTTACTATCAACCTACAACTCTAAAGACATTTGCTACATCATCAGTATCCAATTCTCACGTACCATAAGTGTAGAATGCAAAGGCTTTGGTACATCATAATTCAGTAGAGCCAGAGCTTCCTTTACCATCAGCATGGGTTTGGTTCATCATAATTCAGTAGTATCAGAGTGTTAGTTACCACCAGAATAGGACACACAAGTTTGCTGTATCATAATATAATACAGCATGGAGCACTACAGGCTTTGCTACATCATAATATTGTTGAGTGACAGCATCAGTTTACATCAGCATGGAAAACACAGACTTTGTTACTTCGTTTTAAAGTACAATCAGTGCCTTGCTTTCCATCAGTATAAAACAGACAGGCTTTATAACATCATAATAATATCAGAGTCTCAGTTAACTTCAGCATAATACAATGCCTAATGGTAATTCATTTTTTAATTAAATTAAATTTTTTAAATTTTTTATTTTTAATGGTAATTAATGGTAACAAGTAAGTTTTTAATACTTTAGTGCATTCCTGTCAAGCTCTTAGAACAAGAAGTCTGGGCAAAGTCTAAAATAATGGAGGGACAAAGACTCAAAAACAGGGACATATTTTAAATATTGGTCTTATAGAATTAGAAAGTTGCTAGAATAAGATTTGTGCTAGCATGCATTTTCTGAAGGATATGAAGTTTGAAACGCAAATGTAGGTAATCATTTATTGACTTTAATTTTCAGTGATTTACCAGAAGACCGCGACTGTTATGAGGAACAGACCAAAAATATGAGGCAAAATTCTGGACATCGAGCAAAAATGTGGACAATTGAGAGGTATGTTGTAATGCCAGAGCCTCAATTACAACAAACATAGAACACTTCAGGTCTTTTTACATTGCAATACACTAGTATCAATGCCAAAGTTGTCATCAGCATGAAACACTACTGACTTTGTTTACTCATGATACAGTAGTGTCAAGAGCTTCAGTTGCCATCAGCCTGGAACACTACAGACTTTGCTACACTATACTACAACAGTCTTATGCAATACTTGCCATCAACCTCAAATCAACATATATTGGTATATAATAATACTGAACTATTAGGGCCTCAGTTGCTATCAACATCGGAACTTGCAGACTTTGTAATGTCATAATACAGCAATATCAGAGTTTTGGTTACCATCAGAAGAGAGCACTCATCTTTGTTACATCATAATACGGTACTGTTAGCTCCTACCACAAGAATGGAACACACAGGCATTGTTGCTTCATAAAACAGTAGAGTAAGAGGATTAATTACCATCAGCATGGGACACAAAAGTCTTTGTTACATCATAATATGGTAGTGCAAGAGTGCCATTATCCATTACCATAGAATGCAGTTGTTTTGGGTCTATATTATATCGTCAAACTCACAGGAGTTTGAACGTGGTAAAATTGAACCATGATGTTCAAAACCCAAGAATTACAAAAACACAGAACAGCGATTTTTTTTCCCTGGGAAAAAAATTGCTGTTCCGGTACAAAAAAAACAAAAAAAACAATTACACTTAAACTAATGTGGGGGATTATGCCCCCCACACCCCCTACTTAAATATACCAACTCTGAGATTGCACCACAGTGGAGGAAATAGCAAAGCCCCGAAAATGGCCCATCGATTTTTTTTCCCTGGGAAAAAAAAAATTGGTGTGCCGTGACTTCGCTGTTTTCGTATTTCGAACATCATGGTTCGATATTACAAGGTTCAGACTCCTGTGAGTTCGACATTGTAATATAGACCCTTTGCTTTGTTACATCATAAACATACTCAAACTAATGGTGTAAAGTACTACCTATGTGGATTCAGAGGATACAGCAAACTTGTTAGCCAATAAATTAACTCCAGTTTTACCCTTGCATCATCCCCAGTCACACCCCAAGAAATATCTCCACTAACTATCACTAGGGAACAGGTCCTCACTGTGCTCTCTAAGGCCAAGAATATTAAGTCAATGGACTCTGAGAATATCCTGAGATGCCTCAGTTTACTTTCTCCAAGTATTTTGTATTTCTAATGCCATAACAGGAATGGACTCCATTCCTAAATCAAGTTATTATTAAAATTCATAAAATTAGTATTGTTTCAGACTTTGATGTTAGCCAAAAGTGCTTTTCACAGTACCTGCAGTGTGCCCAGAATTGAGTCCTTCAGCAATTCATATGGAGTTACATGTATTGTAGCAAATATCAGCACGATTGTAAAGTCTGTTTTTGTTAGACCATTGCTCCTTCTACTACTATTGGAACTGTCTGGATATCATTCTTCCATATTACTCTGATTACTACTTGAAAAACCAGAAAACCAAAAGGTGAACGAAAATAGCAGTCATACTGCAGAGATGAATTCTTCTTTAATAGATTTCAATTCTGGTACCTCGGCCTTCGCCTTCACAAGGAATATTTTCCACACAAAAAATCAGTCCTTATAAATGATCAAAAAATTGCATACTTAATTGAATTATTAACCAATTAACTAAATTGTGTTCTAAAACACTTGGAAAATCAAAAAAAAATTGCCAATTACTACATTAAATATGTGTATTATACAATTTAAATGTTTTGCTTGACAAGCTATTTTTTTACATTAAACTTAATATTAATATTAATGGTAACATACATCCTAAAACCAAATAATTATAGGACTTCTTTGTTTAAGTTTGCTTAAAAGTTAAACTACAGGCTAATACACTCAAGTGTACTAGCTTTTGATAGCATTTAATCGAAAAGCAAAGCATTTATTGTGTTTTCTGTTCTGTCTGTGAAAAAAAATTGAAAAACACAAAAAAAATTCTTGTTTTCCTAACTTTGCTGGCTAGTTTGTTCCAGTGATCAGATTTTGCTGATCCCTGGGCTTTGGCTTGGTTCCTGTGCTTCTCCATTTTCTTTGTTTGGTCAGGGGGAAGTTTCTTTACTCACCAGTGGGACTGGGGAGTACTGAGCTGCCTGTTTGTCCTCAGAGGAGTGGTTTAAGACAGTAACTTGTAGTTCAGTGGCCATTTTGGGTCATTTCCTGCCTTTTCCAGCCCCCTGCTATAAAGCATGCTTTGGCAGACTTTTCTGGCTGTAGAGAACTCAGTACAGCTCCTCGTGGTATCCAGCAGAGTTCCTAGAGCAGCAGAAAAAGGAAAAAGCAACTTTCCAGATTTTAAGTATTTTTTCTTGCATTTTTTGACCATTTGTGTTATTCGACGACTGTTTCTATCTATTTTATAGTGGTATTACCTGTTTTTCCTGTTTTTATAAGCTTTAATTGTTGGTTGCACTTCTTAGCTTAAGTTTGCTTAAAAGTTAAACTACAGGCTAATACACTCAAGTGTACTAGCTTTTGATAGCATTTAATCGAAAAGCAAAGCATTTATTGTGTTTTCTGTTCTGTCTGTGAAAAAAAAACTTGAAAAAACAAAAAAATATTCTTGTTCTCCTAACTTTCCTGGCTAGTTTGTTCCAGTGATCAGATTTTGCTGATCCATGGGCTTTGTCTTGGTTCCTGTACTTCTCCATTTTCTTTGTTTGGTCAGGGGGAAGTTTCTTTACTCACCAGTGGGAGTGGGGAGTACTGAGCTGCCTGTTTGTCCTCAGAGGAGTGGTTTAAGACAGTAACTTGTAGTTCAGTGGCCATTTTGGGTCATTTCCTGCCTTTTCCAGCCCCCTGCTATAAAGCATGCTTTAGCGTGCTTTAGCGTGATTTAGCGCGGAGTTGCCACTAGAGCAGCATCGGGCAGCGCCGGTTTAACAAGGTTAAACTTTTTCTGGCTCCATAAAGTCTGTTCTTCATTTTTTCCCTTAGAACTGCTCTACTAGTAACCTAAACAGTATATCCCTTGACTAAAACGCGCAGCACTTGTTCCTAAAAGTTTTTTTTTTTTTTTCTAAAAAAAAAAAAAAAAAAAAGCTCAGCACTTGTCACTTCTATATTATACAAAGACCCTCACTTGTGAAACCCCCCAGGAGTACCCACTTCCTTACTAAGTCCTCTCTTATTCAGTCTCATACCTAACTTCTTAATTTTTCTAGCATGTCGAAGGGCCAGATGCTGGCGTTCTCTCCTGCCCAGTTGGTGAAACTGGGAATATTGAGGCAATGTTACAATTGCCTCATGTACACAGACAACCCGCTCCTCCTCCCACATAACACAAATACTTGCGAGAGATGCAGCTATTTAGCCAAACTGGAGGCTGAGCTCTCTCAACTCAGGACTGGCAAGACCAGACAGGAGGAGAAGGCAACTACACACGCCACAAAACCAGCCTCAAATAATGCTACCACACCACTGAATCAAACACATAAGCACACAAAGACATACTCGGAGACTCTGAGTAAAAATTTACCTAAACAGCAGAGACCTCCAAAGCAGACACCCAAACAACTGCTACCTCAAGACACCCCACAAGCAACACATAAACCACAAAATCAGTATGCAAAGCAGTCACAGCCCTTAAGGCCAAATACAACACCAAACATACTTGTCATAGGTGACTCCATAGTCAGACACACTGATGTCCCACTCACCAGGCTGAACAAGGAGAGGGTCACAGTAAGCTGCCTATCGGGCGCTAGAATCCGCCACATAACACAAGCACTCGGGTCACTCCACGGCAAGTACAAATATGACACAGTCATTGTCCATGCTGGTGTGAACGACCTGAGACATACCTCCCTGGACTACATGAAAAGAGACATAGAGGAGCTCTCTGATTATGTAGCCCAGGCAGGTATGACCCTGACCCTGAGCAGTATCCTTCCTTCACCAAGAATGATGCCACAATATAGAGACAAGATGATCAGCTTTAACAATTGGCTTAATGTCTGGTGTCATTCAAAGGGGATCCAGTGTCTGTCTGCCTGGGATGACATGCTTGAAAAGCCACGCTGCTTCGCAAGGGATGGCTTGCACCTGTCACCCCTGGGATTCCGGATATTGGCTAAGGCTCTTGCCACCCCCATAGTGCCTTTTTTAGGCAAGGCTCAAATTCTAAACCTACCGCCCTAGAAAACAAAAATGGGAAGAAACTGAGGGTAATGCTGCTCAATGCCAGTAGTCTAAATCTCAAAATGCACGCACTCAAGGCCCTTCTCAGTATGGAGAACATCGATGTCTGTGCTGTAACTGAAACCTGGTTCAAGGCTCCTGAGAGCACCCCGGCACTATTAGGTTTTACCTCATATCATGCGTTCCGGCCCCAAAACCTAGACCACACCACAAAAGGAGGGGGTGTATCCATATTCATAAAGGATACCCACACCTCCAGGTTGGTGGCAATGCATGAAGCTTCGGAAACCATCCAGGTGCAACTAACCATAGGCAAAACTGCTCTACAAATTGTAGCATGCTACAGGCCACCCTCTCAAACTCAGGAACCCCACACAGCCTTCCTGAAGACACTGGAGGGTATAAATGTATCTCCAAACACCATCATATTGGGTGACTTCAACTACCCGAATATAGACTGGGAACATTACTCAAGCCCTAACTTTCTAGCACAACGGTTCCTGGAGTTCATAAATTCAAATGCCATGGAACAGCTAGTCACTGTTCCCACGAGAGGAGAAAATATACTAGATCTCATTATCACAAACATGGGGACAAAATGCTCCACACCAGAAGTATATCCCTCATTGGTGAGATTTGATCATAAACTAATCTCACTGGAAATCCACATCCTGCCCCCACCCCAAACAAAAAAGACCACAGTGAAGAACTTCTCTAAAGCAAACTTCACACTACTCAAGACTGGTGTGGTATCCTTCAAGGCCCCTGAGCCAGTGGAAACCACAACCCAAGCTGTGGAAGCCCTTACAAATGCCTTCTATGAACACCTCCAGGACTGCATGGATCAGGCAATCCCAAATAAAACCAAGACTCTTTCCACAAAGGGCAAACGTCCAGTCTGGTGGACCCCAGCCATTAACAAACTTTACAATAAGAGGAGAAAGCTATTACATGATAGAACAAAATCCATAAAAGGGAAGTCACCCCTGATCATTATTAGTAAAAAAATACGAGCACTCATAAAATCAACTAAGGCCAATTTTGACAGAAAAATTGCCATGGATTCAAAGGACAATCATAAGGCCAATCATAAGGCCTTTTTCAGCTATGTTAGGAACCTGGGTGGAAACTCCCAGATATGCTCAGAATTAGTCCAAAATGATACAAAAACACTGAACCCACAGACATTGCCAACATACTGGCAGACAGGTTCAGAGCAAACTTCACCCCCTCTCCCCCCCTAAAGGAGAGATAACTATCCCAGCGGAGTGTAGCCTCCCAGACATCTCAAATGCGCAGGTGAAAGCTGCTCTCTCTAAAGCTAAAACACAGCATCAATGGGACCGGATGGTGTCCCCAGCTGTGTGCTACACGAGCTAAATGAGGAATTAAACCCGCACATAAGGCAGCTGTTTAATCTCAGCCTTACCACAGGATACGTGCCCAAGGAGTGGCGACGGCAACTGTGGTCCCACTCCACAAAGGCGGTGCCTCTACGGACCCTGGTAATTACCGCCCCATAAGCTTAACAAGTCTAGTCTGCAAAGCTATGGAGAGGATCATAATGGAGCTCATAAACAAAGATATAGGGGACTTGCAGACATTGGACCCGACCCAGTTTGGCTTCGTCAAGGGCAGATCATGCCTTTTGAACTTGGTCGACTTCTTCGAAACAGTCACCAAGACCATTGATGAGGAAAGGCAGTCCATACAGCCTACCTTGACCTTGCAAAGGCCTTCGACACAATACCCCACTCGGGTATTGTAGAAAAACTTACCAGCTTAAATGTAAACCCATATGTCACAAGATGGGTTGCAAACTGGCTTAAGGACAGAACCCACAGAGTTAGAGTTGCTGGCGCTATGTCAGACTCCAAGCCGGTCACAAGTGGTGTCCCACAGGGCTCGGTCCTTGGCCCCCTATTGTTCGGCATCTACTTCTCAGAAGTACAGGCCAACATGGGAGGACTTTGGCTGACAAAGTTTGCAGGCGACTGCAAACTGGGCCATAGTGGAAAGTGCATCGGACACGGATATCCTTCAGAAGGGACTCACGGAAACAGATAGCTGGTGCCAGAGCCATGGCCTGAAGTTAAACGCCAAAAAATGTATAGTCATACCCTTCGGGAAAAACAAGGTAACCCCAAGCTACCATATAGGTGGCAATCCACTAAGCACAGAAGAGGTTATCAGGGACCTGGGGACCCAGGTTGACAGTGGCCTTTCTTTTGACACTCACATTGCTAAAGTGGTTAGAAAGACCTTCTACATTGCCCACCTGACCATGAAGGGATTCACATCCAGATCTAGTGAGGTCATTGTTCCCCTGTACTCTTCACTTATCAGACCAATGATCGAGTACAATGCCCCATTCGGGATGTATCTCACCTGACATCTGCAGCAATTGGAGAGACCCCAAAAGTTCCTCACCAAAAGGATAAAGGGACTCCAAAATCAGTCATATGCTGCCAGACTGAAGAAACTCCAGCTCTATTCAGTCGCATATCGTCTGCTCAGAGGTGACATATGGCTGACATACAGGACCATGCCCAACCCGGAATTGATGGACATGCTCCACCTCAAAAAATCCAAATCCACCAAAACCACTAGAGCAAGCGACTTAAACCTTAGCACGGATATAAATAGGACGTGCTGGAGGGATAGATTTATCACTCAGAGACTCCTTATGCTGTGGAATAAAATCCCGGTCCATGTGAGGCAGAGCACCTCGCTGGCTCTGTTCAAGAGAAATCTTGACCTGTGGATGGGAGATCGTAGGTTTACCCCGGGAATCATCTCTGTGTCACTGCTGGACAGAGGCACAACAAACTAATGGGCACAGTATTTTTTCATATAAGGGGTGGCGTAAGCCACAAAACTTTGGGCTAGGCTTATAAATGCCTTAGGGCAGATAGCCCAGTATAAACCTATGAACCTATGAACCTATGAACACCCACATCATTTTCTTTAAATTTCTAAATTCAAACCATTTGGATATAAGGTGTTAAAATTGATAATACATCTGGATTCCATATTCAATAACCGTCTTGAAAAATCAGTCAAGTTGGAATTCGCCCCACTGGGTTTGCCCAAAACACTAAAAATTAACCCATTAGCCAACCCCCCCATGCGATTCATGAAAATGACTGGCCACAGGGCTTTATAACCTTCTATTCCTTATGTCACCCAAATGTTCAAGAATTCTTAACTTTACTTTCCTCTTGGTCTGCCCAATATACCATTTCCTAGGTGAACAATTGCAACCTAATATGTACACTACACCAAAAGAGTTGCAATCAAAATGATCAATGGCCTTGAAACTTACTTCATTAATTTTGATGCCATCTAAATTTCTGACTCTAACACAAACCTTGCATCTCCCACATGCATATGTTCCAGAATTCCATCTTCTTTCCCTTTGATTTTTTGACCTTAATAACTCCTTTAAATTCTCAAATCTTCTATAAGAAAAAGTCACCCTATTGGGAAATAGTTGTCCTAACTTTTCATCCCTACTGATAATAGGCCACAGTGAAATCACCACCCTTCTTACAATATTTGAAAACTCAGAGAATCTACTAACAAAAAATATACTATCCCTCTGAGCATCTTCCAAACAATAACCTTCAGAAAAATCTTCTCCTTCAGTTACATTTATTCCCTTTTGTATACTATGCTTCTTCCTATTCATAGCCATGCCTAACTCATGTTCCACTTGATTTCTTGCACACATCAGCATTTTTTTAGAATAACCTCTAGTGCTTAAATTTAAATCTACCCTATTGAATTCCACATCCAGCATACATTTCTCTGATGTATTGACAGCAATATGCTTAAATTCACCCACTGGTAATGAACTTATAAGGTGGGTACTATGCATGCTTGAAGCATGCAAAAAATTGTTTGTAGCTGTTGCTTTATGATAAGGTCTATATTGTATCCTTTTATCTGAACCTACATAAAACTTTACATCAAGAAATTGAATTTCACACCCCCCAATCGTGTAAGTGAAATCCAAACCACATGGATTAGTTCTGTCAAAATCCCTAGGATCTCCCTTACACAAAAACAAAAGATCATCAATAAATCTTTTATATTTAATGACCTTATTACGAAAAAAATCACTGGAATAAATAGACATATTTTCAAAATGGGCCATGAATATGATGGCATACAATGGAGCATATGGGGCACCCATAGCTGTGCCCTCTTTTTGCAGAAAAAACTTTTCTTCAAACTCAAAACAATTGTGAGTTAAACAAAATTCCAACAAATTAATAATATAAAACGTATGTGGTCCTTCACCTAACATCTTGTTGACAGCCTCAAGTCCCCACACTTTGTTTATGCTGGTATAAAGTGACTTAACGTCCACACTAGCCCAATAATAGTTGTCCTCCCAAATCATCCCTCCCATGTTCCTATACACCTCATTTGTGTTTTTCACATGGGAGGGCACCCTGGTAAGGTAACTTTTCAACACAGAATCCAAGAAAATCCCTACATTCTGCAAATAAGCACTCCTTCCTGACACAATGGGATGACCTGGTGGATTCCTCAAATCCTTATGCACCTTGGGAATAATAAAAAATCTTGCATTCTTAGGAATTTAATATGTAATTTTTTAACATCTGTTGCTGTAAAAAAAACCCAGGCGTTCACCCTTTCTAATATGTCAAGTAGCATGCAATTAAAATCTTTACATGGGTTGATAGTCAAACATGCATAAATGTTCTCATCTGACAATAAACTCACGGCTATAAAGTTATACTTGTCCCTGGGTAAAATTACCCAATTACGCCTTTATCGGACTGAGTAAAAACATATTTATCTATCACCTCCCTCAGACCACACAAAGCTAGCCACTCATCCTTACTTAGATTAAAACTTTTTTTCTTAATTTGCTTAAATTTCTTGAATTCTTTTTCTAATTGACCACGTAAAGTTCTTTCAAAAACATTAATACTAACATTGGCTTTTGGTGGAACAAAATCACTAATAAATGGAATTTTTGGCAAATCAAACTTACCATAACCAGTGAAATATTCAAAGTCAGAAACCAAAGCATCAAAATTATGCCCTTCTCCAAAAATGTCAAACAATTCATTCTCGCGTAATGACATATCCATTAATGAATTATCAAATACAGATGTATTCATATTTTGCTTGTGCGTTTTATCAACATTCGCAAAAAAAGAATTCATCTCTGCAGTCTGGCTGCTATTTTCGTTCACCTTTTGGTTTTCTGGTTTTGCTGTGTTTGGGACTTGTATTTGTGTTTTTGGATATTACTACTTGAAAAATCCTGATATTTCTGTAACTATTTGAAATGTTGGGTCCTGCTTCAACGAGTCCCAAAATATGGAGACTGAATGGCCGAAAGAGTGGATTTACCTAAACTAAAACTGAGATGCCATTTCTCAGACTATTCCTTTTCTCTGAGGTATACAGATTTTTAGAGTTGCTATATATGTTTGGGTGTATGTGTGGGGCTTGGTCCCCACTTATGGGTGCAGGGGGGGGGCTTACCCCCCTTGCAAAAAGAAGTTTAAAGAAGAAAAGCGATTTTCTAGATTTTATCTTCTCCTGTGTTTCCAGTTTTTTCTTTCAGCTTGGCAAAACTCTGCATTTCAAGTGCCGATATTTAAATAGGGAGATAAAATTTCACAACTTTGTGCCTCTCTGTAAATAAGACACTGTAATCACTAGATGTAGCAATGCAAATGATCAAATGCTACTTTTGTCTTTTTATCAAGAACAACTATATCTGGTTTTCTCACATCTATTTTTTGAACTAATGGTAATGGGTGATTGCATGTGATCTACACTTCATCATTCCATCATTCTCTACAATGATTTGTGGTTCATGTTTCCAATGCTTCTCTGTTACTTCTGTATTGTAGTGTTTGCACTATCCCCATTGTATCAGTCTTGACACATTATTGTGCCTTTCAGTGTTCAGGGCTTTGCCATCAGTGTATATTTTACAAAACCTATAGTTGTCTGACCCACCATTACTAGCCTTTAATTTTTCAGTTTCAACTCATCTCTCTTTAACCATTCCTGCATTAAATTCTGAGCAACATGAAGTTGTTCCATGAGATTTCTATACTTGCCACAATATGTATGCCTTGTCCATATTTCTTTCCTTCTTCTTCTTTTCTGATCTTTTACCTTACATTCTTTCTTTTTTTTTTTTTTTTTTTTTTTTGGAAAATTCTGTCTTCTGATTTGGATTCCATTCCCACTTGACACTGGAATGCTCCTGTAAATAAGGAGAGAGGCTGTCTTAGACTTTATCTCCTCATGTTTTAAAACTTTTACTATGTTTGGATCTGATGAGGTCAACAGATAAGTATGCAGTCCTATGACTACAGATCTATACATGTAATCAACACTGAGGTAGCTCATGCCTACTTCAGAGCGAGGAATATATAATCCTGGTATACACTAATTTGTTTATATTATTTGATAATCATGAAGCATTTTTCATGTTTTCCTGTCCAACTGATCCAAAACCTTTTAGGATCAGCCAATCACTCTAAATGTGTAAGTTAGAACAGGAAGAGCAAATTGGTTTATAGCTTGGACTTTATTCCTAAATATCAAGGCTGTGTTCAATATTAGTTGTAGTCTTCTGAAGTATTCCTTAATGCATTTTATTCAGATTTGTCCATATTTTATTGCTGATACTTCATCAGTTATCAAATATTTATACACACCCTCCCACGTAAGTTCCTTTATATCAAATTCCTGTCCCAGATTGATATTTTCTAAGTAATGCAACTTTCCTGCTTTAAATTTTGCGGTTGCATATTTATTAAAACCAATGACATTCTATCATCTTTGAAAGTTTTAACCACTTGCAGTTGTGCTTTCATTTCCTCATCTGATGAGCTATACAGTTATAAGTCATCCACAAAAAAACAGATGAGGCGACCTTAAGCAAGGCTGTTTTTTGGGAGCTAAATTATAATCATGACCTAATGTGTTAAGTAAAAAGCTAAATGGGTTAAGGGCAATGCAAAAAGGGAGCGGTGACAAAGAATCACCCTGGAATATCCCCATTTGAATTTTTATCACATGGATAAAAATTTGCCCTTTATCATGGCTTAACTGCAAAATGGTTTGCTACTATTTCACTGTCACTTAATGCAACTGATTAATGGTTGTATCTTATACATTTGTAAGCACTGGAATGTTGTTAAATGCTTTTTTGCAATCTTTCCATGCCACACTTAGATTCTTCCCACTTTTGCAATTCTGTATTATGACTTCATTTAGAACAAATGATCATTTGTTCCATATGAATGTCTTCGGTTACCCTCTTGTCCTACTGCCATGAGTGTTCTCCCAAATGACTAGAAACTCTCATCAATTCAGTATATAGTTTGTATATCATTGGAGGGCATGTTATTGATCTATAGTTTTTAGAATGGCTTACAAATTCACTTTTAAGTAAGATTATCATTTCTTCCTGCTGTTAACCAGGCTGGTGTCTGTTCATGGAGTTCATATAAGTAATTCTTACTCTGGGCTAAATCTTTGGGTAAAGATATCAATACTTTTAGCCAGAAGTTGGGTATTGCATCTGGGCCTGGGGGGTTTCAATTAGGAGCTTTTCTTAATTTTGTTTGAAATCTATGTCCATTACTTCATGCAGTTTCGTAATCTCTGGATTTGAACTCCGTACTGTTTCTTCAAATTTTCTCTCCATTCAACAGCTCTGCTACTTTCTTCAGGGTCTTCATAAATATTTCTACAAAATGTGCCTATTTCTTCTTCTTCTTTTTTAGCAGTGTTTCTGTTCTTTTTGTTCCACTTTTTTGGTCATGAATGAATTGCTTATTTTATACTTTTCCTTTATATGTATCTGCATATCTTCTATTTTTTCTGACTGTGCTGATATCTTAAATATATTATTTGCAGTAGTGTATGATACATCTTGGTCTAATTTGATACCGTGTATTGCTTTTACCATATCTATTTCTCTAAATATTTTCATTAATCTGTTTTCTCTTCTATATTCTTCCATCAGTGACACTTCTTGTTTTAATTGCTTTATAATTTTCTTCATTTGATGATTCCATGGTGACATTTTATTTCTTCCTTTCCTTTCCCTTATTGCTCTATGTTTCTGTGCTAAGACTATGTGTTATTAGTTTAGCTGCACAGTAATATAAAGAATTTATTTGTGTTATATTATATAATTTTTCTCTTAACAGTCTTGATAACTGTGTCCATCTGTTTTATCATACTTCTAACATACTGGGTTTTATTTACTTTCTGTAATCTATTTATTTTATCAACATTAATGTATCCATCCATCTCTATTAAGTTAATCCGATCTCCCCTTAGATCATTTTATCCAAACTGAGAGTACATTCTTTGCTCTCCATTTCCTGTGAGCATTCTACAGTAAGTTCCAAAATACCTTCCTGTGATATATCCTCTTTAGATGCATCCTGCATCATCTGCTGCTCTTTCATATGCTATGCAACTTCAACTGAACTTTGCACCAGTTTCCTACAGAAGGCACATGATATTGCAATTCTTCAGATGACTCCTGTTTCAGTTGTTTCTGCTTAGTTTCGGGGTTCATTGTTCCATCATGCTGTGACATTGCCTGTGTTGAATTTTCTATACTAAATCATTAACTTCACAGGTAATCCATAGCATCAGTTTCTATTTCTTTAACTTCTCCAGTACTAATCTTCTTTACCCCTTTGTTTTCTTATTTTTTGTATTGTTAATTTTCCATATCCAGGTGTCTTTCCCTCTATTTCTCTTCAAATTTCTTTGGTGATGCTTTTTTTGTTTTGATTAGTTTTGTTTACTCCCTTGCATAAATACACCATATCAGACCGAGTTTTCTTTCCCATGTCCATATTTCTTCTTCAGATGCCTTCCACTCCACTTGTTTCTCCTAATTTTGTGACTCATTGTTTCATCCTCCTGAATAGCATGAAACATGACCTGTTGGGCCCACTAAAATCTCAGTTTAACCAGGGTTCAGGCAAAGTGGAGAAATGCAAATGTTATTCCTCTTCAAGGGGATCAGGGAGCTACAAACCCATAAGTTTGACTAGCCTCAGATACAAGTCATGGAAAGAATTCTCATCGATCTGATAAACAATCACAAACAATGACATAGGAAACAACAGATGGTGAAACTTTCCTAGTTCAGTTTTGTCAAAGATATATAATGTCTGCATAAACTGGCTGACTTCTTTGAGAAGGTCACTAAAGCTATGGATGAGAGCAAAGCAGTGCACTCTGTCTGCTCTGACCTGGAAAGGGTGATCGACACATTATATTGCTCTGGCATTTTAGTTAATCTTACAAAGTTAGGCATAAACCCACATGATAGTCATTGATTACCCTAAAGTCACAGATTCTCTTCAAAAGGCCTGAAACAGACAAGCAACTAGTGCAATATACATAGACTAAAACCTAATCAGAAAAAATGCATAATACTTCCCTTTGGAAAGATGGCCACCCTGGAAATTGCTGTCACGTTGTCAGCCCAGCTATCTGGAATTTTGTAAATAATTATATGTCATTTGAGAATATTAATGTGATTTATATAGAAATGTGACAGAAGGAGATCCTGCCAGCACAGCTATCTGGAATTGTGTAAATAGTTATAAGTCATTTGTGAATATCACCAGGATGCAATTGCTTGGTTTACCAATATATTACAAGTGTATGTCACATTGCATAGACATGTTGAAGAGTTATTTTTATACACTATTGTGATTGTTTATATGTATGTATTTAAACAGGAGATTAGCTTGCAAAACTTAAGAATAGTTGAGAATGAAGTACATTATTGACAAGCCATAAACAAGAGATGTTATCTTTCAGATTAAGTCAACAGGAGACAGGATGTCTATGCTAGGGGACTCTCTGTAAGTGTTTTGTAAGTGATTTATTGTTTTATATCTTCTAGTAGTTGCAAACATCTGAAGGCTATGTATTTCCACAGAGAGATGTTAAATGCTACCAGCTGCAGTGTGGGTTTAGCCTGGGAAATGAAGTCAGGTGACAAAAAGTGATGTCATGCTGCAAGTTTCCCAAAAGTAATATTTGATATTAATTTAAGAACTCTCTGAGAGAGAGACAGGGCATTTTGTATTTTGTCTTTGACCTGGTAACATCCAATCACCACTTCTGCCTGCTTGTTGTTCTATATGTAAGTTTTTAGGGGATATTAACTCTTTTATATTCAGATAGGAATATACTAAAGTATAGCTTAGATATTTTCTTTATTTATTTGAGACTGTCCTGCAATGTTGTTTTAAATATTTCCTGTGATTTTGAACTCTGATGTAACTAATTACTTACTGAGTATTGTCTTGATCTTTTATTATTTATTATTAAATATATTTAAACCTATCATTGTGACTGATATCTGTGAGACATATTTAAGCTCTTAGAGTATTTGCATATATATTTGGTGACACTGTACAGGCCACTCCTAATAGCTTGGCCCTTTTTCAAACTACCATTTGGATTAATAGTAACATTACACAGTAAGATTGGAAACCCTTTGCTAAAAGCCTTAAAGTAGCTGATAAGGAACTTTCTATAGGCAGTGAAAACTACCTTATATGCTGGGCAGAAGGGGGCATAGCTAGTAAATCTGTGCCAGCCTTTCCCAGGTATGTGTGTGTGTATAAATCAAATCTTGAAGTGTGTTTGTGTCAGCTACTTGGGCAGGGACACGAAGCACTGGCTGGACAGAGAGGGTGCTAGAGGTCTTAGCTTGGCCACTCAGCTAAGATCTCAACTCTATAGCTGTGCTAGTGGGAAGTCTTATTGGGGATCTGGAGAAAGAGAGAAAAAACAGCCCCAGACTGACTGTGATCGCTGTGTGCTCTTATGGGAAATTGCACTTTACTGTGTGTGTACCTGTCATCCTCCCAGTGTGTGTACATCACCACTATTGCCAGTGGTGAGGACTGAGGCTCCTTGATTACTGGGTAAGTGTTGGGGCATTACATATTAATTGGTGGGCAATGGTTGGATATCCACAATACAATTACCACATTTATAATGCACTCCTAAAATAGATCCACTGGTCAGGGATCTGGGAATGCACACTGATAGTAACCTGATCTTTGACCATCACATGTCTATTGTGGTGAGAAAAACATTCTACACTGCACAACTTATAAGTAGGAATGCAGTATCCAAATCCATGGAGGTCATTGTTCCACTGTACTCCTGTCTCATCAGACCAGTCATTGATACAATGCACCATGTGGCATGTACCTGACCAGGCATTTGCAACAGCTTGAGAGACCACAGAGGTTCCTCACTAAAAGAAAACAGAGGTAAAAACAATTCCTTTGCAGACTGTCTTAAAGCCCTATAGCTATCCTCATTCTCCATTAGACCACTAGCTGTATATCTATGCCTGCCTAGAAGGCATCCTTTGATCCCACACTGATTTGTTTCACATCCACAAAACAAACAGCATGAGAAATATCTATTCTAAGGACCTAAACCTTGTCTGACATAAACATGGCATGTTAGAGGACAGGTATGTGTCTCTTTGATTACCCCTTCTCTTTAACAGGCTCACATCCATGTGAATCAAAGCTCATCCCTAACACTATTCAAATGTAATTTGGTCGAGTGGATGGGAAATCATGAATTTACTCCTGGTTTTGCACCTATATACCTAATGGACAGGGTCAGCCTGTGAAAATTTGATGTTTACAAGCCTATATCATAACTATACAATTTCTTAAGATAATGACACACCAACAATATTTTGGTAAATTTGGAGTAAGCTTGGCTTGTTTAAAATGGCAATCAGAAAAAAATGCACACAAACCAGTAATTCACGGAAAAAGGCAGCTGAAGATAACCAGATTTTCTTCCAATGATATTTCAACACAAATGCTTTGTAAAACAAACTTTTATTGTAGAGCACAAACAGTTTAGCTCTTTCATTCCCAATGGAACTTCCTCAGAACACAAATCACATAAAACATGGTTAACCTTATATAATCTTAGTTAAAAACATTCCACCCAATTAATCAATAAATCATTAAGTGTTGAAGTGCTTCATCTTTAAAACAGAGGTAATTGACAATGCTTCATTCAGGCCAGGATAATTTATTGCATTCAGTCTTAATTGCCATTTCAATTCACTGATATCAAGACTGGGCTGCCTTTTAGGACACATCATTGCATCAATCTAAATTAGCTTGGGTGGCTTGAACTACCCAGCCTAATCCAGTATAACCAACTGATTATGGCCTATAAAATCCTCTATAATCAGGACAATACTCCTGCACTTAAAAATATTATCACCCCCTATAACAATCCTAGACCGATTCGATCCTCTAACAAACTACTAATTCAGACTAGCAAAATTAATAACACAGCCAGTGATTCTCTCTTTGCAAACTCTGTAAGTAGATCCTGGAACTCTCTTCCAGCTGATATTACCTTACTTTCCACCTTAGGTCAATTTAAAACTAGACTCAAACAACATTTGTCCCTTAACTGGCTATTTCAATGTATCAAGCCTGTCTAACTCTCTCTAGAATGTGTAAAAATCTGTTAACCAGTTTATTGTGTAATTTAATTTAATCCTGACTTGTGCTCAGGATTAACTGTAACCAGTGGAACTTGTTTAACTTGCTTACTTATGTAATCTCTGTAAATAGTCTGTTTGTAATATGTAATGCTGGTATTATGTAATGCTGTATCTGCTTACCCTTGGAGCTTTTCTCCCCGGGCCTCTGCTGAAAATGGACATGCATCCAGTCAGACTATCCCAGTCAACAAATGTAAAATAAAATAAATAAAAATAACATGTTCATTCACAATCCTGCCGTGTGCATCTATGTCAATTTTGTTAATAATGAGGAAACCAAAAGAATGACCCCCATTATTTGTCAAATGCCTAAAGAGGGCATTAGGGCTTTTCTGCTTCTTAATATCCTGACAATGCTCATATAAGCAGTCTCTTAACCTTCTGGAGGTTTTCCCCACATAAAAAGGGGGGCATTGTTTACATTGAGCCTGGTAAACCACATTTCTACTATTACAGTTATACTTTCCCTCTATACTATATATATTCTCCCTGATTTTATAAGCTTTAATTGTTGGTTGCACTTCTTAGTTTAAGTTTGCTTAAAAGTTAAACTACAGGCTAATACACTCACGTGTACTAGCTTTTGATAGCATTTAATCAAAAAGCAAAGCATTTATTGTGTTTTCTGTTCTGTCTGTGAAAAAAATTTGAAAAAAATATATATATTCTTGTTCTCCTAACTTTCCTGGCTAGTTTGTTCCAGTGATCAGATTTTGCTGATCCCTGGGCTTTGTCTTGGTTCCTGTACTTCTCCATTTTCTTTGTTTGGTCAGGGGGAAGTTTCTTTACTCACCAGTGGGAGTGGGGAGTACTGAGCTGCCTGTTTGTCCTCAGAGGAGTGGTTTAAGACAGTAACTTGTAGTTCAGTGTCCATTTTGGGTCATTTCCTGCCTTTTCCAGCCCCCTGCTATAAAGCATGCTTTAGCGTGCTTTAGCGTGATTTAGCGCGGAGTTGCCACTAGAGCAGCATCGGGCAGCGCCGGTTTAACAAGGTTAAACTTTTTCTGGCTCCATAAAGTCTGTTCTTCATTTTTTCCCTTAGAACTGCTCTACTAGTAACCTAAACAGTATATCCCTTGACTAAAACGCGCAGCACTTGTTCCTAAAAGTTTTTTTTCTAAAAAAAAAAAAAGCTCAGCACTTGTCACTTCTATATTATACAAAGTCCCTCACTTGTGAAACCCCCCCAGGAGTACCCACTTCCTTACTAAGTCCTCTCTTATTCAGTCTCATACCTAACTTCTTAATTTTTCTAGCATGTCGAAGGGCCAGATGCTGGCGTTCTCTCCTGCCCAGTTGGTGAAACTGGGAATATTGAGGCAGTTACAATTGCCTCATGTACACAGACAACCCGCTCCTCCTCCCACATAACACAAATACTTGCGAGAGATGCAGCTATTTAGCCAAACTGGAGGCTGAGCTCTCTCAACTCAGGACTGGCAAGACCAGACAGGAGGAGAAGGCAACTACACACGCCACAAAACCAGCCTCAAATAATGCTACCACACCACTGAATCAAACACATAAGCACACAAAGACATACTGAGACTCTGAGTAAACATTTACCTAAACAGCAGAGACCTCCAAAGCAGACACCCAAACAACTGCTACCTCAAGACACCCCACAAGCAACACATAAACCACAAAATCAGTATGCAAAGCAGTCACAGCCCTTAAGGCCAAATACAACACCAAACATACTTGTCATAGGTGACTCCATAGTCAGACACACTGATGTCCCACTCACCAGGCTGAACAAGGAGAGGGTCACAGTAAGCTGCCTATCGGGCGCTAGAATCCGCCACATAACACAAGCACTCGGGTCACTCCACGGCAAGTACAAATATGACACAGTCATTGTCCATGCTGGTGTGAACGACCTGAGACGTACCTCCCTGGACTACATGAAAAGAGACATAGAGGAGCTCTCTGATTATGTAGCCCAGGCAGGTATGACCCTGACCCTGAGCAGTATCCTTCCTTCACCAAGAATGATGCCACAATATAGAGACAAGATGATCAGCTTTAACAATTGGCTTAATGTCTGGTGTCATTCAAAGGGGATCCAGTGTCTGTCTGCCTGGGATGACATGCTTGACAAGCCACGCTGCTTCGCAAGGGATGGCTTGCACCTGTCACCCCTGGGATTCCGGATATTGGCTAAGGCTCTTGCCACCCCCATAGTGCCTTTTTTAGGCAAGGCTCAAATTCTAAACCTACCGCCCTAGAAAACAAAAATGGGAAGAAACTGAGGGTAATGCTGCTCAATGCCAGTAGTCTAAATCTCAAAATGCATGCACTCAAGGCCCTTCTCAGTATGGAGAACATCGATGTCTGTGCTGTAACTGAAACCTGGTTCAAGGCTCCTGAGAGCACCCCGGCACTATTAGGTTTTACCTCATATCATGCGTTCCGGCCCCAAAACCTAGACCACACCACAAAAGGAGGGGGTGTATCCATATTCATAAAGGATACCCACACCTCCAGGTTGGTGGCAATGCATGAAGCTTCGGAAACCATCCAGGTGCAACTAACCATAGGCAAAACTGCTCTACAAATTGTAGCATGCTACAGGCCACCCTCTCAAACTCAGGAACCCCACACAGCCTTCCTGAAGACACTGGAGGGTATAAATGTATCTCCAAACACCATCATATTGGGTGACTTCAACTACCCGAATATAGACTGGGAACATTACTCAAGCCCTAACTTTCTAGCACAACGGTTCCTGGAGTTCATAAATTCAAATGCCATGGAACAGCTAGTCACTGTTCCCACGAGAGGAGAAAATATACTAGATCTCATTATCACAAACATGGGGACAAAATGTTCCACACCAGAAGTATATCCCTCATTGGTGAGATTTGATCATAAACTAATCTCACTGGAAATCCACATCCTGCCCCCACCCCAAACAAAAAAGACCACAGTGAAGAACTTCTCTAAAGCAAACTTCACACTACTCAAGACTGGTGTGGTATCCTTCAAGGCCCCTGAGCCAGTGGAAACCACAACCCAAGCTGTGGAAGCCCTTACAAATGCCTTCTATGAACACCTCCAGGACTGCATGGATCAGGCAATCCCAAATAAAACCAAGACTCTTTCCACAAAGGGCAAACGTCCAGTCTGGTGGACCCCAGCCATTAACAAACTTTACAATAAGAGGAGAAAGCTATTACATGATAGAACAAAATCCATAAAAGGGAAGTCACCCCTGATCATTATTAGTAAAAAAATACGAGCACTCATAAAATCAACTAAGGCCAATTTTGACAGAAAAATTGCCATGGATTCAAAGGACAATCATAAGGCCAATCATAAGGCCTTTTTCAGCTATGTTAGGAACCTGGGTGGAAACTCCCAGATATGCTCAGAATTAGTCCAAAATGATACAAAAAACACTGAACCCACAGACATTGCCAACATACTGGCAGACAGGTTCAGAGCAAACTTCACCCCCTCTCCCCCCCTAAAGGAGAGATAACTATCCCAGCGGAGTGTAGCCTCCCAGACATCTCAAATGCGCAGGTGAAAGCTGCTCTCTCTAAAGCTAAAAACACAGCATCAATGGGACCGGATGGTGTCCCCAGCTGTGTGCTACACGAGCTAAATGAGGAATTAAACCCGCACATAAGGCAGCTGTTTAATCTCAGCCTTACCACAGGATACGTGCCCAAGGAATGGCGTACGGCAACTGTGGTCCCACTCCACAAAGGCGGTGCCTCTACGGACCCTGGTAATTACCGCCCCATAAGCTTAACAAGTCTAGTCTGCAAAGCTATGGAGAGGATCATAATGGAGCTCATAAACAAAGATATAGGGGACTTGCAGACATTGGACCCGACCCAGTTTGGCTTCGTCAAGGGCAGATCATGCCTTTTGAACTTGGTCGACTTCTTCGAAACAGTCACCAAGACCATTGATGAGGAAAAGGCAGTCCATACAGCCTACCTTGACCTTGCAAAGGCTTTCGACACAATATCCCACTCGGGTATTGTAGAAAAACTTACCAGCTTAAATGTAAACCCATATGTCACAAGATGGGTTGCAAACTGGCTTAAGGACAGAACCCACAGAGTTAGAGTTGCTGGCACTATGTCAGACTCCAAGCCGGTCACAAGTGGTGTCCCACAGGGCTCGGTCCTTGGCCCCCTATTGTTCGGCATCTACTTCTCAGAAGTACAGGCCAACATGGGAGGACTTTGGCTGACAAAGTTTGCAGACGACTGCAAACTGGGCGCCATAGTGGAAAGTGCATCGGACACGGATATCCTTCAGAAGGGACTCACGGAAACAGATAGCTGGTGCCAGAGCCATGGCCTGAAGTTAAACGCCAAAAATGTATAGTCATACCCTTTGGGAAAAACAAGGTAACCCCAAGCTACCATATAGGTGGCAATCCACTAAGCACAGAAGAGGTTATCAGGGACCTGGGGACATAGGTTGACAGTGGCCTTTCTTTTGACACTCACGTTGCTAAAGTGGTTAGAAAGACCTTCTACATTGCCCACCTGACCATGAAGGGATTCACATCCAGATCTAGTGAGGTCATTGTTCCCCTGTACTCTTCACTTATCAGACCAATGATCGAGTACAATGCCCCATTCGGGATGTATCTCACCTGACATCTGCAGCAATTGGAGAGACCCCAAAAGTTCCTCACCAAAAGGATAAAGGGACTCCAAAATCTGTCATATGCTGCCAGATTGAAGAAACTCCAGCTCTATTCAGTCGCATATCGTCTGCTCAGAGGTGACATATGGCTGACATACAGGACCATGCCCAACCCGGAATTGATGGACATGCTCCACCTCAAAAAATCCAAATCCACCAAAACCACTAGAGCAAGCGACTTAAACCTTAGCACGGATATAAATAGGACGTGCTGGAGGGATAGATTTATCACTCAGAGACTCCTTATGCTGTGGAATAAAATCCCGGTCCATGTGAGGCAGAGCACCTCGCTGGCTCTGTTCAAGAGAAATCTTGACCTGTGGATGGGAGATCGTAGGTTTACCCTGCGAATCATCTCTGTGTCACTGCTGGACAGAGGCACAACAAACTAATGGGCACAGTATTTTTTCATATAAGGGGTGGCGTAAGCCACAAAACTTTGGGCTAGGCTTATAAATGCCTTAGGGCAGATAGCCCAGTATAAACCTATGAACCTATGAACCTATGAACACCCACATCATTTTCTTTAAATTTCTAAATTCAAACCATTTGGATATAAGGTGTTAAAATTGATAATACATCTGGATTCCATATTCAATAACCGTCTTGAAAAATCAGTCAAGTTGGAATTCGCCCCACTGGGTTTGCCCAAAACACTAAAAATTAACCCATTAGCCAACCCCCCCATGTGATTCATGAAAATGACTGGCCACAGGGCTTTATAACCTTCTATTCCTTATGTCACCCAAATGTTCAAGAATTCTTAACTTTACTTTCCTCTTGGTCTGCCCAATATACCATTTCCTAGGTGAACAATTGCAACCTAATATGTACACTACACCAAAAGAGTTGCAATCAAAATGATCAATGGCCTTGAAACTTACTTCATTAATTTTGATGCCATCTAAATTTCTGACTCTAACACAAACCTTGCATCTCCCACATGCATATGTTCCAGCATTCCATCTTCTTTCCCTTTGATTTTTTGACCTTAATAACTCCTTTAAATTCTCAAATCTTCTATAAGAAAAGGTCACCCTATTGGGAAATAGTTGTCCTAACTTTTCATCCCTACTGATAATAGGCCACAGTGAAATCACCACCCTTCTTACAATATTTGAAAACTCAGAGAATCTACTAACAAAAAATATACTATCCCTCTGAGCATCTTCCAAACAATAACCTTCAGAAAAATCTTCTCCTTCAGTTACATTTATTCCCTTTTGTATACTATGCTTCTTCCTATTCATAGCCATGCCTAACTCATGTTCCACTTGATTTCTTGCACACATCAGCATTTTTTTAGAATAACCTCTAGTGCTTAAATTTAAATCTACCCTATTGAATTCCACATCCAGCATACATTTCTCTGATGTATTGACAGCAATATGCTTAAATTCACCCACTGGTAATGAACTTATAAGGTGTGTACTATGCATGCTTGAAGCATGCAAAAAATTGTTTGTAGCTGTTGCTTTATGATAAGGTCTATATTGTATCCTTTTATCTGAACCTACATAAAACTTTACATCAAGAAATTGAATTTCACACCCCCCAATCGTGTAAGTGAAATCCAAACCACATGGATTAGTTCTGTCAAAATCCCTAGGATCTCCCTTACACAAAAACAAAAGATCATCAATAAATCTTTTATATTTAATGACCTTATTACGAAAAAAATCACTGGAATAAATAGACATATTTTCAAAATGGGCCATGAATATGATGGCATACAATGGAGCATATGGGGCACCCATAGCTGTGCCCTCTTTTTGCAGAAAAAACTTTTCTTCAAACTCAAAACAATTGTGAGTTAAACAAAATTCCAACAAATTAATAATATAAAACGTATGTGGTCCTTCACCTAACATCTTGTTGACAGCCTCAAGTCCCCACACTTTGTTTATGCTGGTATAAAGTGACTTAACGTCCACACTAGCCCAATAATAGTTGTCCTCCCAAATCATCCCTCCCATGTTCCTATACACCTCATTTGTGTTTTTCACATGGGAGGGCACCCTGGTAAGGTAACTTTTCAACACAGAATCCAAGAAAATCCCTACATTCTGCAAATAAGCACTCCTTCCTGACACAACGGGATGACCTGGTGGATTCCTCAAATCCTTATGCACCTTGGGAATAATAAAAAATCTTGCATTCTTAGGAATTTAATATGTAATTTTTTAACATCTGTTGCTGTAAAAAAAACCCAGGCGTTCACCCCTTTCTAATATGTCAAGTAGCATGCAATTAAAATCTTTACATGGGTTGATAGTCAAACATGCATAAATGTTCTCATCTGACAATAAACTCACGGCTATAAAGTTATACTTGTCCCTGGGTAAAATTACCCAATTACCGCCTTTATCGGACTGAGTAAAAACATATTTATCTATCACCTCCCTCAGACCACACAAAGCTAGCCACTCATCCTTACTTAGATTAAAACTTTTTTTCTTAATTTGCTTAAATTTCTTGAATTCTTTTTCTAATTGACCACGTAAAGTTCTTTCAAAAACATTAATACTAACATTGGCTTTTGGTGGAACAAAATCACTAATAAATGGAATTTTTGGCAAATCAAACTTACCATAACCAGTGAAATATTCAAAGTCAGAAACCAAAGCATCAAAATTATGCCCTTCTCCAAAAATGTCAAACAATTCATTCTCGCGTAATGACATATCCATTAATGAATTATCAAATACAGATGTATTCATATTTTGCTTGTGCGTTTTATCAACATTCGCAAAAAAAGAATTCATCTCTGCAGTCTGGCTGCTATTTTCGTTCACCTTTTGGTTTTCTGGTTTTGCTGTGTTTGGGACTTGTATTTGTGTTTTTGGATATTACTACTTGAAAAATCCTGATATTTCTGTAACTATTTGAAATGTTGGGTCCTGCTTCAATGAGTCCCAAAATATGGAGACTGAATGGCCGAAAGAGTGGATTTACCTAAACTAAAACTGAGATGCCATTTCTCAGACTATTCCTTTTCTCTGAGGTATACAGATTTTTAGAGTTGCTATATATGTTTGGGTGTATGTGTGGGGCTTGGTCCCCACTTATGGGTGCAGGGGGGGGGGGCTTACCCCCCTTGCAAAAAGAAGTTTAAAGAAGAAAAGCGATTTTCTAGATTTTATCTTCTCCTGTGTTTCCAGTTTTTTCTTTCAGCTTGGCAAAACTCTGCATTTCAAGTGCCGATATTTAAATAGGGAGATAAAATTTCACAACTTTGTGCCTCTCTGTAAATAAGACACTGTAATCACTAGATGTAGCAATGCAAATGATCAAATGCTACTTTTGTCTTTTTATCAAGAACAACTATATCTGGTTTTCTCACATCTATTTTTTGAACTAATGGTAATGGGTGATTGCATGTGATCTACACTTCATCATTCCATCATTCTCTACAATGATTTGTGGTTCATGTTTCCAATGCTTCTCTGTTACTTCTGTATTGTAGTGTTTGCACTATCCCCATTGTATCAGTCTTGACACATTATTGTGCCTTTCAGTGTTCAGGGCTTTGCCATCAGTGTATATTTTACAAAACCTATAGTTGTCTGACCCACCATTACTAGCCTTTAATTTTTCAGTTTCAACTCATCTCTCTTTAACCATTCCTGCATTAAATTCTGAGCAACATGAAGTTGTTCCATGAGATTTCTATACTTGCCACAATATGTATGCCTTGTCCATATTTCTTTCCTTCTTCTTCTTTTCTGATCTTTTACCTTACATTCTTTCTTTTTTTTTTTTTTTTTTTTTTGGAAAATTCTGTCTTCTGATTTGGATTCCATTCCCACTTGACACTGGAATGCTCCTGTAAATAAGGAGAGAGGCTGTCTTAGACTTTATCTCCTCATGTTTTAAAACTTTTACTATGTTTGGATCTGATGAGGTCAACAGATAAGTATGCAGTCCTATGACTACAGATCTATACATGTAATCAACACTGAGGTAGCTCATGCCTACTTCAGAGCGAGGAATATATAATCCTGGTATACACTAATTTGTTTATATTATTTGATAATCATGAAGCATTTTTCATGTTTTCCTGTCCAACTGATCCAAAACCTTTTAGGATCAGCCAATCACTCTAAATGTGTAAGTTAGAACAGGAAGAGCAAATTGGTTTATAGCTTGGACTTTATTCCTAAATATCAAGGCTGTGTTCAATATTAGTTGTAGTCTTCTGAAGTATTCCTTAATGCATTTTATTCAGATTTGTCCATATTTTATTGCTGATACTTCATCAGTTATCAAATATTTATACACACCCTCCCACGTAAGTTCCTTTATATCAAATTCCTGTCCCAGATTGATATTTTCTAAGTAATGCAACTTTCCTGCTTTAAATTTTGCGGTTGCATATTTATTAAAACCAATGACATTCTATCATCTTTGAAAGTTTTAACCACTTGCAGTTGTGCTTTCATTTCCTCATCTGATGAGCTATACAGTTATAAGTCATCCACAAAAAAACAGATGAGGCGACCTTAAGCAAGGCTGTTTTTGGGAGCTAAATTATAATCATGACCTAATGTGTTAAGTAAAAGCTAAATGGGTTAAGGGCAATGCAAAAGGAGCGGTGACAAAGAATCACCCTGGAATATCCCCATTTGAATTTTTATCACATGGATAAAAATTTGCCCTTTATCATGGCTTAACTGCAAAATGGTTTGCTACTATTTCACTGTCACTTAATGCAACTGATTAATGGTTGTATCTTATACATTTGTAAGCACTGGAATGTTGTTAAATGCTTTTGCAATCTTTCCATGCCACACTTAGATTCTTCCCACTTTTGCAATTCTGTATTATGACTTCATTTAGAACAAATGATCATTTGTTCCATATGAATGTCTTCGGTTACCCTCTTGTCCTACTGCCATGAGTGTTCTCCCAAATGACTAGAAACTCTCATCAATTCAGTATATAGTTTGTATATCATTGGAGGGCATGTTATTGATCTATAGTTTTTAGAATGGCTTACAAATTCACTTTTAAGTAAGATTATCATTTCTTCCTGCTGTTAACCAGGCTGGTGTCTGTTCATGGAGTTCATATAAGTAATTCTTACTCTGGGCTAAATCTTTGGGTAAAGATATCAATACTTTTAGCCAGAAGTTGGGTATTGCATCTGGGCCTGGGGGGTTTCAATTAGGAGCTTTTCTTAATTTTGTTTGAATTCTATGTCCATTACTTCATGCAGTTTCGTAATCTCTGGATTTGAACTCCGTACTGTTTCTTCAAATTTTCTCTCCATTCAACAGCTCTGCTACTTTCTTCAGGGTCTTCATAAATATTTCTACAAAATGTGCCTATTTCTTCTTCTTCTTTTTAGCAGTGTTTCTGTTCTTTTTGTTCCACTTTTTTGGTCATGAATGAATTGCTTATTTTATACTTTTCCTTTATATGTATCTGCATATCTTCTATTTTTTCTGACTGTGCTGATATCTTAAATATATTATTTGCAGTAGTGTATGATAGATCTTGGTCTAATTTGATACCGTGTATTGCTTTTACCATATCTATTTCTCTAAATATTTTCATTAATCTGTTTTCTCTTCTATATTCTTCCATCAGTGACACTTCTTGTTTTAATTGCTTTATAATTTTCTTCATTTGATGATTCCATGGTGACATTTTATTTCTTCCTTTCCTTTCCCTTATTGCTCTATGTTTCTGTGCTAAGACTATGTGTTATTAGTTTAGCTGCACAGTAATATAAAGAATTTATTTGTGTTATATTATATAATTTTTCTCTTAACAGTCTTGATAACTGTGTCCATCTGTTTTATCATACTTCTAACATACTGGGTTTTATTTACTTTCTGTAATCTATTTATTTTATCAACATTAATGTATCCATCCATCTCTATTAAGTTAATCCGATCTCCCCTTAGATCATTTTATCCAAACTGAGAGTACATTCTTTGCTCTCCATTTCCTGTGAGCATTCTACAGTAAGTTCCAAAATACCTTCCTGTGATATATCCTCTTTAGATGCATCCTGCATCATCTGCTGCTCTTTCATATGCTATGCAACTTCAACTGAACTTTGCACCAGTTTCCTACAGAAGGCACATGATATTGCAATTCTTCAGATGACTCCTGTTTCAGTTGTTTCTGCTTAGTTTCGGGGTTCATTGTTCCATCATGCTGTGACATTGCCTGTGTTGAATTTTCTATACTAAATCATTAACTTCACAGGTAATCCATAGCATCAGTTTCTATTTCTTTAACTTCTCCAGTACTAATCTTCTTTACCCCTTTGTTTTCTTATTTTTTGTATTGTTAATTTTCCATATCCAGGTGTCTTTCCCTCTATTTCTCTTCAAATTTCTTTGGTGATGCTTTTTTGTTTTGATTAGTTTTGTTTACTCCCTTGCATAAATACACCATATCAGACCGAGTTTTCTTTCCCATGTCCATATTTCTTCTTCAGATGCCTTCCACTCCACTTGTTTCTCCTAATTTTGTGACTCATTGTTTCATCCTCCTGAATAGCATAAAACATGACCTGTTGGGCCCACTAAAATCTCAGTTTAACCAGGGTTCAGGCAAAGTGGAGAAATGCAAATGTTATTCCTCTTCAAGGGGATCAGGGAGCTACAAACCCATAAGTTTGACTAGCCTCAGATACAAGTCATGGAAAGAATTCTCATCGATCTGATAAACAATCACAAACAATGACATAGGAAACAACAGATGGTGAAACTTTCCTAGTTCAGTTTTGTCAAAGATATATAATGTCTGCATAAACTGGCTGACTTCTTTGAGAAGGTCACTAAAGCTATGGATGAGAGCAAAGCAGTGCACTCTGTCTGCTCTGACCTGGAAAGGGTGATCGACACATTATATTGCTCTGGCATTTTAGTTAATCTTACAAAGTTAGGCATAAACCCACATGATAGTCATTGATTACCCTAAAGTCACAGATTCTCTTCAAAAGGCCTGAAACAGACAAGCAACTAGTGCAATATACATAGACTAAAACCTAATCAGAAAAAATGCATAATACTTCCCTTTGGAAAGATGGCCACCCCTGGAAATTGCTGTCACGTTGTCAGCCCAGCTATCTGGAATTTTGTAAATAATTATATGTCATTTGAGAATATTAATGTGATTTATATAGAAATGTGACAGAAGGAGATCCTGCCAGCACAGCTATCTGGAATTGTGTAAATAGTTATAAGTCATTTGTGAATATCACCAGGATGCAATTGCTTGGTTTACCAATATATTACAAGTGTATGTCACATTGCATAGACATGTTGAAGAGTTATTTTTATACACTATTGTGATTGTTTATATGTATGTATTTAAACAGGAGATTAGCTTGCAAAACTTAAGAATAGTTGAGAATGAAGTACATTATTGACAAGCCATAAACAAGAGATGTTATCTTTCAGATTCAGTCAACAGGAGACAGGATGTCTATGCTAGGGGACTCTCTGTAAGTGTTTTGTAAGTGATTTATTGTTTTATATCTTCTAGTAGTTGCAAACATCTGAAGGCTATGTATTTCCACAGAGAGATGTTAAATGCTACCAGCTGCAGTGTGGGTTTAGCCTGGGAAATGAAGTCAGGTGACAAAAAGTGATGTCATGCTGCAAGTTTCCCAAAAGTAATATTTGATATTAATTTAAGAACTCTCTGAGAGAGAGACAGGGCATTTTGTATTTTGTCTTTGACCTGGTAACATCCAATCACCACTTCTGCCTGCTTGTTGTTCTATATGTAAGTTTTTAGGGGATATTAACTCTTTTATATTCAGATAGGAATATACTAAAGTATAGCTTAGATATTTTCTTTATTTATTTGAGACTGTCTTGCAATGTTGTTTTAAATATTTCCTGTGATTTTGAACTCTGATGTAACTAATTACTTACTGAGTATTGTCTTGATCTTTTATTATTTATTATTAAATATATTTAAACCTATCATTGTGACTGATATCTGTGAGACATATTTAAGCTCTTAGAGTATTTGCATATATATTTGGTGACACTGTACAGGCCACTCCTAATAGCTTGGCCCTTTTTCAAACTACCATTTGGATTAATAGTAACATTACACAGTAAGATTGGAAACCCTTTGCTAAAAGCCTTAAAGTAGCTGATAAGGAACTTTCTATAGGCAGTGAAAACTACCTTATATGCTGGGCAGAAGGGGGCATAGCTAGTAAATCTGTGCCAGCCTTTCCCAGGTATGTGTGTGTGTATAAATCAAATCTTGAAGTGTGTTTGTGTCAGCTACTTGGGCAGGGACACGAAGCACTGGCTGGACAGAGAGGGTGCTAGAGGTCTTAGCTTGGCCACTCAGCTAAGATCTCAACTCTATAGCTGTGCTAGTGGGAAGTCTTATTGGGGATCTGGAGAAAGAGAGAAAAAACAGCCCCAGACTGACTGTGATCGCTGTGTGCTCTTATGGGAAATTGCACTTTACTGTGTGTGTACCTGTCATCCTCCCAGTGTGTGTACATCACCACTATTGCCAGTGGTGAGGACTGAGGCTCCTTGATTACTGGGTAAGTGTTGGGGCATTACATATTAATTGGTGGGCAATGGTTGGATATCCACAATACAATTACCACATTTATAATGCACTCCTAAAAATAGATCCACTGGTCAGGGATCTGGGAATGCACACTGATAGTAACCTGATCTTTGACCATCACATGTCTATTGTGGTGAGAAAAACATTCTACACTGCACAACTTATAAGTAGGAATGCAGTATCCAAATCCATGGAGGTCATTGTTCCACTGTACTCCTGTCTCATCAGACCAGTCATTGATACAATGCACCATGTGGCATGTACCTGACCAGGCATTTGCAACAGCTTGAGAGACCACAGAGGTTCCTCACTAAAAGAAAACAGAGGTAAAAACAATTCCTTTGCAGACTGTCTTAAAGCCCTATAGCTATCCTCATTCTCCATTAGACCACTAGCTGTATATCTATGCCTGCCTAGAAGGCATCCTTTGATCCCACACTGATTTGTTTCACATCCACAAAACAAACAGCATGAGAAATATCTATTCTAAGGACCTAAACCTTGTCTGACATAAACATGGCATGTTAGAGGACAGGTATGTGTCTCTTTGATTACCCCTTCTCTTTAACAGGCTCACATCCATGTGAATCAAAGCTCATCCCTAACACTATTCAAATGTAATTTGGTCGAGTGGATGGGAAATCATGAATTTACTCCTGGTTTTGCACCTATATACCTAATGGACAGGGTCAGCCTGTGAAAATTTGATGTTTACAAGCCTATATCATAACTATACAATTTCTTAAGATAATGACACACCAACAATATTTTGGTAAATTTGGAGTAAGCTTGGCTTGTTTAAAATGGCAATCAGAAAAAAATGCACACAAACCAGTAATTCACGGAAAAAGGCAGCTGAAGATAACCAGATTTTCTTCCAATGATATTTCAACACAAATGCTTTGTAAAAACAAACTTTTTATTGTAGAACACAAACAGTTTAGCTCTTTCATTCCCAATGGAACTTCCTCAGAACACAAATCACATAAAACATGGTTAACCTTATATAATCTTAGTTAAAAACATTCCACCCAATTAATCAATAAATCATTAAGTGTTGAAGTGCTTCATCTTTAAAACAGAGGTAATTGACAATGCTTCATTCAGGCCAGGATAATTTATTGCATTCAGTCTTAATTGCCATTTCAATTCACTGATATCAAGACTGGGCTGCCTTTTAGGACACATCATTGCATCAATCTAAATTAGTTGGGTGGCTTGAACTACCCAGCCTAATCCAGTATAACCAACTGATTATGGCCTATAAAATCCTCTATAATCAGGACAATACTCCTGCACTTAAAAATATTATCACCCCCTATAACAATCCTAGACCGATTCGATCCTCTAACAAACTACTAATTCAGACTAGCAAAATTAATAACACAGCCAGTGATTCTCTCTTTGCAAACTCTGTAAGTAGATCCTGGAACTCTCTTCCAGCTGATATTACCTTACTTTCCACCTTAGGTCAATTTAAAACTAGACTCAAACAACATTTGTCCCTTAACTGGCTATTTCAATGTATCAAGCCTGTCTAACTCTCTCTAGAATGTGTAAAAATCTGTTAACCAGTTTATTGTGTAATTTAATTTAATCCTGACTTGTGCTCAGGATTAACTGTAACCAGTGGAACTTGTTTAACTTGCTTACTTATGTAATCTCTGTAAATAGTCTGTTTGTAATATGTAATGCTGGTATTATGTAATGCTGTATCTGCTTACCCTTGGAGCTTTTCTCCCCGGGCCTCTGCTGAAAATGGACATGCATCCAGTCAGACTATCCCAGTCAACAAATGTAAAATAAAATAAATAAAAATAACATGTTCATTCACAATCCTGCCGTGTGCATCTATGTCAATTTTGTTAATAATGAGGAAACCAAAAGAATGACCCCCATTATTTGTCAAATGCCTAAAGAGGGCATTAGGGCTTTTCTGCTTCTTAATATCCTGACAATGCTCATATAAGCAGTCTCTTAACCTTCTGGAGGTTTTCCCCACATAAAAAGGGGGGCATTGTTTACATTGAGCCTGGTAAACCACATTTCTACTATTACAGTTATACTTTCCCTCTATACTATATATATTCTCCCTGATTTTAAACTTGGGCTTACATAAAATGGTAGGACACTGTGCACAAGCACCACATTTCCTCATTCCCCTATTTACCCCATATTTCTCATTTTTGTTATTAAAACCTATTGATTCAAGCCTATTCTTAAAGCACTGGTCCTTCCTATACACCATAATAGTTTTATCCCCCAATATCTGAATTATATTAATATCTCCCCTGAATAATTCCCAATTTTTCCTCATAATACCTCTTATTCTTTGACTATCCAAAGTATATGTGAAGAAAAATATCCTTCCACCACTTCTATCTGATGTTACTTGGCCATGTTCATTATTATCTTTTATAAGATTTCCACAACGGAGGATGGGCTGAAAATAACCACTCTCTCTTTTAAATATAGCTTCCTCTTTAATTTTATGTAAAAATTCTGGGGGTATCCTCTCCTTAAAAACATGTTCATAAGTAATTCAACCTCCTTTTTAAACATGTCAATTTGGAAACTATCCTGGCCAATCTTACCAGCTGGCCATTCACTACTGACTTCTTCTGATGTATCAGGTGCCAATTTGAATAGAGCAAATCGGAGTTGGAAAATGTCGGCTTATATTAGACGTAAATCTACCACCTTTTTCAGCTTTAATTGTTTCTACATCTAAATAGTTTATTTTACTCTTACCCCAATTAGAGGAAAATGACAAAAAAATCCACTGTATTGTTAATAAAATGCAAAAATTCTTTCAATTTATCTATAGTATTCTTCCATAGAATTAAAATATCATCCAAATATCATGTAAAAAAATCCATCTGTTTTCCTATTCACTGTTGAAAATATACACATCTTCCCATTCAGTCATAACATAGTTTGCATATAAAGACGCGCATGCTGCCCCCATTGCAACCCCTTTCATCTGTTTATAAAACTATTTCTCAAAATACAAAAAAATATTCTCAAGCACCAACTCAATAGAATCAACCCTCCAATTTTCCAAGTTAACAATTTCGGTTACCTGCTCACTAAACCACCTGAGCCCCATTTAATGTGGTATGACCATAAACAAGCTATGTACATCTATTGGTACAAAAATCAAATCTGGATCATACTTGACCTTGCTTAGTTTATTCAAAAAATGCCAAGAATCCATGCAAATTTGTTGAATCTTATTTATTCTATCTTTTAAGCTTAAACCAAGGAATTTAGCAATATAAAAGGTCTTAGACCTAGCCCCATTAACAATAGGATGGAAAGGGGGATTATCCAGATTGGTGTGAATTTTAGGTATGCCAAAAATATTGGAAACTACTGGCTTAGAATTAAACATGAAACAATACTCATTTTCAATAATCTGACCTTGCATAAGCGTGTCCTCAAGTATACAATCAATTTTTGAATAAGCCACATGAATTTTATTAAGTGACACTTCCATGTATGTTTCAGGCATTAAATGCTGGTTTATGGCAGATAAATAGTCAGAACATTCCATAACAACAAGCCCTCTCTCTTCATTGGGCTTCATTACCCGGATTTTGTAATCCAAACATATGTCATTTAACAAACACTTTTCTTGCTTATTGAAGTTATACTCAAAATGACATTTGTTTGCCATGACATTTCTTATGTCTACCTCACAAGATTTTTCATATTGTTGTACAACATTAGATAAAGGGGGATTAAAACAGCTTGGTCTTGTTAAACAATTATTGACATTAACCATTGTTTTTGAGTCTGAAACCACAAAGCCAAGTTAAGTTTTCAACAATATAGCTTTAAATCTCTCGAAGTCTCTACTAAATTCGCATATCTTGCAGGTACAGAAGATAATCCTTTACCCAATAGGTTAGCGTGCTGACTAGATAGAGCTTTAGCTGAATAATTAAATATATAAAAATCACCGTCATCATTTCTAACTTCCTTAGGTAATGAAGTCAAAGAAGTCAAAGAACTGAAGTCAATTAAGTCACTAATCATAAATGTCACAGACTGTACTAACCATAAATGGCACAAACTGTACTATCTCCTGTTCCATCCCTTCCATTTTGGTTTTGCTCCTTCCCTCACATAAGGTTCTTCCCTCCAGTTCATCCATTCCTTGCTCTTTAGCCTCTCCAATCTCTACAAACCTCTGTTCTCTAAAGGGATTGTCTCACCATTTTGCTGAACATCAAACTGCACATTTAGAGACTCGGTGGGAGGGACTTCCATTCTTACTTGTTTTCGATTGGTTCCCCTCCATCTACTACCTAGGGAACCTGGTGGCTTGGTATAGACAATGTTTTTTGAATAGTGATCTAAGTCCGGGTTAAACGTTTTAATTTGGTTAGTCAAAATGTCTTTACATTGTTTGTCAATATGGCTGAAGATATTAAAATAATTTTGTTCATAGGACTGGAATAGTAAATCATCATGAACCTTTCTATCCAGTTCATCTACCATTTGCGATAGTCTTTCCAGTTCAAGATTATTATATTTAATCATGGCCCTCATGATATCACATCCAGCTCTGTCAAAGAGCATATGTAACTCTCTCAGCATTTCTGATTTGTTTGCCACCCCATTAGGGTACCATTAAAGTCTTAGGCCCTTTGGAACACAGCTAGCTTCCACACATTTCATGAGATAGCAATTCTCAAGTTGAATTTGGTGGCTTTTGCAGTTGCCCGCCCCACTGTAGATTGGATCTGGGACACTCCCCCAGTCCCATCTCTTTACCACATTCTGCCTAATAAACTCTTTCTGCACTTGCTTTTAGTCCTTTTTAGTTTAATTGCATTTTTTAAACTGTGTTTGGTCTAATATTGCTGCATACTCAAGTGTGCTAGCTTGCACTGCATGTGAATTGTTTTTTACTACTGTTTTTGCTACTTTTCTGTAAAAAAAAAAACAAAAAAAACTGTAAGCCTGTTTTCTACCTTTCCTGTAGCTAGTGTTCCAGATACAGATTTGCTGTATCCAGGACTGTATGTAAGCTTTTGAGCCCCCCAAGCCTTTCTGTGTTGGAGGAAAGCCTTCTAGCTTATCAGTGGGATAGGTAAGCACTAGGTAACCTGTGTACCACATAAGGAGTGGTTCTGGCCCAGAAATTGTAGTTATTGGCCGTTTGGGCAATCTCTTCCATCTCTCTCAACTTTCTGATTTGAAAGCCTGCATTTGCACTTGTTTCTGTCGTGTAACTCATCCAGTCCAGATACAGATTTTTAGTTTTAGCATTTAAATTTGCTTGTTCATGCTCAGCACTTGTTCAGAACTTGTAAGCACTAAATAAGCTACTAATTACTATAGCACTCTATCTTCCTCATTACTTAGAGGAAAACAATTTTTGCACTTACTTTTCTCACTTGCTTAGAGAAAAACAGCTCTTGTACTCACTTTCCTCACTTATCTAGAGGAAAATAGTTTTTTATTCAGGCATGTCCAAGGGTCAGCTCCCAGTGATCTCTCCTGTCTATCTGATGAATCTGAGCATCTTGAGGCAATGTAGAAATTGCCTCATGTGCACTGACAACCCTCTCCTCCTACCACCCAACACTACAACCTGTGAGAGATGCACATATCTAGCCAAACTGGAAGTAAGGCTCGCTCTAACCAAGACAAAACTTGACAGTCATGAGGAGAAGGTAAACATTTGCACCACACCACACTCATCACATAGTCTCACTAAATCTACACCACCAAAGTCCACATACAGTAACACAAAAACATTCACAGAGGCTCTCAATAATAATCTGTCTAAGCAACAGAGACCTCCAAAGCAGAAACGCAAGCAACCTCCATCCCCCAACACAACCCAAATGACACATAGCCCACAGACTCAGTGTGCCACTCAACCACAGCCAATAAGGCAAAACAATGTACCCAACACACTAGTCATAGGTAAATCTATAGTCAGGCACACTGATGTCTCACTCACCAGGCTAGACAAGGAGAAGGTTACTGTCAGCTGTCTGTCGGGTGCCAGGATCCACCACATAACCCACGCACTCAGGTCACTCCACACCAAGTACAAATATAACTCTGTCATTGTCCATGTTGGTGTGAATGACCTGAGATGTACATCCCTGGACTACATCAAAAGAGACATGGAAGAGCTCTCCGATCTTGTAGCCCAGGCAGGTATGACCCTAGCCCTGAGTAGCATTCTGCCTTCGCCCAGAATGATAACGCAGTACAAGGACAAAATGATTGACTTCAACAATTGGTTAAGCTTCTGGTGTCATTCTAAGGGGATCCAGTATCTGTCTGCTTGGGATGGCATGGCCGACAGACCACGATGCTTTGCCACAGATGGCCTGCACCTGTCACCCCTGGGATTCCGGATAGTGGCTAAGGCTCTTGCTGCCCCTATAGTGCCTTTTTAAGACAGGGTTCAAATAACAAATTCACCACCATAACAGGAACAGCCAAATAAAAACTGAAGGTAATGCTACTCAATGCTAGAAGTCTAAATCTCAAAATGGACTCACTCGAGGCACTCCTTAAAATGGAGAACATCGATATCTGTGCAGTGACTGAGACCTGGTTCAAGGCTCCAGACAGCACCCCTGCACTACCAGGCTATAACTCATACCACACTTTTCGGCCATGTAACCTGGACCGAAACACCAAAGGCAGAGGTGTGTCCATATTCACTAATGATATCCACACCTCCAGGCTAGTTGCTCAGCATAATGCATCCAAGGCTATCCAAGTGCAACTAACTCTAGGAAAAACTGCAATCCAAATTGTAGCTTGCTACAGATCCCCCACCATGCCCCCGGATTCCCACTCCTCTTTTCTTGATGTACTGGAAAATATTAGGGTTCAACCAAACACCCTAATAATGGGCTGACTTCAACTACCCCACCATTAACTGGGAAAACTACTTGTGTACCAACTCCTTAGCTCAACGCTTTCTGGAATTCATAAACTCCAATGCCCTAGTTCAACTTATCCACACCCCCACCAGGGGCAACAATATCCTAGACCTAGTCATTACCAACATGAGTGACCGGTGTTCCACACCTGAAGTCAATTCCTCGTTGGTCCGATCTGACCATAAGCTTATCAACTTTGATATCCACAACCCACCTCCACCCCCCATTAAGGAAACCACAGTAAACAATTTTTCCAAAGCCAACTTCATGCTTCTTAAGACAGAAGTGGTGAACTTCATGACACCCATGCAGATGGACAATACAGTTACAACTGCTGAATCCTACACAAATGCACTCTATAAGCACTTACAGGAGTGCATGGATCGTGCTATCCCAAACAGAACCAAGATGCTATCCTCCAAAAAAAGGAAGCCAATCTGATGGTCTCCTGCCATAAACAAACTCTACAACAGAAGGAAGAAACTGTTGCAAAAGAGAGTAAAATCCCATGAGTGGAGGAGCTCCCTGGTCAGCCTTATAAGATCCTCCAAAGCTAGTTACGAAAACAAAATCTCCACTAAATCCAAGGACAACCACAAAGCATTCTATAGCTATGTCAAGAATCTAGATGGCAACACCCAGATCTCCTCTGAGTTACAGCACAAAGGCACGAAAATTGCAGAACCAACTGATATTGCCAACATCCTGGCAGATCGGTTCAGTGCTAACTTTACCCCCCTCTCACCCCCTAAAGGGCCCATATCTATACAGGAAGAATGCAGTGTCCCTGTAATCACAACCATGCAGGTAAAAGCTGCACTCTCTAAAGCCAAAAACACAGCATCCATGGGACTGGACAACATCCCAGGCTGCGTTTTACACGAACTTCAGAATGAACTGGCTCCCCACTTAAGCACCATGTTCAATAATAACCTTGCATCAGGCTTTGTGCCCACTGAATGGCACACAGCAACAGTTATCCCACTTCACAAAGGGGGAGCCACCACTGATCCTGGGAACTATCGACCTATTAGCCTGACGAGCCCGGTCTGCAGGGCCATGGAACGTATCATCATGGAACTCATAAACAGAGACATTGGTAACCTCTAAACTCTGGATCCCATCCAGTTCAGCTTTGTGAAAGTCAGATCATGCCTCCTGAACCTGATTGACTTCTTTGAGGCAGTCACCAAAGCCCTGAATGAGGGTAAGGTGGCTCACATAGCCTATCATGACCTCGCCAAGGCTTTCAACACCATCCCCCATTCTGGAATTATAGCTAAACTCACTAAACTAGGTATAAATCCCTACGTCACAAGATGGGTTGCCAACTGGCTCACTGACAGAACCCACACTGTAAAAGTTGCAGACTCAAGGCAGTGACAAGTGGAGTGCCACAGGGTTCCATCCTGGGACCTCTCTTGTTTGGTATCTACTTCTCTGAAGTGCAGGCTAACACAGAAGGCCTCTGGCTGATGAAGTTTGCAGATGACTGCAAACTAGGAGCCATAGTCATGTCCCCAAATGATGTGGACATCCTACAGAAGGGCCTCACTGAGACAGATGCTTTGTGTCAGAGCCATGGCCTCAAGCTCAATGCCAAAAAGTGCAGTGTCATCCCCTTTGGTAAAAACTCTGTACCTATGAACTACTACACAGGCAGCAATCTACTTAACACCGAATGCGTGATAAGAGACCTTGGGACCCAGGTGGACAGTAGTCTCTCCTTTTATAGTCACACCGCCACAGTAGTCAGGAAGTCCTTCTACGTGGCACACCTCATCATAAAAGGGTTCTCATCCAGGAAAAAAGAGGTCATTGTTCCCCACTACTCGTCACTCATTAGACCCATTATAGAGTGCAGCACCCTTTTTGGAATGTACCTCACAAGACACCTGCAACAGCTGGAAAGGCCACAGAAGTACCTCACAAAGAGGATTACTGGCCTCAAACAAATGCCCTACACTGACCACCTCAAAAAAACTCCAGCTTTACTCCGTAACATATCGCCTACTCCGAGGTGATCTCTACCTAACATATAAAACTATGTCAAACCCAGAGCTGTTGGACATGCTATACCTAAAGAAATCCCAATTCTTCAAAGCTACACACTCTAGGGACTTAAACCTTGTCACCACAATAAACAGGACACGCTGGAGGGATAGATTCCTGTCCCAGAGACTTCCTATAGTCTGGAACAAGCTACCCATTTATGTCAAGCAAAGTTCTTCATTAGCACTCTTCAAGAAAAATCTTGATGAGTGAATGGGAAATAGGAAATACACCCCGGGGATCACTTCTGTGTCTCTGCTGGACAGTGGCACAGGAAAATAACTTTCTTGGGTGGTGTAACCTATGGTACCTTGCTGGCTAGGCTTACGTAGGCCCTTGGGCAGATAGCCTAGTACCTACCTATGAACCTATGAAGCTTTTTATAAGAATACAGTGCTTTATCTAAAGCCTGCAACATTTCACTCAGCGTAGGATTACCTTCAATGAAAGAACCAGAGTTTTTGCCAATATTGGCAGTCAGTACAGCCATGTAAAATTGATTTATTTTCCACTCATTTAGAGCTGTTAAAATCCTTGGTGCATTGATATTCCCCTCTCTGGTATTAACATTACTTGCTTGTGTAAGTTGCAATCCAAGACTATATCCTGATGGCCCAAGACTTTCATTAATAACATCCATAATTTGTTGATCTATTTGTTGTAAAAGAGCTGTTAAATTCACAGTATCTTGTGAATGGCTACCAGAAGTAGCCAACGGATTAAAACCACTGGCATCCAGGCTGCTGCCCTGATGAGGAGATGACATTCATGACAATCAGAAAAAAATGCACACAGACCAGTAATCCACACAAAATAACATGGCAAAAGGCAGCTGAAGAACACTAGATTTTATTCCAATGATATTCCATCACAAGTGCTTTGTAAAAACAAACTTTTTCATTGTAGAACACAAAGAGTTTAGTGCTTTCATTCCCAATGGAACTTCCTCAGGACTCAAATCACATACAACATGGTTAACCTTATATACTCTAAAACATTCCACCCAATTAATCAATAAAATCATTAAGTATTAAAGTCCTTCATCTTTAAAACAGGGGTAATTGACAATGCTTCATTCGGGCCAGGATAATTTGTTGCAGCCAGTTTTAATTGCCATTTAAATTCACTGATATCAAAATGTTCATTCACAATCCTGCCCTGTGCATCTTTGTCAATTTTGTTAATAATGAGGAACCCAAAAGAATGTCCCCCATTAATTGTCAAATGCCTAAAGAGGGTGTTAGTGCTTTTCTGCTTCTTAATATCCTGACAATGCTCATAGCTGCAGTCTCTTAATCTTCTGCTGATTATTGATTAGTTGGGTGGAATGGATTATAAGTTTAAAATGGCTCTTGGGCTGATAGCCTAATAACCACCTATGAACTTATTGTACAGTAGTGTAAGAGCCTCATTTGCCATCTGCTTGAAATTCACATGCTTTGTTATATTATAATACAGTACTGACAGACCCTCAGTTGCCATCAGTGTTGTTATACCATAATCCCCAGATGACTTAGCCATCCTGCAGGAAGGTTTGTTCCAAACAAATAAATGGTGACAGAATCATGTACTGAAACTAAATGCAAAAAAATGCATTATCATATGCTTTGGGAAATCATCTACCCCAGAGAACAGCCACATTGACAGTACTCCCCTGAGAGCTGACCCACTTGTTTGGGATTTGTGAACTTATGTGGACAGTGACGTAACGTTTGAACAACATTTGGTCAGTGCTGTAAGTAAGTCCTTCTATACTGTGCAGCTTATAAACAAAGGGATTGTGTCTGGATCTACAGACATCGTTCCCTTTATTCAGCTATGCTCCCTTTGGCATACATCTGTTCAGACACATGCAACACATGCAACAACTAGAATATGTTCTACATAGACCAATTCAAAGCCCTGTCACTATACTCAGTATCCTACAGACTGCTTAGAGGTGACATTTGTCTGACATTCAAGGAATCCCCTGACCAAGTACTGCAAATCTACTGCAAATCATCAAGTCAAATGGCATCAGAAATACTCAGTCCAGGGATCTAAATCTCTTCTATACCATGAAAAGAACACCCATGGGCTGTGTAAGAGATATCTAACACCAAAGAGGATAGGTTAATTCATGCAGCAAAAGGGAAATTGGCTAGGGTTAAAATGGCCTGCAAGGGCAACTAGCCTAGTATATACCTATTAACCTATGAACACTACAGAATTTGTTATAGTAGCGTCAGCGCCTTAGTTATCATTATTGTGGCACACACGCATTTTGTTATATCATAATATAGTAGTGTCAGAGCCTCAGTTGACATTGGCATGTAACAAACACATGGTTTCCTATATCATAATATAAAGAAGGAACACACAGGCCTTGTTAAATCATAATACAGTAGTGTCTGAGCATATGTTACCATCACATGGAAGATACAGACTTTGTTACATCATAATACTGTAGTGTCTAAGCTTCAATTTCCATTGCCATGGAACACACATGGTTTCTTATATCATAATACAGCAGTATGAGAGCATCAGTTACCTTCAGCATGGAACACACATTTTGCTACATCATAATACAGCAACATCAGAGCCTCACTTACCATAAGCATGGAGCACAGGCTTTGTTCTATCATAATGTAATATTGTCAGAGCCTTAGTTATTATTGGGATGGGACAGTACAGGCTTTGTTACATCGTAACACAGTAGTGTGAGAGCATTAGTTATATCAGCATGGAACACTACAGGCTTTTCTACATTATAACGCAGCACTGTCACAGCAATACTCACCATCAACCTGCAACTGTACTATCATTGTTACATCAAAATAATGCAGGATCAGCGCCTCAGTTACCATAAGCTTGGAACCTTACAGGATTTTTTACATTACAATACAATATAGTCAGAACTCAGTTACCATCACCATAGGATGTAAAGGTTTTGTTACTTCATAACTCAGTAGTGTCACAGCCTAAAGTAACACCAGCAGGGAATGCACAGGCTTTGTTACTTTATAATACAGTAATGGGAGAGCTTCAGTATCATCAGCATGGAACACTGCAAGCATTGTTACATCATAATACATTGCTGTCGCAGCAACACTTGCCATCAACCTGGAACTCTAGAAACTTTGTTACATCATAACACAGTAGTGTCAGAGCCTCAGTTACCTTCAGAATTGAACAAAAAGCCTTTATTACATCATAATATAGTAGTGCCAGAGTTTCAGTTACCATCAGCATGGAAGACTCCAGGATTTCATTCATCATAATATATAGTGTCACTTACTTACCATCCCTGTCAAACACAATGACCTTGGTATGTCATAATACAGTACTCTCATAGCCTCAGTTGCCATCCTCATGTAAAACTACAGTTATTGTTGCATCATAATATAGTTGTGTTATCATTGTTGTGAAACACACATAGTTTTTTGTATCATAATGTAGCACTATCAAAGTCTGTTACCTTCAGCTTAGAACACACACACTTTGTTAAATCATAATATAGTAGTGTTAGAGCCTTATTTCCAACAACTTGGAACACCCAGGCTTATTTACATTGCAATATAGTGTCAGTGCCTAAATTACAGACAGCTTGGTATATGTAAGCTTTTATATGCCATAATAATGTATTGTAAGAGCATCATTTATCATCAGCATGGAACAGAAAAGTTTTGTTACATGATAATACAGTAGCATCAGAATCTCTGTTACTATCAGGATGATAATATAGGTGTTTATTTACCATAATACATCATTATCCAGTAGTGTAAGAGCCTTAGTTTAATCTGAATGAAATATAAAGGCTTTGTTACATCATAATGCAGCAATGTAAGAACCTCAGTTAACATCAGTATGTAATGCAAAGGTTTTGTTACATCATAATAGTGTACTGTCTGACCCTCTCTTGCCATCAGAATAGAACACACAGGCTTTGTGCCTCCATTATCATCAAAATTTAACACGCATTCTTTGTTACATCATAATAGAGTCGTGTCAGTGCTTAATTTACTATCAATATGGAGCACCATTTGCTTTGCTACATCATAGTGTGGTAGTGTCAGTGGCATAGTTTTTATTAGCATTGAAGATACAAGTCTTCTAACACCATAATACTGTATTGTCCAAGCATCTGTTATCATCAGCATGGAAAACACAGACAGTTTTACACAATAACACAGCAGTATCAGAGTCTCAGTTACTAGCATCTTGGAACACACAGCATTTGTTACATCATAATGCAATACAATCAAGGCCACAATTAACATCAGTATGGAACAAACAGGTGTTGTTACAACACAAAACATTGTGTCATTGCCTCAGTAACCATCAGAGTGGAACACGCAAGTTCTGTTACATTATAAAACATTAGTGTCAGAGCCTCTGTTACCTTCATTATGGAACATGTGGGCTTGGTTAAATGACAATAACGAAGTGTCAGAAATTCAGTTAACATCAATATGGAACACACACAGGCTTTGTAAAATGATAATACATTAGTGTCCAAGCCTCAATATCTATTGGCCTGGAACACTACAGACATTCTGACATCATAATACTATCACATCCTATGGATATGTTACTTCATAACACAACACAGAACACAACAGACTTTTTTACATTATAATAGATTAGTGTCAAGGCCTCTGTTACCATAAGCAAGGAGCAAAGAAACTTTGTTACATTATAATACAGTGGTGCTGGAGCCAAAGTTACTATCAACATGGAGCGCACAAGTATTGTTACTTCATAATATAGTAATGTCAGAGTTTCAGTTAGAATCCACATGGAATACAAACGCTTTGTTACATCATAACACAGTAGTGTCAGATCTTCAAACATTTATCATATTGATCAGTGCTGCAGTAGCCTTAGCTATACAGGTTATATCCTGCCAAGAAGAGAACAGCTGGCCAGCTTCCAAAGTTTCAGGGCACTTTCTATGCACCCATACTGTCAGGCAGCTTGAACTGAACTGACTAAAAGACACGTTTGAGTGAAGCCCTTGTGAACTTTACTGCCACCAAGGAGTATGCTCTTCTGAGGCTTTTGATGATCGATGGGCAGCTTGTCCTTTCCTTGGTTGGCCAGATAAGTTAATCTAGAGGAAAAAAACCCTTCCCATTTTATTTTGTTGATGTTTTATTACTTTTCTCTTCTGATGTTATTTTAAGGCTAGAAGTATTGTGTTTTAACAGACTGTCTCAAGTCTTTACATTCTTTTAAACAGAGAAAGAGGCACCATTTTTGGCTTGAATGTGGAACAGACTACCGGTCCCATGGTTGGCCCTTCCAGCCACAAAAAGAAAAAAAATTATGCAAGTAGCAATTTTGCCTGAGCTGCAGGTAGGTGACTCTGCTGTGGCCATTTGTTGCAGATAACCCAGCTTTTACCCGGATCTCTCTGCTGTAGCACCTACAGACACTATGAACTCTGGCTGTTGCAGTTACCTCAGTGGGCAAGGGAGAGCCACTCTTGTTGTTGTGAGAGGAAAGAGAGATGTGTTTCCTGTTCTGTCAGAATGCCATGCCGATCTCTAAGGAAGATGCTGCTGCTGCCATTAATAACATGGTTGGCCTCAGTTTTCCTGTCAAAAAGAAACAGAAAACCAAGCATGTATGTACTCCTCAATTTTCTTTGGACAGGAATAGTTTACAGGGTCTGGCTCAGGGTTTAAATCAGGATATTGATGCTTCTTGTAAAATAGTTTCTTGTAAAGGAAAGCGGGATTCTTCTTTTCGTGAAGAAATATAAGATACTGAATCTAAGTAGGAAGATACAGAGATGGATACTGGGTTTTTTTCTTCAGATTTCTGGTTCAGACTCAGAGGAGAGCTCAGTTTCTGATTCTGCCTATGGGTTTTTTCTTTCTTTTTCTGTTTCTTTGATACCATCACTGGAATGTTCTAGTGATTTCAGTAAGACAGCAACGAGGTTTCTCAGTCCCTCAGAAAATACTGTGAGTTATTACAGAAGGATTTTCTAGAACCTACACCCATTCCTCCTATTTTATCTGTTTTAGAGGATGTGTGTGTTACTGCCTGCAATTTTCTTGATAGACAGCCAGCTGCCCCAAAAAAGGCAGATTGGACTTGGGACCACTCCTTTTTGGCATTTACTGGTCAATGTCAGTGGTCTCTGGTTGAATAAATTTCAGATGATTGTAAATTGGGAGCTGTCATTACATCCCACATTGATACAAATGTTCTCCAGGAAGGGGTGACACAGACAAATAACTGGTGCCAGAGCCATGCACTAAAACTAAATGCCAAGAAATGCATAATAGTATCATTCAGGAAATCATGTACACCTAGAAACTATCATATTGACAACACACCCCCTAAGAGCTGACCCAGTAATCAGAGACTTGGGGAACACACATAGACAGTAATCTAGCCTTTGACCATCACATGTCTACAGTAGTGAGGAAATCATTCTATGTTGTGCAAATTATAAACAAAGGTACAGCATCTAGGTCCACAGTAGTCCTTGTTCCACCGTATTCAGCATTCATCAGACCTATCATTGAGTGCAATGCCCTATTTGGTACATACCTAACCAGGCATATCCAACAACTGGAATGTCCACAGAGGTTCCATACTAAATGAATAAAGGGTGTAAGCAACATCTCCTATCTAAACCACCTCATGACCCTATCCCTTTAGTCTGTCTCCTACAGACTGTCGAGAGGAGATCTATGCCTGACATTACAAGGCATGGTCACACCCTACTCTGATGGACCTCCTGCATATTCACAAAATAAATAGCACCAGAATTACCCATTCTAAAGACTTAAACCTTGCATGTGATAAAAATAGGACCTGCTGGAGAGGCAGGTATTTATTCCAGAGACTACCCTTCCTCTGGAACAGGATCCCCGTCCATGTGAAGCAGAGTTCCTCCCTAACCCAACTGAAGTGTAACTTGGACAACTGGATGGGGAACAGGAAATAGTTTGGCACCTATGTTTCTAATGGACACAGGCAGCGTGTAAATGGTTCATCTCTCAGGCCCCTGCTTGTAAATGTTTAACTTCCCAAGCCCCTGCTTACACTTATCAAGGGTACCAGAACTTTTCAGAGATTTGGGATGCATGCCTAGGCTTAAAAAGGCTCTTGTGGTGGTTAGCCTAGTACAGACCTATGAACCTATAAAGCTCTTTAGTCTTTTAAATATTTATACACTATTCCCAAACCTGAAAAAGCAGCTATAGCTTTAGTTGATCCCACTGCTGCTAAGCACATAGTTAATTCCTATCCTGCTCTTTCTGATAAAGATAGGAAAATTATTGATACTTTTGTAAGTTTCATTTTCAGAATTCTGAACTGTCAGGCTCATTTGTTAAAGTTTGTTCTGATGAATTGTAGGAGTAAGATGAGTGTTTTATCTGCAGTTGCTTCTTGTGAGGAAAAAACACAAGCATGGAACATTACAACCTTTGCAAATTTATAACGCTATAGTCTCAGAAACTGTGTTATCATAAAAGTGGAACACACAGGCATTGTTATGTCATAATATTGTAGTGTCAAAGCCTCAGTTCTCATCAGCATGGAACACACAGGCTTTGATATATCATATTACAGTAGTGGCATAGCCTGAGATACAGTCATTGTGGAACACTCAGGCTTTGTTACATTATCATACAGTAGTGTTAGAGCCACAATTACTATCAGCATGGAACATGCAGGCTTTGTTACATCATAATACAGTGGATTCAGAGCACAAGTAGCCATCAGCATAGAATACTACAGGCTTTGATGTATCATATTACAGCAGTGGCATAGCCTGAGATACAGTCATTGTGGAACACTCAGGCTTTGTTACATTATCATACAGTAGTGTTAGAGCCACAATTACTATCAGCATGGAACATGCAGGCTTTGTTACATCATAATACAGTGGATTCAGAGCACAAGTAGCCATCAGCATAGAATACTACAGGCTTTGATGTATCATATTACAGCAGTGGCATAGCCTGAGATACAATCAGCATGGAACACAACAGGCTTTCTTGCATCATAAAAGAGTTGTGTGAGAGCCCCACTTACCATCAGGAGGGAACACAAAGGCTTTGCTACATCAAGCTTCTTATGTAAGGTATTTCATTTATTAGCAGTTAAGGGCTGTTTCATAAATATGTATGTATTTTATAAATGTACTATAAATAACTTTGTAGAAATCCATGACTTTTAAATAACTATGCAAAAGCATATGAATCATGAATGCAACTTTCATTATGCAAAGTTCATTTCTTACATACTGTTTGCTTGATTTTATTTGAAGAGTTTTTGATGTGTACTCTTTTAAATATCAAGTTATGAGTTAATTGGCTGTATTTTATTGGCTGGTGACTTTTATTTAAAGGTTTACATGACCACTACTACTTAAATGGTCTGAAGAAGCTCTAAGTGAAAGCGCATACCTGTTTATAATAATAAAAGATTTTTTTAAGTTCAAAGTGTCATTCTAAGTATATGAGAAGTTAAGCTACTGCCTGTTTGTTCATGGATTGTTCATGATATTGACTGTTTTCTACTTATTTGTTTGTTTGAACATTTCCACATTGATCTTTGCTGTACGGTATCTGCTGTTGTACTTTTTACCCAAAATAATTTTGAACTTTATCACCCTATCACACCCTATCTATATAGCTTTCATATATCTTATTATTCAAGTGTAGTTATTCAACACAATAGTCATTTACTTCACAGATTGGGCATTACACATAAAACCAGGCAAAAATGCCTGTGCCCATAACATTATACCTTCATAACTATAAACCTTAGCAGTGGCATCCCCAGAAACCCAGGTTCAATTCAGCAGACTAGCAGACTAGAGGCTTGTGAGCTTCCAAAAATACATGTTACCTTTTTTTTTGCATATTTATACTATTTACTTCACTTTTTTATTGCCTGCCACCTACTTTAATACTGTATTTATATACTGTGTGTTAATCTATACTGTTGCACTGCAATTGTCTGCCTTACTGTGCTTGTTAAATTAAATTTTATTTCTGTTTTCACTATTTGCTAAGCTCTTTTTGCCATTTTCACTGTTAAGTATTTGCCGGCGCTTTTCACTGTTGCAAAACAATCTGTTCTGCTTGTTCTGGTTTTCCCACCAAGCAATGCTATAATATAGCAATAACCCACGCCTGGGTGTGGGTAATGCTAAATTTACCCACGGTTGGCGTGGTTTGGTCCCGGGAGCCCGAGGGACCAAACAAAGCCAACTGTGGGTAATTTAGCATTACCCACACCCAGGCGTGTTATTGCTATTATATGACATTATTTAAGAAAAGAAACTATTACTTTTCTTAAATAATGGCATAGTATAATGCCTGTTTACTGCCCTTCCGCAGATGTCTGGCATCCGGCAGTTCTGATGTACTGCGCACCGCGCAGTACATCAGAGTTGTGCAAAAGCAACGGAGAAAGCAAGATCTCTGTTGCTGTTTTTTAGTGTCTCGCTATGTTAAATGAGTTTAACATAGCGAGACAGTTTTAAAATAAGCAACGGACATCTCCGTTGCTTATTTTTAAACTGTCTCGCTATGTTAAACTCATTTAACATAGCGAGACACTAAAAAAAAGCAACGGAGATCTTGCTTTCTCCGTTGCTTTTTTTTAAAACGCTGTCTCGCTATGTTAAATGGGTTTAACATAGCGAGACAGCTTTAAAATAAGCAACGGAGATCTCCGTTGCTTATTTTAAAGCTGTCTCGCTATGTTAAACCCATTTAACATAGCAAGACAGTGTTTTAAAAAAACGAGTTATACTAATGGAAAAAAGTCCGGGCGACTGGACCTTTTCCCATTAGTATAACTCAATTTACAACGGGCACGCTGGCCAATCAGCATGCACGTTTTGGGGGGGTCATGGTATAATAACTGATTTGTTAGCTGTTTAAAACATTCTTTAGAGTCTCCTTGCTGATTTCCTGCTGTTTTAAATGTTTTGTTTTAGTGTCTTGCTGCTATTTTTCTGCTGTAGTAAACATTTTCTAGTGGTTCCCACTGAAACTAGGGTAGAAATTAGCTGTAGCCTAGTCCAGACACAGTTTTGCCTCATCTTGGTTTGTTTGTAGTGGCTGTTTGTTATGAGCACGTTTTCCAGGTAATCTTGGATTGGAAGGGTCCTTTTTGCATACTAGTGAGAGGATTGTGTTGATTGGAACCTGCCTGGTGAAAGATGATTGGTCTAGGGCTTGGAATATGCATCCTCATTGGTCCTTTTGAACCTTTTTAAAGTTTTTTTTAAAGTTTTTAGCTTCTGTTATTTAAGCCCTGCATTTGACCAGTGTCTCTCTCCTATTTTGGACACAATAGAAGAGTTCAAGCAGCTTTATTTTATACAAACATATCATGACAGAAATTTGCTGACTTTAACCTAAGTAACTTATCTACAAACTTACTACTGCAATCATACATGCAGTATTAATCTATACTCTCTGGCTGCACTCTCAAAATGGTACTAAGAATGGCACGTGCTTAACATTTATACATGCACGCTCAGTCTTTGATATGCTTCATAAAGATACAGCACATAGCACCTGCTCCCTGATCTACATCCTCCCTCTTGAAAAACAAAACACACAATGTTATGGATATTTTGACATGCTGATATCACAGACAATTATCAGTCATGCATTTATACAAGATATGATACATATATACACAGTTAAGTCCATATTGCTGCATATTTCACACTGAGCTTAGATGCTTGTCCATAATGTGTGGAATAAAACTGGGAATTGGGCTTAACTAGTAGAGCTGTCTCTGAAAAATGTCCGATCTTTGATTTATTTGGAACATCTTTAGGAATGGAATCAGAGGTAGGAACACACTCTGGGATGGAAATTACATTTGGTTCACTCTGAGATTTAGAGTCTAAGTTGATATAACAATGTTGTGATTGATGTTTCTGGTACAAGTAACAGATACTTACAGTTTTGGCTGTACTGCATACCTTCTAAATCTATAAGGTAGGATCTCAGTTCAGGACAATAACTTGAACTATGTGGTTGAAACCTTTTCCTGTTTAAGTCTGACCATTTCTCCTTCTCTTAATGGAGAAATAAGTTTGCTTGACTTGTCATACAATGACTTCTGGATAGAATGCTTCTTAAATAATTGAGCCTTGATGGTCTTATTATTCTTGGCTTTAGTACATTGGTAGTAATAGGTAGCATAGTTCTTGTTTGCCTAGAAAGAAGTCGTTGAGCAGGAGCTCCAAGTACATCATCAATTGGTATGTTCCTATGGTTAAGTAGACTTAAAAAAAGGCTCCCTATTATGCTGTTGCAGACGCAGGTTGCCGAATGCGTATTTGTCGAACTGAAAAGCTCAAAATGGCAAAATAGCGAAGCGGCTTTTCAGCGAATTCTTTCCCTGGGAAATAATTTGTTTGACCGCTTTCGCTACTTTGCTTTTTCAGCACTGTAATGCGATCTTGGAGTTGGTATATATAAGTAGGGGGTGGGGGCACAGCCCCCCACATTAGGGGGTGTGGGGGTGAAGCTCCCCACATTATGTAATGTTTTACAGGTTTTTTTGTTTATTTTGGAACAGCGATTTTTTTCCCTTGGAAAAAAATCACTGTTCTGAGGTTTCGACGTTGTAAGCTATCACTTACATGGGATCGATTATGTGTGGTTCGCTCTTCTGAATTTGTGATATCATAATATAGACCCTAAACAAAGTCTAAATTGTCATGTCACGCTCAGCTAGGCATTCGACTGAAGATACTCAGGACTGCTGGTGATATGTAGAAAGTCCCATTCTCTTGCAAATTTCTGAAACAACTGGCTAGTAAATTGAGTACCATTGTCAGAAATAACTTTGTGCAGACTACCATGGACTGAGAAATTATGTTTAGCTTATTAATAACAGTAGTAGATGTGAGATTAGGTAGTAGATCAGTCTTAAACCAATTCGAATAATAGTCTACCAATACCAAGTAGTGTTGATTGTTCCACTGAAAGATATCAGTGGCTACTAATGACCAAAGTAGTTCAGGAACTGGATGTAGCTGAAGCAGTTCTCTTTGCAAGTGCAGTCTAGTACTATTGCATATTGAACAAGATGAAAGTACTTTATGATTGTCTTTTAGTAATGAAGGCCAAAATATTAATTCTCTTACTCACCTCTTAGTGGATGCGGAACCTGGGTGATCATGATGCAAAATCTGTATGTACTCATGTTATAAGAAAGCAGGAACAGCAATTTTAGGACCTTTTAAAATAATGCCATCTTCCATCAACATTTCATCTCTGTAGGGAAAATAGGTTTGCACTTCTGGTGGTACACTAGATTGCTTTGATGGTCATCCAACATTAAGGTAGTGATTGAGCTTTTGCAAAACTGGATCAGTCTTTGTGTGATATCTCAAATCATCAAGGCTAGTAGTAGACAAATTATGCACTGCCATCACATCAAAGTCAAAATTCTCTGTGTCAAGCTTTCCATTGTGTTCCTGTGTGATTTGGATAAGGTATCAACCAGATAGACTAGTTTCCCTTTAGTATAGACCAATTTGAAGTTGTACTTTTGCAATTTGAGCATCATTCTTTGTAATCTTGCTGGAGCTGAATGCATAAGCTTCATGAGAATAGTAACTAGAGGTTGGTGGTCAGTTTCAGTCTGACTAGCTCGACCATAAATATAATCATGAAACTTGGAACATGCAAATACTAGTGCCAAAAGTTCTTTCTCAATTTGAGCATACTGCATCTTAGTTCGGGTAAGTGTTCTAGATGCATAGGCTACTGGTCTGCCCTCTTGAAGTATAACTGTGCCTAGACCAAATTTTGAAGCATCACAGGAAAGAGTAACTGGTTTGTTCATATCACAGTATCTTAATGTAGGTGGGGTGTCAGTTTTCTACTTGAGGTCTTCAAATGTCTTCTGGTGCTGTTCTAACCATGACTATGCAACATTTTTACATGTTAGTTCTCTTAAAGGCACTGTCAACTTACTAAAGTCTGGTATAAAGTTGCCTAAATAGTTGACCATGCCTAAGAAATGCTGTAAGCTTGAACACTGTCTGGTGTTGACATCTCAAGAATAACTGTTTGCTTGTTCGGGTCTGGTCTCAAGCCAGTACTGGTAAATAAATGACCTACATATGTAACTTCTGGGAGCCTGAATTTGCACTTCATAGGATTGAGCTTCAAGTTCACTTCATATGCTCTGTCTAGAACTTTCTTTAGGATCTGTCATGTTCTGCTAAACCATTGCCTCCAACCAATAAATAATCTACTATTATGGCACAAGGATAACCCGAAAAAAATTGCTCCATTCACACTGAGACACTTCACTTACAGAATTTATTCCAAATGGCATCCTTATAGATCTGTATCTGCCAAATGGAGTACCAAAAGTAGTTAGTAATAAGGATTTGTGATCAAGCATCACTTGCCAAAATGAACTCTTTGCATCCAAGACAGAAAAAAAAAAAAAACAGTAGCATTTGGTGTTAGGGCTGAAACCCCTTCGAGTGTGCGCATTGGATATGATGGTCTTTCCAATGCTTTGTTCAAATCTCTTGGGTCAATGCATATTCTGATTTTGTCTGAGCCTTTTTTGTGAGCTGCTACCATAGACGACACCCATTAAGTTGGTTCTGTAATGGAAAAATTACACCTTGCTGCACCATTGTATCCAGCTGAGCCTTAACTTTGTCCTGCATATCAATCAGCACTCTTCTTCCTGGTCTGACTACTGGAGTAACCTCTGGGTCTAATTTCATGGAATACACTACTGGAAGTTTGGCCAACCTGTCATTGAAAACATCAGTAAATTCTGAGAAAATGGCTTCAGAAAAATTAGAACTAGGAGATGCACTTACATGATGAACTTCTTTGGTAAAAGAAAGCAGATTCATTCTCAAATTGTCTTTGAGACCCAGAAAAGACTGTACTAGTCTTCTGACTACATAGAATAACAAGTTGTAACTTTTCTTGGCCAAATAACATGAAAGCATCACTAAGTCTTCAGTTTGAATCTCTTCAACTCCATAAGCAACAAGTTTTGCAGTACTGGCCACGTTGAGTTGCTCATTAGTTCTCACTCTAGCAAATGTGTCTGCTGGTATCACATTACACTTTGAACCAGTATCTACTTTAAGCTCTGTGGATTTACACTGATCCGGACAGTACAGAACACTTCACTTTTTGCCAGTAAATTCACTGCATCAACTCTGTCACCAATTACTGATACAACATCCACATAGAAAGTTGACTGCTGCATCTCGACTTGATCAACCTCCCTTTTTGTGTGAACTTTCTTTACAACTGTGTGAGGTTTACCTGATTTGCAAACTTTTTGGAAATGGTTCCACTTTTTACACTTATTACATTGCTGACTGAATGCTAAGCATTTCTCTTTTTTGGACTCATGATTTGCACCACAACTGCGACAGTTAACAATAAAGGCGGACTTGGGTTTTGCTGATTCATTCTTGCACTGTACAGACCATGCTACTTTAACTGAACTGGTCCTAGAACTTGCTAGAAAACTACGTGGTCTCCTTGATGAGACAGCAGGGGTCATGGCTGATGTGCTTAGTAGGTCTGTTTCTGTTTGCCACATGCTGCATGCTGTCTACATTTGTTTTGGAGCCTGCTGAAACCATGCTCTTGTCAATTGCAAGCATACGTGCATGTTTTTCTATTACTTCATGGATTTGGCAAATCTCTATGGCTTTACTCAATGTTAAATCACTATCACAAAGCAAGATCTTTCTCACAGCTGCACTGTTAATACCGCACATGAGCCTGCCCTTTGTTAACTTATCTCTTAAATCACCAAACCAACACATTTTAGCCTTATTTCTCAGATCAGTTATATAAGCTGCAAAAGTTTCCCCTGGTTTCTGATCTCTCATGTAAAATAAATGCCTCTTTAGTGTAATATTTGTCTGGGGGTTACATATTTCTCTGAACTTGTGCTTCAAACACTCAAGGTCTTCCCTTGACATAGCCTGTACAACAATATAACGTTTTTCACCCTCTCCTTCATATACAGCTGGTGCATACACAAATGAACGCTTTCTTTCTGTGGCCTCTGACCCAGCTAAGTTTAGCAAAGTGAATGTCTTGGTGCATGCATCTTTATCTGAATAAGCTGCTTGTATAAAAATATCATATTCTTACTCATATTCTCCAATTCTCTGTAATATTCTGATCAAACACAAGAGGTAAGGGCTTTTGAAATCCTTCTGCCATATTAACACATACCAGTGAAGGGTTTTGCAAATAAGCACAAACACATACACATACACATATGCCAGAAACTTATGCCAGCACTTGTAACTTTGCTCAATAGCACAACAAGCCTCTGTGTAGCTGACCTTTGTGAAATAATGCCTCTCTAGTGTAATATATCTACCCCTATATCACTAGGTGGGCTGCAAACTGGCTCACAGATAGAACCCACAGTGTGAAAGTAGCTGACTCCAAATCAGACTGCTGACCAGTCACGAGTGGAGTCCCACAGGGATCGGTCCTGGGTCCTCTATCTACTTCTTAGAAGTCCAGCCAACACAAAGGGATTCTGTCTGACAAAGTTCACAGACGATTCCAAGTTGGGAGCCATTATTAACTCCCAAAGTGATGTTGACATCCTACAGAAAGGCCCCACTGAGACCAATGACTGGTATCAGAACTATGGTCTTAAACTCAATGCCAAAATATGTGCCATCATCCCCTTTGGGAAAAACCCAATTCCCATGAATTGCCACATCAATGATAGTCCACTGAACACAGAAGGTGTTATAAGAGATCTGGGAACACAGGTTGACAGCAACCTCTCTTTTGACCACCACATTGCCACTGTGGTCAGAAAGTCTTCCTATGTGGCACATCTCATTACTAAGGGCTTTGCATCCAGGAAGAAAGAGGTCATTGTTTCCCTCTACTCTTCCCTCATTAGGCCAATCATCAAGTACAATGGCCAATTTGCCATGTACCTCACTAGACACCTGCAACAACTGGAAAGGCCGCAAAAGTACCTCACAAAGAGGATCTTAGGCCTTAAACTCTTGTCCTATATGGACAGACTCAAAAAACTCCAACTATTCTGTCTCATATAGCCTACTTAGAGACGATCTCTGCTTGACTTACAAAGCCATGTCTGACCCAGCTCTGTTAGAAATGCTACTTCTAAAGAAATCCCAATCCCTCCACACCACATGCTCCAGAGACCTCAACCTCATTACCACAATCAACAGAACGTGCTGGAGGGACAGATTCATAACCCAGAGACTGGCCATGCTATGGAACAGACTTCCCATACATGTCAAGCAGAGCACCTCACTGGCCTTCTTCAAGAGAAATCTTGATGAGTGGGTGGGAAATTCACTCCGGGGATCACTCTAGTGGCTCTACTCGACAGCAGCACTGGGAACTAAGGTTAGCTGGCACAATGCCAGGGTAATCCTATGGGCTAGGCTTGTAAAGGCTCCAGGGCCATTAGCCTAGTACACACTTATGAACCTATAAGTCTCTTGGGCACTATAATACTCTTGAAATTAATAATTGCATGAAATCACCTCTTATCAGTACAAGAAACACATCAAATAACTGCACGATGCAAGCCTCTGTGTAACTGTACTTTGCAAAATAAGTTTCTAGGGCACCACAATACTTTTGAGATTATTGTATTGCTAAAGTAATTTATCATCATTTTAAGAAACACTTCAAATAACTACACGCTATGAATGAACTGGGCAGGAGAAGCTCAGAGTCAATAAAATTTTGAAAAGTAATGGCACTCTGTGAATAAACTGTACACAGCACACTGAAACTTCCCCAAAATGGTGGTACCTTTCTAGGCAATTCTCTACAGTGCAAGGACCATTCTGTAATGGCGACACTTTGCGTATAGATACACCCAGCACAAGAAACCTTTTGAAATAGCTATACTTTTATTGCACTTCACGAAATAGTTGCACACACATAACTCTTCAAAATACATGCACAGTAATAAGCACACACTATAAGCATTTTTACACACTTTGAGATACTTGGAATAACTTTAGTTATGCCCTTGATATAATAGGAAGCCATAGTTATGCCAAAACATAGCACTTTGTCAAAAAATATGCAGTCCTCTTGCTTAATTTATACTTATATATGTTTTGCTTGTTTAATCTCTTTTCATGCCCATTTCCTGTGCTCGTTTTACTCTAAATATGCCCGTTTTGCCTTAAGCAAACTAATTTTGCTTTTAAACATGCTCATTTTACTTTTCTGTTAATTATTTCATCAAACCCCTTTACTTTAAACTTATCCTTTAGTTAATACGCCTTTTATGCCTCCCTCTTGTTTAATAATGCATTTTGTGCCCTTGTAATGCCCCATTTTGTCCTTTTTATGAAATAAGTAGTTTGTGCATATTCTCATTACCTTTGCTTCTTTTCTGGTTCTTTTTCATGTTTGTTTCTGTTAATTTACCTTCACTGTCATCTCTGCACCTCATGGTTCTGAATCTTATTCTTTGCGATCCCAGTTCTCACACCATGTCACTCTCCTACTTTGTACACAGTAGAAGAGTCTTTGTGGGTTCTGTTCAAGCAACTTTATTTTATACAAACACATCACACTAGAAGTTTACTGACTTTAACTTAAGTAACTTATATACAAACTAACTGCTGTAATCATACATGCTTACTCTGGCTGCACTCTCAAAATGGCATGTGCTTAACATTTATAAGTACATGCTCAGTCTTTGACGTGCTTCTTAAAGATAGAGCACATAGCACATGCTCCTTGATCTACAACCAGGTTTCTGCTTGTTTACATGTCATGCAGCATCACTCACTGCTGTTTATTTCTGCACCATAGCCACACAGATTAATTCAATAGTTTTTCCCTTAGTTACAGCTGTAGCACATTAGCGTAGCCTTCATCATTAGTACTCTCCCAGCCAAAGAAATACTGCTAGAGATCAGAAACCTATTAAATTACAAAAAAAAAAGGCAGAAATATCCATCCACTGTGCTCCTCCTTGACTGATCCTAAACAGTTCCCGCTAGCATTAACAGTCTTCAACCTAGCATTGTGGACAGTTGGACTACCCTTGTTTCTCCTGCCAACCTTGTTGACTTGGGTCTTTTGAGGCAGTGTAGCATTTGCCTCATATACACTGACAACACTCTACTAATAACTCAGTCTAGTACAGAATGGGAGAGATGTTTCTACACCAAGAATCTTGAATCCATGCTCTGTCACACTCAAAACAGTAACATGGAAGAGGTTGTCAACCCACACACCACTACATATGCAATAGTGCTACTACTAATGCACACTGTATGCATCCACCACAAAAATCAACCTACACAGAGGTTCTCTCAGAAAAACTACCAAGATACCAGAGACCTCCAAAACACAAGACTGCTACAACTAACACAGTTCCAACACCACCCATGACACAAAGCAACTCCAGTGTTTCACCTATCAAGCCCACAAGGCGTAGCACTCAAAAAAATTTTTTTTCTCATCATTGGAGACTCAATAGAAAGACACTGGATGTCCCACTCACCATGTTGGACAAAAATAAATTCACATTCAGTGGCCTGTCCTGTGCCGGGATTTATTAGGTCAAACATGCACTCAGGTCTCTCAGCAACAAGTAACATTATGACTCTGTCATAATTCATGTTGGAGTGAACAACCTGAGACATACCTCAATGGACTACATGAAGAGAGACATGATTGAGCTTTCTGAGTTAGTGCCCAGCCAGGTATGTATCTAGCCTTGAGTAGCATACTACAGCATAAACAAAAAGTGATTGATTTCAATAATTGGCTTAGTTTTTGGTGTCATTCAAAGGGGATCCAGTTCCTGCCATCCTGGGAAGCCACAGTCAACAATTTGCACCTGGCACCTCAAGGCTTTCAGCTACTGGCAAAGGCTCTTCCCCATAGTGCCTTTTTTAGGCAAATTCTCAAAAACAGACTTACTGATGTGAAATTTGCCAATCATAACAAAATAAGGGTCATGCTGCTAAATGCTAGAAGCTTAAATCAAAAACTGCACACCCTGGAAGTACTTCTATCACTGGAAGATGTCGATGTCTGTGCAGTCACAGAAACCTGGTTCAAGGGCTCAGAGAGTACCCTGGCCTTGCAGGGCTACAATGTCTTCCACACTTTCAGACCACAAATGAACATGTGAGAACCACAGGATGCATTGTTTCTATCTATATTAGAGATAAATTCACCTCCCATCTAGTTAGACTGGATATCTCCATGGAACTACTCCAAGTTCAGGTTATGGAGGGTAAGACCTCCATTCAAGTCATAGCCAATTATAAATACCCCTCTATGGGTCATGATGCACAGGAAGCATACGTGACCAAACTGGAGACATTCCAAATGCTACTGAACACTCTGGTTATAGGGGATTTCAATTATCCAAACCAGGCTACCACATGGATGGCAAGTTTAGTGGCCAAGAGCACATCAGTCTATGTAAAAGCAAAGTAGGCCTGCACTCAAAGTGAGATAACCAATTTTTATTAAATAGCAAATACAGCATCCCAAATAAACACTAGAATTAGTGCAATAATCTATAAAAGATCACAAACCGGTTTCAACACTATGGCCTTCATCAGTGCACTCGGTATGAGGCAAGGCATGACATATATATGTTCATAGATTTTAGATAGGTACTAGGCTATCAGCCCTAGGGCCTATATAAGCCTAGCCATAAAGATTCCCTGGCTTTCAACATCCAAACAAATTATTTTCTTCTGCCCCTGTTGAGCAGAGCCACAGAAGTGATCCCTGGCGGTGAATTGCCTATTTCCCATCCAATCATCAAGATTTCTCTTAAAAAGGGTCAATGAGGCACTCTGCCTGACATGAACGGGCAGTCTGTTCCAGAGTATGGGAAGTCTCTGGGACAGCAACCTATCTCTCCAGCATGTTTTGTTTATTGTGGTGACCAGGTTTAGGTTCCTGGAGCTTGTGGCTCAGAGAGATTGGGATTTCTTTAAGTGTAGCATGTCCAACAGCTCTGGGTTTGACATGACTTTGTATGTTAGGCAGAGATCACCACTGAGTAGGCGATATGCGACGGAGAAGAGCTGGGGTTTTTTGAGGCAGTCTGCATAGGGCATCTGTTTGAGGCCTCTTCAGTTATTGTAAATGTCTTGTGAGGTACATACCAAACAGGGTATTGTACTCTATAATAGGTCTAATGAGGGATGAGTAGAGAGGAACGATGACCTCCTTTTTTCTGAATGAGAAACCTTTTGTGATGAGGTGTGCCACATGGAAGGATTTCTTGGCGATGTGGTTATCAAAGGAGAGACTACTGTCCACCTGTGTCCCTAGGTTTCTTATCACACTTTCAATGTTAAGTGGACTACCAGCTATATGGTAATTCATGGGCACAGGGTTTTTCCCAAAGGGGACAACTATGCATTTTTTGGCGTTGAGCTTGAGGCCATGGCTTTGACACCAGGCATCTGTCTCAGTGAGGCCCTTTTATAGAATGTCCACATCATTTGGGGATTCTATAATGGCTCACAGTTTGCAGTCATCTGCGAACTTTGTTAGCCATAGGCCCTCTGTGTTGGCGTGAACTTCAGAGAAGTAGATGCTAAACAGGAGAGGACCCAGGACTGAACCCTGTGGTACTTCACTTGTCACTGGTCTGGAGTCGGAGTTGGAGTTGGCTACTTTCACAGTGTGGGTTCTGTCAGAGAGCCAGTTGGCAACCCATCACATGACATAGGGAATTATGCCCAGTTTAGTGAGTTTATCTATGATCCTAGAGTGGGGGATGGTGTCTAAGGCCTTGGCAAGGTCTAGATAGGCTGTGTAAACCACCTTACCCTCATCCATGGCTCTGGTGACTGCTTCAAAGAAGTCAATCAGGCTTACGAGACATGATCTACCTTTCACGAACCCAAACTGGGTGGGGTCCAGAGTTTGAAGTTTACCTATGTCTTTGTTTATAAGTTCCATGATGATACGTTCCATGGCTTTGCAGATCAGGCTCGTCAGACTAATGGGCCAGTAGTTCCGGGGGTCAGTGGTGGATCCCCCCTTGTGGAGTGGGATAACCATAGCTGTGCACCATTCAGTAGGCACAACGCCTGAAGTGAGGCTATGACTGAACATGGTACTTAGGTGGGGTGCCAGTTCATTTTGTAGTTCAGGCAGAACACAGCCCGGGATGTTGTTTGGTTCCATGGTTTTGGTGAGTGGGGTTTTTATCTGTGCAGCCATGTTCACTGGGACTTGGCATTTTTCTGGTATTGAGATGGTGCCTTTAGGGGTGAGAGGGGGGTCAAATTAGCACATAACCTATCCGCCAGGATGTTGGGAGTATCAGTTGGTTCTGTATATTAAGTGCCATCGTGCTGTAACTCAGAGCAGATTTGAGTGTTTCCATTGAAATTCTTGAAATAACTATAGAATGCCTTGTGGTTGTCTTTAGAATCTGTGGTGATTTTGTTTTCATAACTAGCTTTGGCGCATTTTATGACAGCTCTCAGCTTCCTACTGAGGCTGGCAAGGGAGTTTTTTCAATCATGGGATTTTACTCCTTTTTGCAAAAGTTTCTTCCTTCTGTTGTAGAGTTTGTTTATGGCAGGGGACCACCAGATTGGCTTCGTTTTTTTGAGGAGAGCATCTTGGTTCTATTTGGGATGGCATGGTCCATGCAATCGTGTATGTGTTCATACAGTGCATTGATGCAAGATTCTGCAGTTGTATTTCTACTTTCTGTCTGCATGGGTGTCGTAAAGTTTGCCACTTCTGTCTTAAGAAGCATGAAGTTGGATTTGGAGAAGTTTTTTACGGTGGTTACCATAATGGGGGGGGGGGGTGGATGTCTAAGGTGATTAGCTTATGGTCGGATCTGACCAATGAGGAGTTGACCACTGATGTGGAGCATCAGTTGCCCATGTTGGTAATGACCAGGTCTAAGATATTGATGCCCCTGGTGGGGGTATGGATAAGTTGATCCAAGGTGTTGGAATTTATGAGTTCCAAAAAATGTTGAGCAAATGAGTTGGTACATGAGTAGTTTTCCCAATTAATGGTGGGGTAGTTGAAGTCACCCAGTGTTAGGGTATTTGGTTGTACCTTAATGTTTTCCAGTATGTTAAAAAAAGTGAAGTGGGAATCTTGAGGCATGGTGGGGGATCTGTAGCAAGCTACAATTTGGATTGCAGTCTTGCCTAGTGTTAGTTGCACCTGGAGAATTTCAGATGCATTATGTTGGGCAACAAGCCTGGAGGTGTGGACATTCTTGGTGAATATAGTCACACCTCCACCTTTAGTGTTTCGGACCAGGTTAGGTGGCCTAAAGGTGTGGTATGAATTCTAGCCTCGTATTGCAGGGGTGCTGTCTGGAGCCTTAAGCCAGGTCTCTGTCACTACACAGATGCCGATGTTCTCCATTTTAAGGAGTGCCTTGAGTGAGTGAATTTTGAGGTTTAGACTTCTAGCATTGAGTAGCATTATCCTCAGATTTTGTTTGCTTGTACCTGTTGCAGTGGTAATTTTGTCATTTGAACCTAGCCTAAAAAAGGCACTATAGGGGGTGTCAAGAGCCTTAGCCAGTATCCGGAATCCCAGGGGTGACAGGTGCACACCATCTCTGGCAAAGCATCATGGTCTGTCAATCATGTCATCCCAGGCAGACAAATACTGGATCCCCTTAGAATGACACCAGATGCTTAGCCAATATATATATATATATATATATATATATATATATATATATATATATATATATATATATACACACACACACACACACACATATATATATATATATATATATATATATATATATATATATATATATATATGTCCCACCCATTCCTATCATGATTAACTAATTAAATAATTAAAGGTGCTCATTAAGACTCGGGGGAAATAATCCTCCTAGTCTAATGATCCAAGTTTTCTCCTTTTTATTTAATACATCATGCTAACCCGCTTTATGGTTCCTATTCCCTACAATTGTATCAATAATCACAAACATAAATTGTGCAGTGGAGTGTTTTATGGGGTGTTTATAAAATGCATTAGATATACGTTTGTTTCTAATGTCTCTTAATTGCTCTGATATCTGCATTCTAAATGGGCGTGATGTTTGTCCCACATAAAAAGCGGAACAAGTACATATAACTGAATAAATAATCCAATCTGTACTGCAATTCCCAAAAATATGGATTTCAAAAACCTTGGAAGTGTTCCTGCTGGTAAAATCTTTACTCTTCAATACATAGCTACAAAACGTACAATAACCACAAGCAACACGACCCACTAACATGCCTCCATCCAATGTTGTTTGTTTTTGATACCTACAATAAGTTTTGTTCTTATAATGATTGAAAAAGCCTCCAAATGTTCTACCTCTCCTAAATGAAAGAGGCATCTAGATGGTAAGATGTCACACAATCTGTCATCTGCTAATAAAATGTCCCAATGTTTCCTTTTAGATCCATAAAACCAAAAGTGTTACATCCATAACTGGTAATTAACCTAATAGCATGTTTACCCTTATGATCTCTATTCTGATATTTTAATAATTGTAACCTATCACAAATTTGGGCAAATTGACTAGTTTCAATAATGTGGGATCTCTGATATCCTTTATCACAAAATCTAGTAAATAACTCATTCTGTTGTGATATAACAGTTTCATCGGTGGAACAAATTCCAGGAATCCATAAGAATTGAGATTTGGGAATGTTACGTATTGTGTGTTTAGGATGACAACTAGAGGCATTTAATAATGTGTCAAACTGTGGGCATTTATGAAAAACACTACTATCTAAAGTACCATCTTTCATACGAACCACATTCACAACCAAAAAAGAGATCTGATCAGTATCATAGTGTACAGTAAATTGGATACCCCACCTATTGTCATTAAGATACTGAACAAATTCCATTAAATATTCAACATCTGACTTCCATACCATCCAGCAATCAAGAAACCTATGCCAAATATTGATCTCATCTAAAAATAAATTATGATTCCTATCATATATAATTTGTTTCTCAAGGTAGCCCATAACAAGATTTGCATATATGGCAGCAAAAGATGCACCTATAGCTGTCCCTTTCAATTGAAGAAAGCACTCACCATTAAAACAAAACAAGTTCTTATTAAGAACATGCTCAGGTAAACATATGAGGAATGTGTTGAAACCAGGACTATACAGTGGAATATGGTAAAGTCAATATTCCAGAGCCATCAGGCCGGCCCAATGTAGTATATTTGTATAAAGTGCTGTTACATCCAAAGTGCACATAATCCAGCCTGGCTCTAACTGCATATCAGAGATAATATTAAAAACTCAGTAGTGTCCTGTATCCTAGCTCTAACCCCCTGCAATAACAGTTTAAGATATTTGGTGAGAAAGGCTGAATGTGATTCAGTTAAACATCCATTTCCTGAAACAATGGGTCTACTTGGTGGTTGGTGAAGATCTTTATGTATTTTGGGCAGTAGGTAAAGTTGTTGTGGTAAGGAGTCCTGTACTGTTAGATGAGACACTACTTCTCTGCTGATGATGCCCTCACCTAAAACAAGTTGTAAAAAGTTGTCAATATCCATCTTAAATTCATGAATGGGATCAACTGCCATTTTAGCATAGAACCTACCATCAGACAATTGTCTCGGAGCCTCTGCCAAGTACATGGACCAATCCATAACCACTATGGCTCTTCCTTTATCAGCAGGAACAATAACCAAATTAGTGCTGTTACGAAGATTATTTAAAGTCTGAGCATCTATTTTAATTAAGTTATGTTTAGACAAACCAGTACCAGATCCAAATCCAAAATGTAGATCTTTGAGTTCACATTGTTGAAAAGTGGCTTATTCATAGGAGAATTCAGTTTAGATTTATGAAACCTAAACTCATTCTGAGAATCAAGACAGTGATCACTAATACCAAAATGTAACTTTAAATTTAGTAATCTACAGAAAGAGACAGCAACATTAGCAAAAGCATCTTCAGGCACAACAAAACCAGGAATGAAATTCAAGTCTTTGTTAAGCAGTTGTATTTCCACATCCAATAATGAACAAAAAACCCCACAAAAACTTGTAATACAAACACTAAGAAGAAGCAGAAAGGTAAATCAAGAATCAGACACTAAATTTTAAATGATGTAAGTGCTTTCATCCGTATTTATTAAAATGAACTTCTTCAGACAACCTGTACTGAAGACTTCTTCCTTTTCTTTTATTACTGGTTGGTGCTTGTGGTTTTACACTGATGCAGTATCCCTGGAGAAGGCTTTGTATACCCTACGTATTGAATTGCTAGAATGTGGCTACAGGATAGGAGATATTGAGAAGGCCATTGAAGGTGTTGGTAGGAATAGAATCAAACCTTATTTTTCTGATAGGTCTGAGCATCAGTCAGAAGGCCTGCAGCCTCTTAAGGACAGTGGTGTGAATAGGATTGTCTTGACATATTCTAGTAATATCAACTTTGTGTGTGACATTTTAAAGAAAAATTGGGGATTATTGGTGATGGATGAGGATATAAGTAGAGTAGTTAGAGAGGTTCTACATTTTACATTTAGAAACAATAGGACCCTGAAACAACGCTTATGTTATAAGCAAACTGGATTTGTTAGCACATGTTCTGAATGGCAGGGCACTTACGCCTGTAAATCATGCAAAGCTTGTAGATACATTTGGTCAGCTACTTCAGTTATGCATCCCAGAAATCATAGGGCTATTGAGTTTTGATTTTATGCAGATTGCACTGACAAAAATCTTGTTTATTAGGCTCAATGTAATGCTTGTGAAATGTTTTATGTTGGGAAGACCAACCGTACTTTGAAGGAGAGAATAATTGAACATGTGAATGATATACATAATGGTAAACTTACTACTGCACTAGCTAAACATGCTCTAGAACTAGGTAATACCCACCAGTTTAAATTTCTGGTTTTGTAGAAGGTAAACGTCAATATTAGAGAGGGTGACATTGTTAATAAGACCGAGTTCATGGAATTAAGATGGATATTAGATTTTAAAGCAGATGCTCATCCAGGACTTAATAATGCTGTCTCGTTAAAGCCGGCTCTAAAAAGGATAGGCTTACATAATTAAGATAAACCATGTGATTTTATCTTGTCTTTGATTGGTAGGAAAGTGTTTAAATGAGTTCTAACAGAGGGTATGCTTTTATGGTCTGAGGAAGCGGTAGTCCCACAAAAGCGCTTACCTATTTTTACTGCTTTATTGTTTTATAGTTCTGATTAAAGTGTATTTTATCCTAACTTTGGCCCAGTGGACATCTTTTCACTTATTATACTGTTTACTTTGGATTTTGTCCTGGTCCTGATATGCTTGCTTATGTAATTTTTCCTGAAATAAAGTGACAAAGTATGGAAGGTCTGGGCAAAAATCAAAATAGCTCCTACTTTACTAGCATGCAGACAACTAAGAAATCTAAAACACAACTTCTCACCAAAGATAAGAATCCCTACTACTCAGCCAATCAAAACATACACATTATACCATGACACCCCATTAATATTCCAAAACGTGCACGCTGATTGGTCAGTGTGCATGTTGTAAATCGACTTATACTAATGGAAAAAGGTCTGGTCGCCCGGACTTTTTCCATTAGTATAAGTCTTTATTAAAACACTGTCTTGCTATGTTAAAGGAGTTTAACATAGCGAGACAGGTTTAAACAAAGCAACGGAGATCTCCATTGCCTTTTTTAAAGCTGTCTCGCTATGTTAAACTCCTTTAACATAACGCGACAGTGTGTAAAAAGCAACAGAGATCTTGCTTTCTCTGTTGCTTTTTTTTTAAACCTGTCTCGCTATGTTAAACCCATTTAACATAGTGAAACAGTTTGTAAAAAGCAACGGAGATCTTGCTTTCTCCGTTGCTTTTTTAAAAACTGTCTCGCTATGTTAAATGGGTTTAACATAGTGAGACAGCTTTAAAATAAGCAACAGAGATTCTCCGTTGCTTTTTTTAAAGCTGTCTCGCTATGTTAAACCCATTTAACATAGTGAAACAGTAAAAAGCAATGGAGATCTTGCTTTCTCCGTTGCTTTTGCCCACAGCTCTGATGTACTGCATAGGCATACCCATGCGCAGTACATCAGAACTGCTGCAGAATACCAGACAGCTGCGGAAGGGCAACAAGGAGGCATTATACAATGCCATTATTTAAGAAAAGTTATTATTTTTTTAAACCCTAACAAAAACCTAAATTACTGCTCTTCACCACAATATACATCTATACTATAACAATACTATTCACTCATCTCTGAAAGCAGCATCATGATAGAAGAAGTAAACCACACAAAATTACTGGGTGTCATCATTGATGGCCAGTTGAAAATCAACTTCCCTGTAACATACATAGTTAAAAAAAAGGCTAGGTGCATTATACAGAGTACAAACTTAGCTCAGCGATATAGCCAGAAGATGTATAGACTCTACTGTTTTTACTGCAGTCTTTCCTCTGTGATGACCCAGTCTTCACTAACCTTCAAGTCTCTCAACTGTCCAAACTTGAGCAACTTCATAATAAAATAGTCTAATTTGCAGTAATCTATAACCGTAGGACACTCTACTGTCTAGCCCTCAGAGAGCTAAATGAGTTAGAACTACCACATCACCTATCTGTGTCACAGCTAACTGTAGTGCACAGACTTCACTTTGAGGCAGGAAATTGTCCCGCCCCTAACAACTTAATCCAACACTACTTCCCAAACTATGGAACCACATCCAACACTCACTGAAATCCATTCAGAATTCAAACCCATTTAAAATACAACTACAACTTCACTTATGAAATCAATGGATCTGCTTCTGTACATCCTCAGGATAAATGACACTGTTATCTTCAGCTAGCCATATTGTCAAACCATTTCTCTTCTTTCAGAATCCTATAATCAGCACCTTCCCAGTACCAACAACCAGTCTTTATTTAACATTTGTTAACCGGGAAAGTCCGACTTGGAACAAAGCCAATTTTCAGCAGAGGCCAAGGGAAAAACACTCCAGACACATGTCTTTGTAATGTGGGAGGAAACTGGAGCACCCAGAGGAAACCCACATGAATGCAGGGATGACATGCAGACTCCACACAGAAGGCACTCCAGCAGAGAATCGAACCAGAGAACCTCTTGCTGTGAGGTGACAACTATACCGCTGCACCACTGGGCCGTCTAATAACATATAGATAATTTACTAGCATCTCCTAACTTTATACATTGTTTTGTGACACTGCTCACTCCCAGTTCCATCCTTCTGATATAAACTTTATTATAGCCATACATATATATGTAATTGTCTTTTAACCTGGTTTATACTCCACCTCTTAACTACAATATTAACATTTTCTGTACTACCTAGTTTCTTTACTCACCTCCATTTCTTTGAATTTCTAAGCACTAATCACATGATCTATTATCAGTCTGACAAACCTTCTGATACACCGCTTTAAATGCTCAGTGTTCAATATCTGCTAATGCTTAAGTATCTTTAATACTGTAATAGTTGCTCCTTTTTTTATATGAACGTTATCTAATTAGCAATTATACATGTAATTGTTAATAAATATCACTTGATATCTGTTCATGTATATTACTGAATGTTTAAAATTGTTTGTAATTTGCTGAAGCTTTTCTCCCCAGGCCTTCACTGAAAAGAGTTTTTGACTAAACCCAGTCAGATAAACCTGGTAAACAAAAGCAAAATAAAATAAAATAATAAAAATCAATATTTAAGGTGTTGTTACATCATACTGTAACAGTGTCTGAGCCTCAGTTTCTGTAACCATAGATTACACAAGCTTTGTCACATCATAAGTGTGTGATCATCACATCCCTTATGTGGACAATCCCCTAACATTTGACCATTTTGTGTCTATCACTATAAGAAAGTCTTTCTACATTACCCAGCTTATAAACAAAGATATTGTGTGTATATCTAGGGATGTCATTACCCCCCTTTATTCAGGCCTCATTAGGCCAGTCATCGAATATAATGCCCCCTTTGGGATGCATCTGTTCAGTCACATGCTACAACTGGAACTCCCACAGAGATGCCTTATTAAAAGAATGCAATGCCTGAACAACATTTCCTACGTGGACTGACTCAAAGCTTTGTCACTATCCTACAGACTGGTAAGAGATGACCTGTGTCTAGCATATAAACCATCCTCTATGACTCATTACTGATGGATTTACTGCACATCAGGAAGTCAAATGGTATCAGAAATACTTAGTCTACAGATCTAAACCTCTTCTGCAACATTAACAGAATGGTTTGGAGGAGCAGGTATATTTCTCAGAGCATACTGCTGGTGTGGAACAGACTCCCTATCCACATAAAACAAAGTTCATCCTTGTCCATTTTCAAGCACAACTTAGATCTATGGATGGGAAATAGAAAATTTATTTTTTATAGAATTTCAGTGTTTCTGCATAAATGGACATAGTACCGAAGGGGGTCATTGGGTGAAATGTCTTATTCTTGAGTCAGTGAAGTACTTGTGCATACATGGACAAACTATGAGGGAGTCACTGGGGGGAATGTTTCATTTTAGAATCAGTGAAGTGCTTGTGCAGACATGGGCAAACTACTGAAGGGGTTGTTGGGAGTAATGTTTCATTCTGATGCTTGTGCATACTTGGTGAAACTACTGAAAGGATCACTTAGGGAAATGTTTCATTTTGGTGCTTGTGCATACTTGGTGAAACTACTGAAAGGATCACTTAGGGAAATGTTTCATTTTGGTACTTGTGCATACTTGGTGAAACTACTGAAAGGATCACTTAGGGAAATGTTTAATTTTGGTGCTTGTGCATACTTGGTGAAACTACTGAAAGGATCACTTAGGGAAATGTTTCATTTTGGTGCTTGTGCATACTTGGTGAAACTACTGAAAGGATCACTTAGGGAAATGTTTAATTTTGGTGCTTGTGCATACTTGGTGAAACTACTGAAAGGATCACTTAAGGAAATATTTCATTTTGGTGCTTGTGTACACTTGGACATACTATTGAAGGGATCAATGTAAAAATGTTTCATTTTGGTATTTGTGCATAGTTGGTAAAAATACTAAAGGGATTGTTTGGGGAAATGTTTAATTTTGGTGCTTGTGCATACTTGGTGAACCTAATGAAGGGGTTGCTGGGGGAAATATTAAAGTGGGTTGGGAGGGTGGCCTAATGGTTAAGGTGTTTGCCTTACAAACACAAGGTGCAGGGTTTGAGTCTCACAAGGGATAATTGGCTAGGCTTAAAATGGCTCACAAGGGCAGTTACTAACCTATGAACGTGCCTATGATCACCAAAGAGCCAGTGGCTGCTTCTTATCTTAGGGTTGGGAGGGTGGCCTAATGATTAAGGTGTTTGCCTTACAAACACAAAGTGCAGGGTTTGAGTCTCACAAGGGATAATTGGCTAGGCTTAAAATGGCTCGCAAGAGCAGTTAGCTTAGTACTAATCTATGAACCTGTGAACATCTATAAGATTGCCCCATGTAATACTAATGGACAGAGGAAGCTCCTAAATGCTTTATCCCATGCATGGGTCACCTCAAATTATCTGTGATATAACCCAAGTTATTTTCATTAGGGATAAAATATAATTATTGAACAAGGGATGGGTAAGGCTAGACTTTAACCCAATTAATTAGGTTATTTCAACTACAAAATGGGAAACTGGCTAGGCTTAAAACTGTCCACAAGGGCAACTAGCCTAGTACTTACCTATGAACCAATCAAACAATCGTTTCATAGTGTCAGTTACCATATGAATAAACCAACTGTAATATGAATGTCGAACCCAGCATGGAGGCTCTGCCAGAACAGGAACACAACCTTGCTGTAGTATAACTTTTGTTTCGCGGCTCCCCACCACAAAAGCTCCGATGACAAGAATGTAATGATAAAATTGAAATTTATTCCGTGTGAACTTCCACTCTAACACGTATAACAAATACTTGATACAGTCTCAATGTCTCAATGTCACAAGATACGATTACTGTTACAACAGAGGTTAAGCGCTTTCATCTGTAGCTCACAGACTTCCTCAGAACCATTTTTTCACTTCCGATACTCTTTTAAATACGCCCCTTTGCCGCCAAAATTGTTTTAGTTTAATGATACATTTAAAAACTTTGAATACTTTATTTTGTGTGTACATAAACAGATAATTAATGATGGTAATAGTAAAATCCATGAATAGCTATTATTATTGTGTAATTTCTTGTTACTATATGCTAGTACATTATAACTTGGTTGACAATGTGACGCTGATCGAATAAATAGATAAATAATAGAATAATGTTACATATGCACTAGTGTTGGTGAGTGTATTAGCTCATTGTGAATGGCTTCTTCAACGCTAATGCTTTATTGATCAATGAACTCTGAGCTAAAGGTAAAGTGCTAGGTGCAACAATCTATACACATATTCTGTGTTATAAAGGGGTCAATAGTGTGTAGTACTAATTATATACAATCAATATAAATAAGTGCTGATGAAATCACTATCAAAATTCTAATATAATAATTTAATATGATGGACAATTTTGAATGATGAACAATTTTAATATCTAAATCAACTCTGATTCTACTATCTAAAACTATATATGTCTACACTGAATGAGCACATATAATAAATAATAATTAATATTTAATATTACTTTGATAATTGATATATGTATATGTTGTAATAAAAATATAAATATTAAATATTGAATGATATGTATATGCGTCAGTCATAATTGTAATATATCACTAATAAATACTTTAAATACTTTAAAAATACATAAATTAAAATTGCCATTGTATTATTGCAGTTTATAGATTATCATTTATTAAATGTTATAGTTATGTATTGTCTATACAAATTAAAAAATATAAATAAAATTTAGTATACCTACTGAGCCTACTAGCCATGAATACAGTATAATGTAATGTTACTTGTTAATGCCCTAATATAAGAAATGGTTTTATACTAATATATTCATTAAGGCCAGGGTAGGTGGTTGCATCAAGACATATTTGCCACCTACTTTCTAAACATCCTAGTTTGGCCTTCCAATTTCCACTATCATTTTTTCTTTCCACCTGGTCTATGATAAAGAACTTAAACATGTGGTCATTGCCTTTATCTAGGACATGTTTACTTAACGCATTTTTTGTATCACCCTTTTTGATCTTATAATAATGTTCATATATCCTAGTTCTTAATTTTCTCTCGGTTTTTCCTACATAGTACGCAGTACATTTTACACATGAAGCTAAGTATATCACTCCTTGGGTGTTACAATTACCTGGTTTTGATTTACATTTACTTTTCAGTATGTTGTCAATTTTAAGACTATGTTCAACGTTAATGTGTTGGCACTGTTTGCATGCACCACATCTTTGTGTACCACTCATCTTCTTTTGATTTAAATTATATATGTTTGCTCCTCTTTCTAATAACTTCTTTATATTATGTCCTGTCTTTAGTACTATGTTGGGAGAAGTGCCTATAATGTCTTTTACTTCTTCACTATTTGTGAAAATAGTCCAATGTCTTTGTAAAATTTCCTTTACTATATTCGTCTGTGGATTAAACATAGTGACACATACCCGTCTATTTACCATTTTTCTATTGTTATTCACTGTGTTTGTGTCACTTTTCCCTAACAATGGGTAATATTTAACTCCCCATTGGGATTTGACAAATTCCACTACATCAATAAGCATATTTGTAGGATAGTTTCTTTCTTTGAAAAATTTGTATATCGGTGCCAACTCATTTTCCATAATTTCTCTTGTCGATGACCTCCTTGCTGCTCTCACACATTGGCCCTTCACTATGTTCTTATAAGTGTGTGGAGGGTGACAACTTCCAAACTGTATGTAGTCATTAGAAAATGTCGGTTTTCTATATAGTCTAGAAGTGAATCCTTCATCATTACTACTGATATATGTATCTAAATAGGCAATACCTCCTTTCTCTGCTGTGTAGGTGAATTTCAAAAATTCTGTTGGTTTATTAATATACTCAATAAAGGTAGGTATGTCTTTAGTATCTCCTTTCCAAATGATGAATATGTCATCCAAAAATCGTGTATATAGTAGCATATGTTTATAATATTCACTATGAAAAATAAACTGATCCTCCCATTCCAACATAACCAAGTTGGAATATATGGGTGCACAAGATGCACCCATCGCTACACCGGAGGTTTGTCTGAATTTTTCTCCTTGATGTTCTATATAGTTATGATCTAGGATAAGTTCCATCATACTCATTAACAATTGAATTCTGTCCCATGTAAGTACTGAAAACTTCCTTAGACTGTTACAAAAGTAGTCTAAACCTGTTTCTTTCGGTATACATGAAAATAAATCCTTTACATCCACCGTGATAAAAGTGATATCATTTCTCCATACATCCTTATTTATTTTTCTTAAAAAATGCCAAGAGTCTTTTACCAAATGTGGTACGTTGTTGTATACATGTTTTGTCAAATGATCCACCATAACACCCATATTATATGTCTTTGATTTTGAACCCGATATAATCGGTCTATATGGGGGATCTGCAAGGTTCTTATGTATTTTAGGTATACCTATTATACGGGCCATAATAGGATATTCATTCCTTAAATAATTGTACTGTTCCTCACTAATTCTATTGTCAAGAAGATACTCTTCTAATATTAATTCAATCTGCTTGTAGCCAATATTTACTTGATTAAGTGAAACTACATTTATACACCCAGTTAGTCAGCATACATACTATCTGAAAGCCAATGGTAATTGTCTATCTACCCATGTTGTATATATTGCAACTTGTCAAAAATGTTTCTCATTTTACATTGGGAAAACGAATAGACAATTAAAAGATAGAATGCGAGAACATCTATATGCAATAAGGATGCAACATAGAAGTAATGCACTTGCAAAACATGTCATTGATTTTGACTCTACACACACTTTTGTTTTTAGGATATTAGAACAAATACAAATGGATATTAGAGGAGGTGATATAAGAACACATACAGAAGCCAGGGAAAATATGTGGATCATGAAACTCAGATCCGATGCACCCCCAGGGCTGAATGCCAAGCTATCAGTGAAACCATTCCTGAGAATGAGAAGACTCAAGGCATATTAGTAGGTACATAATTTTTTGTGTTAGCTCTCTGTATGGTAGTTTCTGAATGGCTACATTCTAATAGCTATTTTTAAAATTGTTTTTTAAAATTGTTGTCTTACATAATTGTTGTCTTACATAATGTTTTTTATATTGTTTCTATGTTTTTAAATGTGGTACTTAGTATACCAAATAGATAGGAACATTGTATATTATAGATCAAGTGCAGTTAATATTTTGTTGTTAACTTAAGGAATGCACTAAAGATATATCCATGTATGCACTAGTGTAATATGGTTCCTATTTGAGTAGTGCTATGCACAATAGGGATTATTTAGTTCCACTAATATAACAATATATTTATTTATATGTTGACATTGATGAGTCATGATTAGCGTTTCCCGCCTAATCTGTTTATTTAAGCCTTACCCCACTGTTTGTATTTTGTCTACGAGTCTGAAGAAGCCTAGTAGGTGAAAGCGCTTACTCGAATAAACTCTGTGTTTTATTATATTGGTACTTTTGAGTTTATTGGAATTTGACTTCATGCTGTGTTCTCTCCTCCGTATCTGATATTTATCTCTACGATTGCATTTTATTTTCTGGATACACTAGGAGGAGAGTTTACTCCACTTATATTCATCTGTCCTTACTTTATCGCTTTGTTACGTTTTTATTAGTGGAGACATGGCAGAAGGGGAACCTGAGCAGATTGAATTACCGTATACCATCAAGGAACCAATCAGGAACTTGCATCTAGCTATACCATTAACTGAACGTTTTAATGCGTGTCTACGTGAGAGTGCTAATCCTTTAGCACTCTATGAGGACAATAATGATGGTCTGGATTTATCGGAACATACGTATAACAGGGAAGAGCTTCGTACAGCTCTCAACAAAATCGAAAACGACTTTTTGAAGCTAAAACGTTTGCAGTCGCAACGCCAGCATTTTGACGTCTGTTTGCAGAGGAAGATTATCCCAAGAGGTCTTCGAGTGCTGAAAATGCCAACGACCGGCACCCTATATCCTGAATTACTCTTCCAGTGGCAACAATTAAATCTAGAGGTTAGTTGCAAATACATGCAGCTTTTAAATAATTTTTTCCATCCAATTGAAGAGTTACTTAGATCACAGATCTCTGAGCAACAAAAAGCATTAAATGACTGTTTTCCGGCTACGGTAATAGAGGAGAACTTTGGTAGCTTACTTGACAATGTGAATCAATATGAAAGGAAGCTTCTTTCCCAGAAGCGGCACAAACTACAAAGGGACATAACAGATTTTAAATTAGGCCATATCTTTACTTGGCCACGGACATTAAATAATAATAACAGTACTGTTGATAGCTCTAATGTTAATTCTGCAAACAATAGGGCTCGGGTTAACGTTACTTCATCAGCCGATTTTCAACCTTCCCCTCAAATTCTACGAACAGAGAATGCTGGGAGAGAGGGGAATAACACAGTACAACTGGGTTTAATCCCTGAGAAGGAACCAACACTCATACAAACATTAACAGTAGTTGGTGATTCTGGTGTTAATAGAAATACTGATGTCACTAATAATGACAGTGTTTGTACCTCTGATGTGATTATTGTAAGGCATGACATAGATAGCAATACTAATACACTCACAAGTTCTCAACCAGTAGTGAGAAGTAGGACTAATATGTCTGCACATCCCTCCGCACATCCACAAGGAGAAGTTTCTACTTCCCGATTAGAGAACCAGCCCACTTTTAATAATAGACGCCCTTTTCCGATCAGAGTAGACCACAAAGGAGGGAGAGCGAGGTCTCTGAGCAGGGGGCGACAGAAGCGGAAACTGTCGTTTGAACAGCCATCGAACAGAAACATCAAGAAAATGTGGGAGAACAAAGGGAAGGGGACAACTTAATTTTTAACCTTTCTCAGCGAGTTTTAAACAATGTAGAGGTATCAGTATTATCTAAAGGATTATCTTTCATACCCACCACACGTAGTGTATTCGAAGAAACAATTAGAGATTTTAAGTTATTTGTACGTAACTTGTCTTTGAAGTTATATTTTAATCATAGTGGTGATGACTTTGTCAACCCAAGTTTTCATCGCCCCAGCACTTTTGTCCCCCCTTTACATCCTTTACTATCTGCTTTCAGTCAATTAGTTGAAGATGATTTGTATGGGATTAGGGATAGTGACCATTCACATACACATAATAAATACAATCTTACTTATCAAGAGAACAAAGCCCTGAAAGATCTTTCAAGTGACACCTCCATTTGCATTAAACCTGCTGATAAAGGAGGGGGCATTGTTGTTATGAGCTATGAAGATTATGTTCATCGGATGTTAAGTATGCTAGAAGATACACAGTTTTATCAACCCCTAGATATAGATTTGGTGAAAATATTCTCACATAGGGTACATACATTTCTATAAGGATTATTGAATAGTCAGGTCATAGACAATAAACTCTTTTCCTTTCTTGATGTCCAGTCACCCTTGATTCCATTGATCAGTGGACGTCCTAAGATACATAAGAGTATAACAGACCCTCCCCTCCGACCAATAGTAGCAGGGAGGGGATGGATTACTGAACCTTCCTCCATATTTATAGAACATAATTTGAGGCCTATTGTTGATATGAATAGATTTATATTAAAAGACACCAAACAATTCTTAATTGAATTATATGATTGTTTGAAGGATATAATTGATGTATCTGAACTCACTTTTTTAACAATGGATGTAAAATCACTGTTCACAGTGATTCCGAATAGCGTTGGTGTTGATTTTTTGACCAGACACTTGGAAAGGGTCTCTGATTTATCTGATTCTAAGATTATGTTACTTGTATCGCTGCTGGAGGTTGTTTTACATAACAATATCTTTTGCTTTGAGAATGACTGTTTTTTGCAGAGGGATGGCGTGGCTATGGGCACTTCATGTGCCAATAGCTACGCCAACCTATTCATGGCAGAATGGGAACACACCTACATGTATGAAATACCCAGCTTTATGGAACACATAGTGTTCTACAGACGTTTTGTGGATGACCTCTTCTTTATTTGGAGAGGTCCCACAGGTGCGTTAAATGAATTTGTTGATCAGTTAAATAATGTTACACCTTACATTAAGTTTAGTCATGAGTCATCTACTACTAAGATCACATTTCTTGATGTTTATGTGGAGAAACTACCTAATGGACTGGTGAATACAGGTGTCTTTAGGAAGAAATGTCACATTAATACACTTCTTCACCGTCATAGCATGCATCTGCAGTACATATATAATAATATAGTTAAAGGACAAGCAATGAGGGCTTCTAGATATAATCCGACCAATTTAGGATATGAGCAGGACTTGAATGATTTATATACTCGTCTATCTCAACGTTGCTATAATAATCAAGAAATTATTAAGGGGTATGAAAAGGTTCAGGAATCTAGACATGGTATAGCAGCACCGTACTTTTCAAATAGTAAGCCAGCAATTAAAGACTCCTCACCATCTAATTCTTTCAGAGAGGCATTTACTATGTTTTACACTACTGATGCTTGGAGAATCAAGGAAGTTGTTAAAGCACATTGGAATGTTCTTACAGTGGATACTCAGGTTAAGGAGAGGTTAGGAGAATTTCCACGATTCAGGTACAAAAATAAGAAGAGTATCAAAAGGATTTTATGTGATAGTAAAAAATCTAGACTTTCATTTTCTGACTCTCCCAATGGCACCTATACTTGTGGTAACTGTAATTATTGCTCTTCTATTAGTAATGAAACTACATTTATACACCCAGTTAGTCAGCATACATACTATCTGAAAGCCAATGGTAATTGTCTATCTACCCATGTTGTATATATTGCAACTTGTCAAAAATGTTTCTCATTTTACATTGGGAAAATGAATAGACAATTAAAAGATAGAATACGAGAACATCTATATGCAATAAGGATGCAACATAGAAGTAATGCACTTGCAAAACATGTCATTGATTCTGACTCTACACACACTTTTGTTTTTAGGATATTAGAACAAATACAAATGGACATTAGAGGAGGTGATATAAGAACACATACAGAAGCCAGGGAAAATATGTGGATCATGAAACTCAGATCCGATGCACCCCCAGGGCTAAATGCCAAGTTATCAGTGAAACCATTCCTGAGAATGAGAAGACTCAAGGCATATTAGTAGGTACATAATTAATTTTTTGTGTTAGCTCTCTGTATGACAGTTTCTGAATGACTACACTCCTATAGCTATTTTTAAAATTGTTTTTAAAATTGTTGTCTTACATAATTGTTGTCTTACATAATGTTTTTATATTGTTTCTATGTTTTTAAATGTGGTACTTAGTATACCAAATAGATAGGAACATTGTATATTATAGATCAAGTGCAGTTAATATTTTGTTGTTAACTTAAGGAATGCACTAAAGATATATCCATGTATGCACTAGTGTAATATGGTTCCTATTTGAGTAGTGCTATGCACAATAGGGATTATTTAGTTCCACTAATATAACAATATATTTATTTATATGTTGACATTGATGAGTCATGATTAGCGTTTCCCGCCTAATCTGTTTATTTAAGCCTTACCCCACTGTTTGTATTGTGTCTACGAGTCTGAAGAAGCCTAGTAGGTGAAAGCGCTTACTCGAATAAACTCTGTGTTTTATTATATTGGTACTTTTGAGTTTATTGGAATTTGACTTCATGCTGTGTTCTCTCCTCCGTATCTGATATTTATCTCTACGATTGCATTTTATTTTCTGGATACACTAGGAGGAGAGTTTACTCCACTTATATTCATCTGTCCTTACAACATAGTCTTAAAATTGACAACATACTGAAAAGTAAATGTAAATCAAAACCAGGTAATTGTAACACCCAAGGAGTGATATACTTAGCTTCATGTGTAAAATGTACTGCGTACTATGTAGGAAAAACCGAGAGAAAATTAAGAACTAGGATATATGAACATTATTATAAGATCAAAAAGGGTGATACAAAAAATGCGTTAAGTAAACATGTCCTAGATAAAGGCAATGACCACATGTTTAAGTTCTTTATCATAGACCAGGTGGAAAGAAAAAATGATAGTGGAAATTGGAAGGCCAAACTAGGATGTTTAGAAAGTAGGTGGCAAATATGTCTTGATGCAACCACCTACCCTGGCCTTAATGAATATATTAGTATAAAACCATTTCTTATATTAGGGCATTAACAAGTAACATTACATTATACTGTATTCATGGCTAGTAGGCTCAGTAGGTATACTAAATTTTATTTATATTTTTTAATTTGTATAGACAATACATAACTATAACATTTAATAAATGATAATCTATAAACTGCAATAATACAATGGTAATTTTAATTTATGTATTTTTAAAGTATTTAAAGTATTTATTAGTGATATATTACAATTATGACTGACGCATATACATATCATTCAATATTTAATATTTATATTTTTTATTAAAACATATACATATATCAATTATCAAAGTAATATTAAATATTAATTATTATTTATTATATGTGCTCATTCAGTGTAGACATATATAGTTTTAGATAGTAGAATCAGAGTTGATTTAGATATTAAAATTGTTCATCATTCAAAATTGTCCATCATATTAAATTATTATATTAGAATTTTGATAGTGATTTCATCAGCACTTATTTATATTGATTGTATATAATTAGTACTACACACTATTGACCCCTTTATAACACAGAATATGTGTATAGATTGTTGCACCTAGCACTTTACCTTTAGCTCAGAGTTCATTGATCAATAAAGCATTAGCGTTGAGGAAGCCATTCACAATGAGCTAATACACTCACCAACACTAGTGCATATGTAACATTATTCTATTATTTATCTATTTATTCGATCAGCGTCACATTGTCAACCAAGTTATAATGTACTAGCATATAGTAACAAGAAATTACACAATAATAATAGCTATTCATGGATTTTACTATTACCATCATTAATTATCTGTTTATGTACACACAAAATAAAGTATTCAAAGTTTTTAAACGTATCATTAAACTAAAACAATTTTGGCGGCAAAGGGGCGTATTTAAAAGAGTATCGGAAGTGAAAAAATGGTTCTGAGGAAGTCTGTGAGCTACAGATGAAAGCGCTTAACCTCTGTTGTAACAGTAATCGTATCTTGTGACATTGAGACATTGAGACTGTATCAAGTATTTGTTATACGTGTTACAGTGGAAGTTCACACGGAATAAATTTCAATTTTATCATTACATTCTTGTCATCGGAGCTTTTGTGGTGGGGAGCCGCGAAACAAAAGTTATACTACAGCAAGGTTGTGTTCCTGTTCTGGCCGAGCCTCCGTGCTGGGTTCGACATTCATATTACAGTTGGTTTGTGCTTTTTTATATTTTACCATATGAATAAAAACCAGCTGGATAACCATGACTGCAGAAACAATTTTAATAAAAGGCATCATAAAATGAATAAAAGACAAGCGCTCTTGCAAATGCTTCCTCGAGTCTTATACAGGCATATGTTCAAAGCTTACGTTTATATACAGCATAAAACAAATTTAGCAATGAAGGTAATTGAAAGTAATTGACTACTTAAAGAAATATATACATACATTATTATTTCAACCTACATGCTTTCAAGACAGGTTTCAAGTTAACATTGCTATTAATCCCTGGCTGTCTGTATGCTTGTAGTTTTAAGATCCATCTCAATTCTACTTGTTCTAAGTTATTACTCATGTCACCTCCTCTGCAGTTAGCATATATCAATTGTAACACTTTAAAAGTGAAATGGTGACCAGGATGCATCATTATATGTTTCGCTAAAGCATTATTGTCATTTTGTCAGCGTATCTCATGAAGATGTTTACTGATACGCTCTTTTAGTTTCTGAGTGGTTTTACCCACATAATAACAGGGACATAAAGCACAGGTTGCTAGGTAAATCAAATTTGTACTATTACAGTCTGCATAAAACCTTGGTATAAACTTGAAAGAAGTATTGGGACATATAAAATCATATGAGTGGAATGCCCATGCTTTGTCATATCATAATATTGTAGTGTCATAGCCTCAGTTACCATCAGAGTAGAATACAAAGCCTAAGGCCATTATTGTACAGCAGTGCCAGAGTCTCAAGTATCATTATTTAGGAACTCACAGGCCTTGTTACATCATAATACAGTTGTGTCAGGACCTCAGTTGCCCTGAGGGTAGAAACCGAAGTGTAAAATCCGCAATAAAAAGCAGCAGGACCGAGAAACGGCAACTAGTCCAACTTTATTCACTAAAACAACCACGATTAATGCTTTCATCTATGATAAGCAGCAATTTATTTTTGTATTGCAGTTATAATTACCTTGCATTTGATATGCTAACAATAATTTTCAGGAGAGGTAAAGAGTTAAAAGATTTCCTGGAAATGACTGTTATTTCTTCTTCAGACAATCAAGATTTTACTTTGAAAAGATATGGGTTTTGTAGAGCTTGCCCCTATATAAAATGTTCCCAGGCATATGTTATCAAAGGGAAGACGTATCAAATGCAAGGTAATTAATACTGCAATACAAAAAGACTGGTGCATGCAACCCTATGTAACTCTTGCACTGCTTTTTATGTCGGGAGGATGGAAAGGACATTAAAAGACAGGATAAGGGAACATGTGTATGCCATTTCTAAAGCACAAGAAACAAATGCTTTGGCTAGGCACATTAAATTGCATCCTACAATTAGGTTCATACTAGGCTATCTGCTCGAGGGCTAGGCTTGTAAATGCCCTCGGGCAGATAGCCTAGTATGAACCTATGAACCTATGAACCTACACATTGTTTTAAATTTGTTGTTTTGTAGAAGCTGATTCAAAATCCAAGGGAGGGTCCTTTGGGGTTGCATTTTGATAAAAAGGAACTGCTGTGGCAATTGAAATGTAATGAAAGTGTGAGTCCAAGCTTAAATGAGTTGATATATGTTCAGAGATGAGTGTTTTTATATATATACATTTTTGTTACTAATTATTTTAATGGCTGTTTAGTAACTTTTTTATCTTTTCTAAGCATGTTTTTAAGTGGTTCTGTTAGTACTATGTGATGCATCAAGCAATGCTTATAATTGTATGTGGGCTCTTTAAATGTGATACACTGGAAGTCACATGATGATGGGATGTGTTTTAAATACGGTGGACTATTCAAGTGTATTTTATCTGATGAAGTCTATCACAGATGAAAGTGATAATCATGGTTGTTTTAGTAAAGTTGCTGTTTCTGGGTCCTGCCGCTTTTTATTGTGGATTTTACAGTTTGTTGTTGGTGTTTGTGAATAGAAACTAAGGTGTGGTTATTTCATTATACTGCAGTGTCTGAGCTTTATTTACCATCAGCATGGAACAAAAAGGCTTTGTTACATCATAATGCAGTAATGTCTGAGCCTCAGTTGCCATCAGCATGGAATATTACAGGCTTTGTTTCATGATAATACTGTAGTATAAGAGTAGGAAAGAGGCTGTTACACTCTAGTTTAACTTGCAACTCTACTGATGTTGCTACATCATAACAGAGTAGTGTCAGTGCCTTAGTTACCACCAACATGAAACAAAAAAGGCTTTGGTACATCATAATAAACCAATGCGAGAGCCTCAGTTACTGTCATCATGGGTCATTACAGTCTTAGATAGTAGTGGCAGAGACATCTATCATCAACAAACATTCTTTGTTACATCATAATACAGTAGTGTCAGAGTCTCATTTACCATCACTGTGGAATGCAAAGGCTGTGTCACATCATAGTACAGTAGTGTCAGATCCTCAGGTACTATCAGGAACAAACAGGCTTTCGTACTTCATAATACAGTAGTATTAGTGCATCAGTAAACATCAGCATGGAATAGACAGGATTTGTTACATTATAATGCTATAGTGTCTGATTCTCAATTACCATCAGAATGAAACAGCTGTGTCAGATCAACAGTTATCATCATGAACAGTACACGATTTGTTACATCGGTGCAGTGGTAATGCTGTCGCCTCACAGCAAGACTTTCTCCAGTTTGATTCTCATCTAGAGTGCCTTCTGTGTGGCGTCTGCATGTCCTCCTTGTGTTCCTGTGGGTTTTCTCTGGGTGCTCTGGTTTCCTCCCACATTTCAAAAAGACATGCATCTGGAGCATTTCTCCCTGGGCCTCTGCTGAAAATTGGCTTTTTTCCAAGTTGGACTTTCCCGGTAAACAAATGTTAAATAAATTAAAAAAAAATAATAATAAGTAAATAAAATAATACAGTAGGGGCAAAGCCTCAATTACTAAAAAGATGGAACATATAAGCTTCTCTACAAAATAATACAGCAGTGTTTGAGCCTCAGTTACCATCAGCATTTGACACAAAGATGTTTTGACTTGTGCTAGAGACTCAGTTACTAGCAGCATAGACACCTCAGCTTTGATACATCATAATAAAGTAGTATTAGAGCATCACTTACCATCAGTATAGAATAAAAAGGTTCTGATAAAAAATAAAATAGAAGAGTCAGAGTCTCAGTTATCATCACCATGGAACACTATAGGCTTTGTTATAATACAGTAGTGTCATAACCTCAGTTATCATCAGCAAGGAATACTGCAGGCTTTGTTACAATATAATACAATAGTGTCATAACCTCAGTCACCATCAGGATGGAACACTACAGGCTCTGTTACAATATAATACAGTAATATCTAAGTAACAATTACCATCAACATGCAATTCTACAAATGCTGTAACATCATATTACAACAGTAATTGTTACCATCAGCATGAAACAAAAAGTCTTTGTTAAATGATAATACAGTAATGTCAGAGCCTCGGTTACCATCAGCATGGAACATTAGAGGTTCTGTTACATCATAATATAGTAGTATAATTGCCTCAATTGTAATCATCAAAGAATACAAAGGCTTTGTTTTATCATAATACAGTACTGTCAGAGCCTTAGTTACCATTAGCATGAAACACTACAGACTTGTTATGTAATAATATAGTAGTGAGAGAACATCACTTGCCATCAGCATGGAAGACACCGTGTTTTTACATCAAAATACAGTAGTGATAGAGCTTCATTTACCATCGGCATGGACCACACTGGCTTTGGTCAAGAGCCTCAGTTACCATCATCAAGAAACACAAAACTTTTTTTTATGTCATAATACAGTAGAGTGTGATCCTTGGCTATGATCAGTAAGGAATACTGTAAGCTTTGTTTAACTTATTCACTCCAGAGCAGCTCAGAAAAGGCTGCCTGCTTAATTCTACCATAGGAACAACAGTGCAGCCTGAGTTCATTTTCAGAAAATCCATTTGTAATACCATACAGAAAACAAATGTTTATAACTCTTTAACTATAAGAGCTAGACTAAAAATGTAAATGTGAAAGTTGTTCAGCAGACACTCACATTTCCAACAGTGCAAATGTTGATAGTGTGTATCAAAGGCATTATTAAATATTTGGCAAGGAATGCTGATATTGTGCATATTTTTTTACATTTTTGGAAAAGCAAAGCACAATATCTTGGTCAATGTACCATGTAGACCCATACAATTTGTATTTAATTTGTTTGTATGAATGTCAGCTTTATGATTATAACTTAACCATTACTATGTAATGCTCCTTTATGAAGATATTCACAGAAGTATGATTAACATAATATTTCTCATAATTGATAAATAAGGAAAGCATAATATTTCATCACCTGTAACAGACAGCAGCTACATATCAGTGTACAAGTTGTGTGTCTCAATGTCAGCTTCAAAATGATGCATAATTTGTGTGATCACTATGCTCCCTTGCAAAGATATGGGCATAATAATGAGAAGTATTGAAAATGTGTAATTTTCATAATCCTACAAAATTAAACACACTGTGATAACTGTACATGTGAACGGTGCACAGACAAAGTTCTTTTACCATGTTGTAAGGAGTAATACTGTCTTCAAAATGAGGCATTACTTGGCATACTGACATGTTCCCTTGCAAAGTTATTTACCAAAATATGAAAAAAAATCATAATTTTCATAACTTAAGTTTGAAACAAATGTTGGTATCTGTACATGTGTACAACATACAGACACAGTTCTTTTACCATGTTGGAACTATGAATACTGCCTTCAAAATGAAGTATTGTTTAGCACATTCAGATGCTCCCTTGCAAACTTATTTACCAAAATATGAAATAAATCATAATTTCCATAACCTAAGTCCGAAACAAGCTTTGATATCTGTACATGTGTACAACACACAGGCATGGTTCTTTTACCATGTTGGAACTATCAACACTGTCTTCCAAATGAGGTATTACTTAGCACATTCAGATGCTCCCTTGCAAAGTTATTTACAAAAATATGAAAAAAATCATAATTTCCATAACTTAAGTCTGAAACAAACTTTGATATCTGTACATGTGTACAACATACAGGTGCAGTTCTCTTACCATGTTGGAACTATGATTACTGCCTTCACAATGAGGTATTACTTAGCACATTCAGATGCTCCCTTGCAAAGTTATTCACCAAAATATGAAAAAAATAATAATTTCCATAACCTAAGTCTGAAACAAACTTTGATATCAGTACATGTGTACAACATACAGGCACAGTTCTTTAACCACGTTGGAACTATCAATACTGTCTTCAAAATGAGGTATTACTTAGCACAGTCAGATGCTCCTTTGCAAAGTTATTTACCAAAATATGAAAAAAAAAATCATAATTTTGATAACCTGAATCCTAAACAAACTGATATCTGTACATTTACACAGCTTTCAGACCTGGTTAGTTTACAATGTAGACACATATCATTGTAAATATATACATTCCTGGTGTAGTAAACATACTGCTGAATGGGTACATGTAAAGAGGAAAAGCAAAGTAAGGACCACCACTCCACTAATAAACCCAGGACAGACATGGGACTTCAGTGGCATGCAAGGCCATCTAATCTGTCAGGTACCAGTGCTGGCTACCACTCAGACAGCTGATACCACTACAGTCTCACAATCTCCTTCAGTGTCAGCAGTCTGTCTAAACTATGCCTTTTCTCTTTACATGTGTCCATTCAGCAATGGACCTAAGGGATCAAGTTCTGTATTACTAAGCAGAATAAAAAAAGAAGTATTGCAGGATGGTTACTGACATATTCGATTGTACATGGTAAAACTCTCCTGAAACAGTTGTTCTTTCTCTGTATCTTCACCAGCTACTTACCACAGTTATTTTCCAAACTCAGAAAAATATCATATTTTACACAACACAATTTGTAAGCAAACACAAAATTTGTACCCGTGCACAGCATACAGATATTTCTTTTACAATCTGAAAATGAAGTGTTATTCAGCATGTGCACAAGTTCCCTAGCACATCTTTTCCTGTGTTTTTAGTAGTGACAATGCTATTCATAAATATAACAACACAGTGCCCCCCCCCCCAGTTAGGTGAACGCCATCCCTTCTAAACAAGTGAATATCTTCTGCGGTGATGCTGTCATGGCAGATTGTAGACCCACTGACCCTGTGCATCATGGCATGCATGAACCCATTCTGTAAATGTCTGGCCTTGCGTGCTGCCCGTTGACTGTTTGCTGTTTTCCATATCTGGCAAGGAATTATGTCAGACCACACAAAATGACAACATGGCCACCACAACTGCAGGTGTTCAAAAATTGCTCTGATTTAAAACTGTAGTCTTCTGAGTGGTTGACTGATGACATCATTCCCTCCAATGTGCAGCACAAGAATGTCAGGCTCAGGGTAGATGGAACACTTCTCTTCCAACAACTGCAGTACTCCGTTCCAATGCATACCTCTTCTTGCAATCCAGTATACCTTCACACTAGATGTGGGGAAGGTCAGGTTGTAGTGGTTTTCACTTACGGAGGCTTGGCTGGCAGCTCAGTGAATGTAAGAATGGCCACATACCCACACTCTCACTTGTCATTGTCATGCTCGTGAAATCATGTCAGTGTCAGAAGGTGGATGAACCTGCACAGGAAAGAAAATGCAAACAGCTTACTACTGATGTTTGACAGATGCATTGGAAGACTACATATATATATATATATATATATATATCATATGCATTACCTGGTTAGCCCATTCAAGTCTTCACTCCTATCCACAGATGCATTATTCTTTTCATTAGGTACATAAGTGGTGATGACGCTGCAGTGGTACATACCTACTACCCTTGAAAACACCAAATTACACACAATGACTGATAAGGGGGCACCGAGAGGGCACTCCCAAGGCTATGCTTACTTAGGACAGCAGCAGTATGGGACTGAGCTGAAGAGTCTCCAAGTTCAGTTTGGTCTCTTCTGGGAACCATATAACCATAATGAGGACTTTACTGTGTATCAAACACATTGTAAAAATGATAGAAAGAAACTGGTGGGGGGATGGCTTGAAATGTATCCATGTAGACAAAAAAACAAAGCTGGCTTGTGCATTCATCAATATGATAACGACCTCTACTCAACAGTGACACCTGCTGAGAGTTTTACCTGAAAAGTGATAATGAATCTGTGCAATAGTGGAACTGCAGTTATTGTTAATGTGATAATGAACTGCATTTCCTGACTTGAAAGTTATGCACTCTCAGATACAAAACCTGATAATTGTTGCACATAACCTTTTGAGTAGGCATTCATTATAATTCAGTAGAAATAGTATATCAGTACAATTCAGTGGAAATAGTATAACTCTTAGATATTAGTGAGCCCTTCCTCCTCCCATCCTATTTCCACTCATGACTGGCAAAGCCAGGAAAAATGGACAAAAAATATTGTAGCTGCATGCTGGTAGTAGGCAGCAAGTAGTAACTTTTACCTTGCTCAGTCAACTACTGAGTATAAGCAGGAATGCAAAAATACAAGCAGAAATGTCAAACTTATATGGCTCATCATTGTAAGAATTAGTCCAAAATGTAGTCATTCAAGTTATCTCACCTAACCATCCCTCTGGTTACAGTAGTATGTCCAAGTATGCACAAGAACCAAAATGAAACATTTCCTGCAATGACCCCTTCAGTAGTATGTCCAAGTATACATTTGACATGTGACCCCTACAGTACATATCTCTCAATCGCTTAGACCAAGACATCTGGACAAAGCCATAAATAACAGTGGGACAGAGGAACAAAATATGGACATGTGTACATATTGTTCTTACAACCTTCATATTGTTCTTACAACCTTAGAGAGTTATTAGAATAACAGGTTTTGCATTAACATGACCTTTCTGAAGGGTGTGAAGTCTGAAGCTCAAATGCCTGTCATTACTTTCTAACTTAGGTCTTTCATAATTTGCCAGAAAAACACAATTTAATGACAGACGGACCAAAAACATGAGTCAAAAATCAAGACATTCTGGGAAAATCAGTACAGTTCAGAGGTATGCTTCAATAATATGTCCAAGTATGCACAAGAACCAAATGAAAAATTCACCAAAATGACCCCTTCAGTAGTATGCATTATACTAAAGTCCAATCAAACACAGCCTAGTTACATTTCTGCCCACAGTTATACACAAACAATAGTTAGAACCTGCTCACAAAGACTGCCAAACAGAAGAAATGTAGTATTGCCATGGACATAATGTTACTAATAAGACTTGCTTGCATTCACTGAAACACCGATAACTAAAACCTACTGCCAGCAAAAGTACCTCTTCAGATCTCAACATCTACAAGAGTGCATTTATTTATTTATTTATGTCTGTATGTTTGTATGTATGTATGTATGTATGTATGTATGTATGTATGTTTACCAGGTAGACCACTGATTGGTATGGATCATGTTTGGGGAGGGCACATGAGCATATGATAACCTTGGAAAGAGTCCCAATGAAGGCAGCATTACCAAAGCAAGTATTACAATAAATGTAGGTAATTTTTAGGTTCATAGGTAATATATATGAGGATTTATCCCATAGGACAGTACAGTCCAGAAACATTGATCAAAGAATATACAAAACTCTACAATCTATATTGTCAGGTACACTGAAGGTCATAGGAGAGGCACCCCAGAGAGCAGCCTTATCACACTTCATCAGTGAAAAACACTATGTCTAAACAGACAAGCTAAGGACAATGTCCACATATAAGCAGAGAGGAGATCAAAAGTAGGAATTATGTATATGACGCACACCTACGCCCACAATGCTGGCCATGAAAACTGAAGGTCTAATACAGCATCCAACAGGAGGATTCTCAAGCATATAATAGGAAGATCTCAGTTGCAGTTGTAGGGTACTTGCTTTTCAGGGTTTCTCGCTGCTGGGCTGATGAGTTATCGCTGGTCTTCCCAAACGGTCCACAGAAAATGTTATGTTACAATAGATAGATGGCTCCAGTAAGAATATAGCAGATCCGAGAAAAAGAAAGTGAATTGGTACTGGAGGACCCTCTATTTATTATCACAGGACAAAGAAAGTTAGCTCTAGAGGTGGAGTTGTTTGGCAAGTGGTGGCTTGAATTGCAAGAATCCGATTGGCTGCCACCACTTGCTTCATGGAAAACATACAGAATCGGTTTGCAGATACACAGGGCATGGCAAGCCGATTTTCTCCAAAATGTTAAATACAAACATAATTTTACTCCACCATGAAAATTAAGTTGAGAAGGTTCCTGACAAAGTTCAGGTACTTTTTCAACTTAATTTCTAACAGTGGAGCTAAAAACAGACTGTGAATTTACCGGTGCTTGTGGAAGGCACTTGGGTGAAACAGCTTACATTTTCAAGTTCCTCACAGAGCGCACCTTGAGAATGTACTCAGGGTTAATGAGTTCAATTCCATACTTGGAAAACCATCCTTTTGGGAGCTCTCCCTTCTTCTAGATGAGTTTTTGAATTACAAGCCCTTATAGGTACTCATCCCTTCCTAATTTTCCACAAAGTTAGAATATCACTGAGAACTAGTCCCTCCTTTCTTCCCAAAGTAATAAATGAACTGTCTCGCATTCAGGCCATAAACTGCACATCTTTTTCCCTAACTCACAAAACAGGGGAAAAAGAATTCTCCATTCCCTTGATGTGCATAAGCAACTCATATTGCACCCAGATAAAACTAAGACATCTGCATGTCAGACCAACTGGTTGCCTCCTTTCAACACTTAAAACAAGGCAACACAGTTTCTTAGCAAACCATTGCTGACCGCATTTCCTAATCCATTACCTTTTGCTTCACTGGGGGATTGACTCGAACTATTTTAGAAGCAGCTATAAGGCAGAGAACTAGTGTTGGACAGGATAACAGTGAACCGATGAGTGTCTGCACATACACGCACACACACACACACACACACACACACACACACACACACACACACACACACACACACACACACACACACACACACACACACAGATGAGTGAGCGCACACAGACACACACAGACATACACACACACAACACCCAGACACCTTAGGGCAATTTTAAAAGCATTTGCCAATTTACCTATTGGCATGTCTTTGAATGTGAGATGAAACCAGATACTCTGGCAGGTGCCCACATAACCACAAGAACTACAAGCAGACAGTGAACAGAAGTACCCCATATGAAAAGAAAAGCTGAGAACCACACCCTGAGAGGCAGAAGCACTAACCTTTGTTCCACTATGTCACCAGTATAAGACTAAATACAAAACAAGCTTTCAAAAATACTTGGTTTAATCATTTTTCCTCCATTTACCAGCTTTATCCAGTCAGGTGCTTGAGCAGGCTGGAGCCTTATTTTTTTTTTTATCCCCTGCAAAATTTTACCCAAAGGTGGCATTCTATTCACCTTATCCTAATTATGGCTTTACTTACTGTTTAGATTTTAGCTTGTTTTCCATCGTCTTCTAACAGAGTAATTGTAAGCAATTGAGTCTATATATTCAAACATTTTTTTTCACTTTAATTTGCTTTGTATTATAATACCAAACAAAAACTTTTAAGGACATACAGATTTTTTACTAATATGTTTGGTTGCCTCCACAGCTATCTGTTATCAGCCATGTCCAAGATCTCCTGTTTGGTCATCTTTCCCACTTTCCCCATCACCTGCCCACTTTACTTTTATAGACTGGAGTAAGAAATCTTTACATAAACAGGCAAAAGTATATAGAGACAGTAAGCAAGTTTCCTGGTATGGAGCCATCCTGTGGCTGTGAAGGGCTTTTGGACTTTTTTAAAATGACCTCTCCACTCTCCAGCTGTATTCTCATTCTGCATTATATGTGCACATGCTTACCATTATTTGGCTCCACCAGTGACTGCAAGTACTTGGCTGTAAATGCTGCACGTTCCTCTGAAGATAGGTGAGGTGGCAAAAATGTCACTGTATACTACCCCCCCCTCCATCACCAACTCTTCATGGATCCGGTTTGCTAATCTTACTCTAGTTGCCTGGGTCCTGCATAAAGATAAATTGCAGTCAAAGTACTAAATGCAGTTACAAAGAAAAATACCTCATAGTTCTACTTTTCTTGAACTTATGAGAAGTGTGCAACCTTATCAAGACAATTAATAAATGCAAAGCACCACTAACGCTACAAAATGCAAGTGTTCTGACTGATGCTATTTCTAAAATCGAACTCCACTGCAAGCAGCATAAAACTTGCATACAAAGTCAACTAAAAACAAAAGAGGAAACTGTATGCATAACTACATTTTCCATTTAAATGTAAAGGGACCCAAACTCAAGACCAGCCATACAAAGGTGTTCCTCGTTAGATTATCCTGACATTCAAACATAGCAACAGCACTTCTACTTCAAAGAGACCCCAGCAGACCTCCCACAAATAGAAAAGAACAACTGCTACTATTCTACAATGCTGCACTGAGCACCTTAACTTGCATATCAGTGTAGTCAGTGTTCACTTCAAAATGTAAAGCCCACTCTGTAAAACCTGCCATATGAAATTTGTTGAGTAGGCAGCAAGGTACATACACCTACTTCTTTCAATGATCAGTATGGTCCTGCAAACCTGCGTGCACCGTGTGCATGACTTCCCAATATATACTGTAATGGGAACGTGCTACTCACTCAACTGTACCATGCACATAAAATTCTAATCGCTGAAGGACTCTAGCAAAAGAAAAGACTAAAACAACATAAATGAACAACTTTCTCATGAGGAAGCAGTACTTGAATATGAAACCGTCCCCACCACAAGACGTTCCCTGCCACCATCATCATCCTCAAACTACCTCGCGGCATGTACAACAAGCGGAGATACCTATAATTGTAAACATTTTAAGAAGGCAAGATTATCACAGCCCATAACAAACTGTTGCTCAAGTCAGTGTACACAGTCCTGGAATAAATAACTACATGCAGTCATCTGTAACATCACAATATGGGCAGTTCCGCTAATGTGTAATAAAAAAGGGACAATTCTGTTATCGCTAGGTCAAAGCCTAGGATGACAACCATATAAACTATAAGTGGTTAAAATGAATTCACAGTATTTTACTTCCTATATTGCTTTTATTGTACCGCAATGTGCAAATACCCCCACCCCCTTCTACTGACAGAAACAGCATTCCAAATACACACATCTGAACATGGTTTAGCCTAGACAACAAGTTGAAAGATAGAAACATTCATTAACTTCAACAATGTGCACAACTTAATTCTTATCGGACATAAATCCAAGTAAAAGAAAAAACTATCAGAAGCTCCATAAGTATGGCCTGCTTACTTCGTACATATCCAGTCACCTCAAACGTTACCTCTGCACAATGCAGGCTTTCACCGGTGGTACTATTAGCTGAAAATCACTAACAAGCATCACAGAAAGTCTAATATACCACACAAACAAATCAGTGCCAACATTGTGCATTAACAACGTCTGCAAAAAATTAGTTCAAAACTTCCCTGCACGGTCTCACCCAACAAGCTAACAACTACACGCACATGACAACTGTTATTATCCACACCCTCCTCTATCATACTATGATATCCTGCATACATTTTCAACCTCATTTTACCAAAAAGTTCTTCCAAGCTGAATTAAACTGGGAACTCTGTGAAGCAACTGCCGCTGTAATGATCACTGTGAACTGGGAACTCCTTGGAGCAACTGCCGCGCTAACAGGCTCTGGAGATGAGTGCATAATAAAAAAGAGGGATCCAGTAGCAAGCAAAATCTCCAAATATTGGCAAAAAGAACAAAAAGAAAGGAAATACCTGCTACTGGACCCTCTATTTATTTGGGAAAGGCAAAAGAAAATTAGGTCGGGGGTGGAGGTGCTATGCAAGTGGTGGCTTGGATTGCAAAAATCTGATTGGCTGCCACCGCTTGCTTTACCAACAACTTCCTCAGCAGATTTTCATGTAAAACTTTAATGTGATCTTAGTGTAAAAACACACTGAATTGTAACTATGTAGGGTAAATTACAAGTTCAGTTACAATTTCAGTGTGTTTTACATTAAGATCAACTACAAATCTGCTCTACAGTTTCTCGCGCTTGTGGAATGCACTCGGGGGTAACAGCTTGCAATTCTTATCTTCTCATGGCACGCTTGGATGTAAACACAGAGGCAACATGAGAAGGTACTCGGAGTTAATGATAATACAGCAGTCTCAGATCTGCAATTTCCATCAGAAGGAACATTAATGGCTTTATTGCAACATACTAAAGTAGTGCCAGAATCTCATTTGCAATAAGACCGGAACATAAACCTTTGCTACACAGTAATACTGTTTTGTATGAGTGTTAGTTACCATTGTCATGAAGCACTACAGGGTTTGTTATTTCATAATAGTGTTAGAGCCTGAGTTACCATCAGCATGGAACATTATAGGCTTTGTTACGTGATAATAAAGGAGTGAGTGTACCAGAGTTACCATCACAGTAGAATGCACAGGCTTTGTTACATCATAATAAAAAAGCATAAGAGCTGGAGTTGCCATGAGCATGGAACTCACAGGTTTTCTTGCATCCTAATATGTTAGAGTCAGAGTTTCAATTATCATTAGCAGTGAGCACACAGAGTTTGCTACATTATAATACAGCAGTGTCAGATTCTCAGTTTCCATGATGAGTTATTTATAGCACTTTTATTGTCTGCTGCATACTTTTCTAGCTAGTTTCACTGTGTGTGAGGTATTAACTGGAGATTGTCTACATTTATTAAGCATCTGTTTGGGTTTTTTGTTCTGATTTCCTGCCAAGGAGTGTATCATACTGTTTCCCACCCTCCCTCACTTTTGGTATCATGTTCTTATACTTGATGGCTTTGCAGTTGCCTGCCCCTACTGTAAATTTGATCTGGAACACTCCTCCCAGTCTAGTGTCATTACCTCATTCTACTCAATCCAGGGAGAACATTTGAGAAGGCCAAACCACTTACTTTCTGCTCCTCCTTCCCCTTCCCACTTAACAAAAAAAAAATTCTAAGCTTGTTTCCTGGCTTTCCTGTAAGTATAGTCCAGATGCAGATTTGCTGCAGCCAGGACTGTTTGTAAGCTTCTGAGCCACCAAGCCTTTCTGTGTTGGAGGGGAAGCCTTCTAGCTTAATTTTGTTTCTTAGAACTAGCCAGTTTTTTAGTTTCAGCACTCAAATTTGTTTCTTTGAGCTCAGCACTTGTTCAGAACTCATTGTAAGCACTAAATAAGCTACAAATTACTACAGCACTCAACTTTCCTTACTTGTCTAGAGGAAAACAGTTTTTAGAACTTAATAAATAAGCACCTATTCAGGCATGTCTAAAGGTCAGCTCCCGGTGTTTTCTCCTGTCTACCTGATGAATCTGGGCATCTTGGGGTAATGCAGCATTTGCCTCATGAACACAGACAACCCTCTCCTCCTACAACCCAACACTACAACCTGTGAGAAATGCACTTATATAGCCAAACTGGAAGCAAAGCTCTCTTTACTCAAGACTAGACTAGAGAGTCAAGAGGAGAAGGTAAACACTTGCACCACACCACATTCATCACATAGTCCCTCAAAACCTACACCACCAAAACACACACATAGAAACACAAAACACACACACCTACATTTGCGGAGGCTCTCAATAAAAATCTACCAAAGCAACAGGGACTTCCAAAGCAGAAACACAAGCAAACTCCATCCCCCAACACAACCCAAATGACACATAGCCCACAAACTCAGTGTGCCACTTATCCACAGCCCATAAGGCATAACAACGTACCCAACACTCTAGTCATAGATGAGTCTATAGTCAGGCACTCTGATGTTCCACTCACCAGGCTAAACAAGGAGAAAGTTACTGCCAGCTGCCTGTCAGGTGCCAGGATCCGCCACATAACGCACACACTCAGGTCTCTCCACAACAAGTACAAATATGACTGTCATTGTCCATGTTGGTGTGAATAACTTGAGAAGTACCTCCCTGGACTGCATGAAAAGGGACATGACGGAGCTGTCCGACCTTGTAGCCCAGGCAGGTATGACCCTAGCCCTAAGTTAATACACCAAAAAACCAACGCTGTAAAATAGAACTCGTAGACCACAAAAACAGCAATATCCAGTCCGGAAACCACCACAAAGGATCGGAAAGCTCACAATGAGGTAAACTCTGAATAAAAAGCGCAGTTTATAAAACCACACACGTTTTCGTCGATGAAACACGACTTCCTCAGATAAAATCACAAAGTACACTGTGGTTTAAATAATTCACATGCTACCATGCAAATTACCAATCAATTATACAATAATGTAATTAAACAAAGTATTTAAATGAATATGTTAAAAATGTATAACATTTAAAAACACAGCCAATGTTCATGAAACTTGTTAAAGGAAACTAAAATGGACAACCATAACTAATGGCAATGTTACATATATTACTGGTCCCTCTCAGTTAAGGCAATATTACAAATAATTTCACTTGTGTGTAGTATACAATTTAAAACCATGAACCAAGGATAAATAAAATGTCCCTTAATTCCAAGCATATATTGTTTGAAGTATTAGAAAGGCTAATTTAAATATTATTTATTTATTATTTATTTCCAGTTTGATTACCGGGGAAGTCCACTGGGCCAGAACGTACCCATTTTCAGTGGAGGCCCGGGGAGAAAAGCTCCAAAAGCAAAGCAAATACAATCTAAGTTACATAGTGTAAAAGATAGTAATAAAATATATACATTTGGAATAACATTACATTGAATACAGTTAGTAAAAAAGCAAATACACGCAGTATACTTCAAAAAACATCATTCAGGAAGGTAGATACAATAGATTTAGTAGTTTCCTTAAGTAGCAGGTTTGACTGTATGAAAAGAAGGTGTAAGGTTACATGCTATTTACAATATTTACATATGAGGAGTAGAGAGAGGGAAAGTACATAAACTGAGAGTAGAATATAGTTTGATCAAGCAGTGATCGAGAGAGAAAAAGAGAAGAAAAGAAGATAGTATTAGGGTAGAGTAAAGAGAAAGGATGTAGATGTAAATAGAAAACAAACATATTTTAAATACGCCTTGCTTTGAGCTTGAGATAGGGTGCAATTGAAATAAAATCATTGAGCCCTGGAACTTTGTTGGACTCTAAGAGAATCTGCCAATAGGTCTCCCTATGGGCTAGCCTGGCCTCCCAGGGTCCACCCCTTATATCCTTGGGAACGGTTTCCACTACAAAATACAAAAAACTGGCTCCCTCACATTCAATAGTGTGCTTATATAATGCATTTTTAGTGTTAGATTTAGCTATATCATATTGATGTTCATATATGCGTCTTTTTAATTGTCGTTCGGTTTTACCGATGTAAAACGCCTAAAATAATTGACATACAGCCAGGTATACTACTCCAGTGGACAAACAATTGGAATACCCTGTGGCCTTAATGTCCCTATTCCTACTCTCCAGGTATACATGATGGTCCTGGGCTATGTATTTACAGGATGAACAATGCCCGCATTTTTATGTTCCTTTCCTTGTACGAGAGGACTGAAATGTCAGTTCATGTTGTTCCAAAACCCTTTTCATATTAAATCCTCTTCTAAATATAGTCTTCAGTTTTTTGTCTTTAAATGAACTTAAATCACTAAGTTCCTGAAACAATTGCCATTCTTTTTCCACTATTTTTCTAATATGTGTGGCATTGGTACTAAAATCAATAATAAAGGCGAAGTTACCAGAAAACGCCCCACCTATATCCTTACGGGAACAACTGTCAATCTCCCGGTTCCCCTTACCCAGGATGGGACTGAATCTAGTGTCACGTGCAGCCATAACTTCATCCTGGACTGATTGCACTAAACCAATGGGGTAACCCCTTTCTAAGAATAAAGATCTCAGTTTGTCACATTCTATTCTGAAATCCACATCTAGGGAGGTCATCTGTGAAATTCTAACAAACTGCCCTTTCACGATTCCTCTTTTTTGAAAATGAGGATGTGAACTCTGAAAATGTAAATAACTATTGGAGAAGGTGGGTTTTCTGTAAATACAAGATTTTACACCTTCCCCTTCCTTAGTAAGGGTCGCATCCAAATAATTAACACTGTGATGAGATATTTGATGAGTAAATTTTAAAAAAGTCGTAGTGGTGTTGATATACTCAATAAAGTTGTCAATACCCTCCACTGGTCCGTTCCAAAAGATACATATGTCGTCCAAAAATCTGCAATAATAGTTCCAGTTTGTAGAAAATGTACTATTTATTACAAATTTCTTTTCCCACATATACATGACAATATCAGCATAAGTGGGGGCACAATTTGCCCCCATAGAGACTCCGGACGTCTGTTGAAAATATTCGCCAGCAAAGAAAACAAAATTGTTGTTTAATACCAGCCCCAGTAGTTCAGTAACTATATGGACATTGTTGGTGGTAATGTCAGGACACTCCCATAAAGCCTCCTCTACCCACTCCACCCATAGGTCACTAGGAATAACTGAAAAAAGGTCAACGACATCAATGGTTAGAAATACCATTTCTTTTTCAAATAAATGAGTTTGGATATTGCGTAGAAAAGCCCAGGAATCTTTAAGGATATAGTCCTGCCTTCCCCACAATTCCTTGAGTTTCCAATCTAAATATTTGGAAATATTGTGTGTCTTGGACCCTTGTGCTGCTACAATGGGTCTCAAAGGCGGGTCCTTGGAATCTTTATGTATCTTGGGCACCCCAAAAATAGAGGATATCCTAGGATCGGAGTTGTTGAGGTATGTATAGATGTCCATTTCTATAACATCCTGATCAACCAAATCTTTGATGGCCAGGTCAATCTTATGATAAGACAAATTAATTTCATTTATTGAAGCAGATGTGTATTTGTCGTAGTCGTGTAAGATGTTGTACATCTTTGCCTGATATAAGTTTTGGTCCATTAATACGGTTCCACCGCCCTTGTCTGGTTCCATAACTCTCAAAGATGAATCCCTACTCAGTTCTTGTAACAATGTACTTTCTTCCTGGTTTAAATTAACCACATATTTATCCTTGACCAGTTCCTTCCTAAGTTGTGTCTCAATTCTGTGCTCCAAATTTTTGAGCTGTGGGTGGAGTGGGGGATTGAATGTACTAGATTTTCTCAAATGTAAACTGGGGGTCCCAGACGTAGCTCCCAATAAGTTCTCTAAATTGAGCTTACGAATGAACAGCTTCAAATCCAGAATGGTATGCACTAGGTTACTACGTCTATTGGGGACAAATTTAAAGCCCTTGGTGAAGAGCTGAAAACAAGCATCAGAGACTGGGAAATCACTGTAGTTGTAAATATGATAATTGTCCTTAGTATGCATAGAATATTCCCCTAAAGGGGTTACAGTGTGATGTCCCGCTTCTACCAGTCCTGTCTCCTGGTTTTCTTCCATGCTCGTGTAGGCCCCCCTCCCCTCTGTTCCTGTGGAGTTTTGTCTAAAGGGTGATAGTTCTCTGTGGAAGGGTTTCCCTGCTGGCGTATACGTTCAGACCTGCGAGGTAAAAATTCTCCCTCATAACCCTCACCCTGTAATGGTTCTGTGGAAAACACCTCTCCCTCATGGTCATCCATGACTGTGGATTCCGGGGCATTTCTATTACCTTTGTGTTCATTGTTGTAGACATCAGTGTGCCATCTATTGTGTGGGGGATTGGGATACCGCCTGCCCTCTTGATATTCCAGAATATCCCTCCTTAATTTCTTGTACTTCCGGTTAAGCACTGTTTCACAATGTTGATCAACCCCCCCTCCTTATATCTTGATATTTTGCTGCATTAAACATTAAATCATCAGTTACACATTGGTTGTAATTAGAAATATCATGCTGTAAATTTGAAATTTCTTTACTGTTTTTCTTAATAATAGCCTTAACAATATTCAGACCACATTGATCAAAGACTGTAATTAAGTCCTTATGAAATTCACTGCCAGGAAATACCTGGTTAGGATATTTGTACACTCTCAAACCTTTGGGTACAATACCTTTGCTGAGACATTCAGTCAAATACAAGTTGTCCAGCTCCAAGGTTTTGTACCTGTAAAGAGCGTTTTCAAGCAGGCGCTGTGTTTCTAAGTAGCCCTAAGTTGCATTCTGCCATCACCCAGAGTGATACCACAGTACAAGGACAAAATGATTGACTTCAACAATAGGCTATGCTTTTGGTGTCATTCTAAGGGGATCCAGTATCCATCTGCCTGGGATGACATGATTGACAAACCACAATGCTTTGCCAGAGATGGCCTGCACCTGTCGCCCTTGGGATTCTGGATACTGGCTAATGCTCTTGACACTATTATAGTGCCTTTTTTAGGCAAGGTACAAATAACAAATTCACCACCATAACAGATACAAGCAAGTAAAATCTGAGGGTAATGCTACTCAATGCTAGATGTCTAAACCTCAAAATGTACTAACTCGAGCACTCCTTAAAATGGAGAACATTGACATCTGGGCAGTGACAGAGACCTGGTTCAAGGCTCCAGAGAGCATCACTGCATTACCAGGCTATAATTCATACCACACCTTTTGGCCACCTAACCTGAACCAAAACACCAAAGGCAGAGGTGTGTCCATATTCATTAAGGATATCCACACCTCCAGGCTAGTTTCTCAGTATAATGCATCCAAGATAATCCAAGTGCAACTAACTCTGTGCAAGACCGCAATCCAAATTGTAACTTTCTACAGATCCCCCACCATGCCCCAGGATTCTGACTCCTCATTTCTTGATACACTGGAAAATATTAGGGTACAACCTAACACCCTAATAATGGGCGATTTCAACTACTCCACCATTAAACTGGAAAACTACTCATGTACCAACTCTTGTGCTCAATGTTTTTTTGGAATTCATAAATTCCAATGCCTTGGATCAGCTTATCCACACCCTCACCAGTGGCAGCAATATCGTAGACCTGGTCATTACCAACATGGGCAACCAGTGTTCCACAGCAGAGGTCAATTCCTCTTTGGTTAGATCCAACCACAAGCTAATCACCCTAGACATCCACATCCCACCCAAACTCCCCACTAGGGAAACCACCGTAAAAAATTTCTCCAAAGCCAACTTCACGTTTCTTAAGACAGAAGTGGAAAACTTCACGTCACCCATGCTGATGGACAATAGAGGTACGACTGCTGAATCCTACACAAATACACTTTATAAGCACTTACACAAGTGCATGGATGATGCAATCCCTAACAGAACCAAGATGCTATCCTCCAAAAAAAGGAAGCCAATCTGGTGGTCCCCTGCCTTAAACAAACTCTACAACAGAAGAAAGAAACTGCTGCAAAAAAAAGAGTAAAATCCCATGATTGGAGGAACTCCCTGGTCAGCCTCAGTAAGAAGCTGAGATCTCTCATAAAATACTATAAAGCTAGTTATGAAAACAAAATCTCCACTGATTCTAAAGGCAACCACATAACATTCTATAGCTATGTCAAGAATCTCAATGGCAACACTCAGATCTGCTCTGAGTTACATCACAACGGCACTAAATATACAGCACCAACTGATATTACCAACATCCTGGCAGATAGGTTCAGTGCTAACTTTACCCCATCTCATCTCCAAATGGCCCATCTCTATACCGGAAGAATGCAAAGTTCCTGTAATCATGGCTGCACAGGTAAAAAACACACTCCCCAAAGCCAAGAACACAGCATCCATGGGACCTGACAACATCCCAGGCTGCGTTCTACATGAACTATAGAATGAACTGGCACCCCACCTAAGTACCATGTTCAATCATAGCCTCACCTCAGGCTTTGTGCCCAATAAATGGTGCTCAGTAATGGTTATCCCACTCCACAAAGGGGGAACCACCAGGGACCCTGGGAACTACTGCCCCATTAGCCTGACAAACCTGGTCTGCAAGGCTATGGAATGTATCATCATGGAACTTATAAACAATGACATTGGTAATCTACAAACTCTGGATCCCACCCAGTTCGGGTTTGTAAAAGGCAGATCCTGTCTCCTAAACCTGATAGACTTCTTTGAAGCGGTCACCAAAGCCATAGATGAGAGTAAGGTAGTTCACACAGCCTATCTAGATCTTGCCAAGGCTTTTGACACCATCCCCCACTCTGGAATTATAGATAAACTCACTAAACTAGGTATAAATCCCTATGTCACAAGATGGGCTGTCAACTGACTCACTGACACAATCCACGCTGTGAAAGTAGCAGACTCCAAATCCAACTTCAGACCAGTGACAAGTGGAGTATCACAGGGATCAGTCCTGGGTCCTCTCCTGTTTGGTATCTACTTCTCTGAAGTACACAAAAGGTCTTTGGCTAATGAATTTTGCAGATGACTGTAAACTAGGAGCCATAATCAAAACTCCTAACGATGTGGACATCCTACAAAAGGGTCTCACTGAGGCAGATGCCTGGTGTCAAAGCCATGGCCTCAAGCTCAATGCCAAAAAGTGCATTGTCATCCCTTTTGGTAAAAACTCTGTACCCATGAACTACCACATAGGTGGTAGTCTACTTAACACCAAAAGTGTGATAAGAGACCTTGGGACACAGGTGGACAGTAGTCTCTCCTCTGATAATCACATCCATCGTCACAGTAGTCAGGAAATCCTTCTACATGGCACACCTCATCACAAAAGGTTTCTCATCCAAGAAAAAAGAGGTCATTGTCCCCCTCTACTCATCACTCATTAGACCCATTATAGAGTACAATGCCCCCTTTTGGTATGTACCTCACTAGACCTCTACAACAACTGGAAAGGCCACAGAAATACTTCACAAAGAGGATTACTGCCCTCAAACAGCTGCCCTATGCAGACCGTCTAAAAAAACTCCAGCTTTACTCCTTCGCATATCGCCTACTCAGAGGCGATCTCTGCCTAACATACAAAGTTATGTCCAACCCAGAGCTGTTGGACATGCTTCACTTAAAGAAATCCCAATCCCTCCAAGCTACATGCTCTAGGGACCTAAACCTTTTCACCACAATAAACAGAACATGCTGGAGGGATAGATTCCTGTCCCAGAGACTTCCCATACTCTGAAACAAACTACCTATCTATATCAAACAAAGCTCCTCATTAGCACTCTTCAAGAAAAATCGTAATGATTGGATGGGAGATAGGAAATTCACCCCGGGGATCACTTCTGTGGCTCTGCTAGACAGGGGCACAGGAAAATAATTTTCTTGGGTGGTGAAAGCTGGGATACTGTTTGGCTAGGCTTATATAGGCCCTAGGACCAATAGCCTAGTACCTACCTATGAACCTATGAACCCATGGAATACACGGACTTACATCATAATACAGTAGCATCAAAGCCTCACTTGCCATCAGAATGAAAAACACAGACTTTGCTACATCATAATACCATCAGTGAGCAACATGAAATGCTTTGTCATAGCATAATACATCAATGGCGTAGCAACACCTACCATCACCCTGCTACTCTTCAGACATTGTTACATCATAATGCAGTAGTGTCAGAATGTCTGTCATCATCAGCATGGAACACACAGGCTTTGGTACATCATAATACAATTGAGACATAGTCTCAGTTATCCTCAAGGAACACACATGATTTGTTACATCATAATACAGTAGTGTGAGAGCCTTGGCTGTGATCAGCCTAGAATTCTATAGGCTTTGTTACTTTATAATATGTAACTGTCAAGAGCCTCAGTTTTCATCAGGAAAGAACATGCAAGCTTTGTTTCATCACAATACATTTGTGTCTGAGTTTCAGTTACCATCAGTATAAAACACTACAGGCTTTGTTACATCGTAGTGCAGTAGTATCAGAGCCTCAGGTACCATCTGCATGGAGCACAAAAGCTTTGTCACATCACAATACACAAATTTCAGGGTCTCAGTTACCATCAGCATATAAGATTAGAGGCTCGCTTACATCATAATTTAGTAGTGTTAGAGCTACTGTTTCCATCATTATGAACCATAAAGATGTTTTACATCATAATACATTAGTATCAGAGAATACCATTGTGCATGTAAACTTACCATAACAGTAGATCCTGTGCAGGATATAACAGACAGACAGCTTCCAAAGATTCAAAGGCCATTTGCACATTCCAAAGCCATTATTCAGCTTAAGCTTAGCTGAAGAAAAGTAGAGGTTTGGAAGTTTTAACCAATATGAAATCATGAAATATTATTATAATGCTTAACATAACTTACATAAATGAGAAAAAACAAAAGAAACTAAGAACAAAAATAACTATATACAGTGTCCACAACAGGAGATAACATTAACTAGAACCATTGATACTTTTCCAAGAAATCTCTAAGCTTTTGCCAGAATAAAAGTTTTCTTACATAATAATCCAGCAGACTCAGAGCCTATGTTATCATCAGCACGAAGGTCAACGGGCTTTGTTATATTATAGTTGAGTAAGGTCAGATCTTAAGATTAAATTAGCATGCAACATACAGGCTTTGTTACTCCATAAATCAGTAATACCAGAGCAGCAGTTACCATTGGTCTGGAATACAAAGCTTTGCTACATTATTATACAAAAGAGTCAGAGCCTCAGTTACCATCGGTATGGAGTACTACAGACTTTGTTACATCATAATGCATTAGTAACAGGAACTCAATTACCATCCACAGGGAAAACACAGGCTTTTGTTACATCATGATATAGTAGTATTAGTATCTCAGTTACCAACATCAAATAATACATGTGCTTTCTTATATCAGTATATAAATAAATAAGTGTCAGACCCTTTGTTACCACGAGGATGGAATGCATAAGCTTTGTTACATCATAATACAGTAGCGTCTGGGTCTGTCTCCTACAAACAATACAGGCTTTGTTATTTCATAATAAAGTAGTGCCATATCCCCATTTGCCATTACCATAGAATGCACATGCTTTTTGCATCATAATACAGTATTCTGTGAACTTCAATTGCCACCTGCATGTGCACGAATACTACAGGCTTTGTTCCATCCTAATATTATGGTGTCAGAGATCCAGTTACCATTACCATAGAACACGCATGCCTTGTTTTGCAAGCAATAATGCCAACCAGGGTGTGTGTATTACTGTGTAAACAACATATGCCCAAGGGTGTCCTGAGGGTGGTGGGCCTCTACACTCCTGGAAGGGTGTTATTTATACAGTAACACACACCCTGAAGAACATTATTGTGCTTAGAGAATGGGCTATATGATATTTATTTTTAGTACTATATTATTTTTTATATTTTGATGTAAAATAATTCCTACACCTAATGTTTCAGCCTCACTATTGTGTATGTAATTTTTGTTGGAGGAAGTATTTTACACCCAAATATAAATTATGTAACTATTTAATGTCTACACACACACACACACACACACACACACACACACACACACACACACACACACACACACAACATTCATCAGAAGCATAGCCAGATTAACAGAATCACAAACGTAAACTTAAAAAATATACATTTAGAAACACATGCGAGCAAACATACTCATATACTTATAGATAGAAACCTACCCACACACTTAAATCTACACACACACACACACACACACACACACACACACACACACACACACACACACACACACACACACACACACACACACACACACACACATATATACACACCTAAATTCAAACACAGAGATGTGTCAGTCAGTTACAACTATGATGTATGTCTGTGGCTGTATACCTCAGTTGCTTTATTTTTATCAAATTAAAAAATATATTATATTAAAGATTGCCACATAGAAATGCAGCTTCTTAGCTCATTGTTTACAGAATACAGTGTACAATTGATTTCACCCTCCCAGACACACATACCTTTTAACCTTTTAGCATAAGAATTAAGGAGAAAGCAAAAGAATCACATTGCCAAAGTGGTTAGAAAGACATTCTATGCAGCCCACCTTATCACAAAGGGGTTCACATCTAGATCAAGAGAGGTCATTGTGCCCCTCTACTCATCACTCAAAACTCATCAGGCCCATAATTTAATACAATGTCCCATTTGGGATGCACCTTACCCGACACCTGCTACAACTAGAAAGACCCCAAAAGTACCTCACCAAAAGGATCAAGGGACTCACACAGATGCCCTACGCAGTTAGGCTAAAGAAACTCCAGCTCTACTCAGTTGCTTACCGCCTACTCAAAGGCGATCTGTGCCTGATGTATAAAGCCATGTCCAACCCAGAATTAATGGACATGCTCCACCTCAAGAAATCCAAATCCATGAGAACTACACGCTCCAGTGACTTAAACCTCAGCACAAAAATAAATAGAACATGCTGGAGGGACAGATTCATATCCCAGAGGCTCCCCTCGCTCTGGAACAAAATCCCAATCCATGTCAGACAGAGCCCCTCAATGACCCTCTTCTATAAGAATCTTGACGTTTGGATGGGAGATCGTAAATTTACCCCTGGGATCTCTTCTGTGTCACTGCTAGACAGAAGCACGGTAAACTAACCTTAAATCGGCTATCTTCTGTGACCTACTATACAGAGGTACAGTCAACTAATCTAAGAAGGGTGGTGAAAGCCAAATACACTCTGGCTAGGCTTGTAAATGCCCTAGGGCAGATAGCCTAGTATCAACCTATGAACCTATGAACCTATAATCAGAGACTGATATTTTTAATATATTCTATAAAGTTGTTAGAATAATCGGCTTTGCATTAGCATGCTTCTTCTGAAGGCAGTTAAGTCTGAAATGCAAATGTCATTTTTTATGGATTGCCAGAAAACCATGGATTTTATAAGAATTAGACTAAATATGAGGAGAAATCAGGGGCATTCTGTGAAATCCATGACAGTTAAGAGCTTCTATATCCCTGACATATAATTACACAAACACACACAAACATTTCTATCTATCTGTATCTATAGCTATATATCTATCTATCTATATCTATATCTATCTATCTATATATAAATATATATATATATATATATATATATATATATATATATATATATATATATATATATATGGGTCTACTTTCATTAATCGAAAGTACACTTACCTGAACCACTAAACCGCAAACCGACTTTACCAAAACCTTACTATTCTGAATCCACAGATCACTGATATTTTTTTCTAAGTGAAACAAACCACTTGGCCACCAGGGAAGAACAACACAAATGGACACAAATTAAACCCATTAAAGTAGGCGGCTTCATCCCCCACCCCAACTAAATATACCAACTCCGAGATCGCATTAGAGTGGGGGAAAAGGGCAAAGATCAACCTGGTGGCCAAGTGATTCATTTCCCTTAGAAAAAAATATGGTGATCCACGGATTCGCAGTAATACGGTTTTGGTAAAGTTGTCTTTCTTTTATAAAATTTGGATAAGTGTACTTTATATATATAGATATATATATATATATATATATATATATATATATATATATATATATATATATATAAAGAAATATTTTATATATATATATATATATATATATAACTATATATATATATATATATATATATATATATATATATATATATGTATATGTACATGTATGTATATAAAACGCACACACACTTCCAAAATAAAAAATATGACTTGAAAAAATTCCTTCTGAGTTTGTGCATCTGCAGCTGTCTATTATTTCACTTTTTAAACTTGCTCCTTTTTTCTCAAAATGCATTTTACTTTTTTCAAACTGCAGAAAACTAGACCAGACATAATACAATAATAAAAAAAAAGAAAAAAATGATATAGATTGCTAAAAACCATGTACACTATTTAAAAAATGTACACAACTTTTTATCTCAGCGCCTTTTTTCTATTGTTTTCAGCAAAGCTCTTAATGAACTTTCCTAAGATTTAATTTAGGCTGGTTAATAGGCGTCTATTTTATCTTATCGAAGTTTCAGAATATCGAATCTGGTATGGTCGACACCATATCATCAAATTCTGAAAGATAAAAAGTATGCCTAAAAACAAAAATAAATAAAAACTTACCTTTGCAAGCAGGGGGACAAGCCCCCTGCACCCTCCCTACTTAAATATATCAACTCCGAGACCGCACTACATTGAACTAAATGGAAATCTCCCCTTAAACGTTTGATGTTTTTTGCTTTTGCTAATCTGGTGCCGACAATATCAGCTTTGATATTGTCTGCCTTCGACAACATGAAGTAGACCCATTAATAGCATATCCCATGCCTTCAACAGTTATGAATCAGATATGTGGTTTGATACCAGTTTAATAGATCTAAATTGTGTGGTCATTACTTTAACATATGGCACAGTTATCTTCACTTGCACAGGGTGTTGCTGAGGGACAGGAAGCTTAAGCTGACAAAAAAGGTTGGTGAATGTGTGTAAGTAAGAAAGAGAAGCAGACAGACATTTAGATAAAGCAATAAATGGCCAGCGAGACAAAACAAGTTTTAAGCTGCACGGCTGAATCATGTAACTGGTGTGTATGTGTGTGTGTGTGTGTGTGTGTGTGTGTGTGTGTGTGTGTGTGTGTGTGTGTGTGTGTGTGTGTATCTGTAGGGGTCCTCCATGTGAAACTGGTGTCTGAGTGCCTGCATGAATATAGCCAAGCTCTGTGCTACCTGTATGTCTTGCTATGTCAGATAGGTGTAAATCGTAGATGGTAGAGGTGGTAGTTCATCGTTGTCATTGCCAACCATGAGAACTGACTCTGCTAGGAGTTGCACTGGCATGTTCATGCCCATGGTCAGATGAACTGCTGCTACTTAAATGTGACTGATGTCTGCTGGATGAGCTACCCTTATGAGTATGCAGAGGACCATGACCCCATGCTCTGTCATGTGTGGTGTGGACAGCTTACCCACTGATGGAGCAGTGGAAGTACTGCCACTATGAAAGTGTGATTGGGCACAGCCACATTGGCTAACAGCAGATGATGTGGATGAACTACACCGATGAGGATGCTGCCCCCTCCCAGCAGAAGTTCCATCATAGACACTGCTCGTTCCAACATGTCATTCATCCAATCCATTGAATCGGCATAATGGTGGTGGCAATCAAGAATGTCAGCCTGTGCCACATCTGCAACTCTAAGCATTTCTCTGGAGGACCTATGGGGATATGTCTGTGCCTGTGCTTCCTTGATGCTCCTAAACATACACTGAGTGGCTTGGGAAGAGACACCTGGATCAGTTGGCAGATGGACAGCAGACCTCTTCCGAGCACCCCTAACAATCCTATGTGGTGCCGCACCCACACTTTGGCTATAGGCAGAATCAAGAGGCACTGAATATGTAGTAACCACACTTCCCTGATCTATTGTGTCACCCTCCACCTGTCCAATACCTGAGTGCTCACCGGAATGGGTAGGCATAGGACTACTGGCTATGTCAGATGGGATTTCAGTAGATGGCTGTATGTCAACCTCAGTATCAGATTCAACTTCTGCAGCCCCCCCAAATGTACCTCTGTTTGGCCACTATCATCATCAAAGTCTGCTGATACTTTGACATCAGGTGGTAGAAGTCCCAGACTTCCACTGTCAAGATCACCTGTGACAATAAGCAACAAACACAGGAACAATTAATACCTACACTACTTTAGTCCAATATATGCTAACAAAATAATGGTGTTGTCACTATTAGATAGTACATAAATACACACAACAGTCCTGACATCAACATCACACATTAAAATATTTATTTGAATTGCTCATCAGTACTGACATATAAAAATATTTGGGTTATGGGGTATGCTGTGTATGCCACATGGTCCTGGAAGAAGTTAAGCAAAAAGTAAGGGCAACGTCATCACAATTAACAATAACACAGGGGGTAATATTTTTTCTCCTTTATATGTCCATTAACTATACTTTCAACAAGAACTTGGATGACAAGCCCAACCTATGCCCATGTGTAATCAATCAGAATGTGTTGTTAACTGTAGCAATCTTCAATCCCCCCAACACTGTTGTGAAACTGAACTAACATATTGATTAAACTGTTTTACTATAAAACAGTATTTAACAATTGAGATAAAAAAAGCCTACCTGGAAGCTCCTCCTTGTTCATGCTTGCTGTCCCTGAAACAGTAGCACTAATGTCAAGGACATGCTGTTCTGTACTTTCCTGGGAGCTGCCTGGATCCCTGACAGAGGACAGGATTTCTTCATCTGTGGTTAGTGGTGGCTCTATAGCAGCCCCCCCCCGGTACCCATTTGATCACAAACCACTTCAGCTGCTCTCCTCCATGTAGACAAGATCATGTCAATGGCCCTATGGTGCACCTAGTCATATGTCCTGCTGTGGCCACCAACTGCATTAACGTCTACAACTATATGCTGCCAAATTTGTATTCTGCCTGACATATCTCCATGTCCCCTCTCAAGCAGGAAGGCACCGTGTCACCTAAAAACCTCAACAATGACCTGATTTTCAGGGTCAGTGAAGGGTGGTTTTCGAGGATTGAAATGCCTGCCTGGCATAGTCCTAGCTGTCCTAAAAGACAACAGAAGGATAATACACATAACTACAAAATAACTGTTCACATATAAAACAGTATTACCTACTGGAGAAACATAAAACAGACTAGAGCTCTGAAATATGAACAACACGTTGGATGCAAAAAAAAAAAAGGAGATTAACAGTAGCAACATATCCTTGTTTGTGCCATAACAGAAATGCAGCATTGCTCCCCACCCTCCAAAGGAATAGGCAAATGACATATAATAAACCATCTTTGAAATGTTAAAAGTGCTATCAAATGAACTGTCACTGAAACATGTCTATAGATTTATCATAGAACATTCCATGTTAAGGTATTGCCAATCATGTATACCAGTGAATTGAACATTTAATGGTATACATGGTGGAAGCGATGGATCATTTTTCTTTAGCATACTAGCAGAACTAGTCTCACTTAGAGAAGGGGATATGAGTAAAAAGTTGAATGAATTAGAGAATAAACTAATTTTAAATTTTGGCACACTTCATCCTAGGGGTCTGAATTTAGAGGTCAATATTAATTAAATTCAAATTAAATTAAATACGTTATTTTAGTATATGTTCTAATTTTAGTATGTATGTAATTATTGTATTAATTTGAACATTGGTAGTGATTTTATATTATGGTTATGTACTTTGTACTAGGCACTTTAAGAAGGTTAATTGGAAGTTAATTAAATTGTAATTGTGTAGGGGTTCACCTTGTATTAATGATAAGCTTGTGAATAGTATTGTATCCTTGAAGGCAAAAGGCCAAGGTACCAGATTAATTTGCAGCACTATTAAAGCTCTTTGAAATCGCTGGTGCTCTGCATTCATGTGGTTTTGGCATACCTGTGAAATGCCCTGATAAACATGCCCATGCCATCAGTAGACTTCTAACTAATGCATACAAATAAAAGTGTAAAAGCCTTTGCTAATCAAAATATACATATAAGACTATTAAACAGATTATTCTTAATTTATTACATCTGAGTGACGCCTACAGGTGCATCTGCAGTTAACTCCTATTGATGCCTCTAAGCACCAAATATTGCTTGCTCATATTTGCATTAATAATTCCAAAACTATGCAATGTACAAGGTTTTAAAAGATTTCATCTTAAAGCTTACACAATGGCAAATGCAACTGCACTAATATTTGACCTATATCTAGTGCAGATAAATAGATATTAACTGTTTTTTATAATATTAATGTATATAGATATAATTTTCACATTTTTCTAAACATCTCAAAAACCAAGTAACACAGACATAACTCCTTAGCCTCATATGAAAGCTCTCAGCTATATGAATAAAATTATGCCGACAGTATGTATGTAACTTGAGTGTTTGCTGTGATATTGTAAGTTGTTTACAAAATATTACAAATATAATAGTTACTGTGTTTAGCGTGATTTATAAAATTCAATTGAAGACCTAAAACCTAAAAATACTAGCACTATAAAATAGTTTGTGATGAAGACTTTGCCATTTATAGTTCTTTCATAACCCCTATGGTTTCAGAAATATGAACATTTTTTGAAATGTGAGGACATAATTTGATTTTGTCAAAAGGCTTAGGCTCCACCCATTGGAAGTCACAGAGCAAACTTCCTGAGTCCCATTGGAGTAAATGAGTTAATTACATTTCAGAATATGCAGTATATAGCTGACAAAATGTAAGCATACCTTCTCAAGTTCAGTAATCCTCTGAGCAGATATATCTCAAAGTAATAGCCTCTTTTCTGTGTTCTTCACATAAACAAGTCAACTCTCCTTCAGGTCCCCTAGCTACACAATTGCCTTTTTATACTGTAGATTCAGGGCTGTCAGTATGGTGAAGATGCAAATGAGGTGCGAACTCATTAGACTTGCTGAATCCCAAATACTTTGCTCCTTGTAGCAGGTGTAAACATAGTGCAGGCACTCCCTCAGTGTTTGTTTTTAATGGATTGCAACTGCAACTGATTACTGGTAGGGAGAACGAAAACACAACAGCAATGCAGACTGACCTACATCCAGTGGGTATGTCAGGTTAGACTTACAAAATGTTAGATGTAATCTTGTCAAGGTTGGAAATGTAAGTAAGCAGCATACAATTTACAGGTTCTGTTCATTATCATCCAACCTCCCCTTCATTTGTTGGCAACTGCATACTATATTATTGCCATTTAATATATTTACATATTTTAAGGAAAATGATATAGAATGGCTTACAGACTTCATGTCTCAGATTATAGGTCAGATAAGAGAAGAATGACCAACGAGCACAGAGAGGTAAGACAGAGCTGCATATTTGCAAGGAATACTCATACCAGGTTGTGTGATCACTCAATGCAATACATCCAAAAATAATACAGTAAACTCTCAGTTAAACAGAACTCAAGCAACTAGCACTCTCAAGCAACCAGCAAAAAACATCCAAGGAATACAGTACGGTATGAACAATTCAATTTTCATGTGTTGCACTTTCTGCCCCCCCCCCCCCAGCCAGGCTTTTAATTACTGTATTTAAATATTAAAATCCAATCAATACAGTGTTTATGGTATAGTATGGTATAGTATAGTATAGAATACATTATTATTCAGGCCTATTCTTAATACTAACTCTCAAGCAACTAGAAGCTAAACTTATCTGGCATCTACCAATCCCCATGGGTGCTGGTTAACTGAGAGTTTACTGTAAACGTACAGATAGTTGTATGGTTTTGTATTACTGTATATGATGTTGCAGATGGTTGTATGCAGAATGATTTTAGTTACTTGCTGCAAAGTTTTGTGTGGCAAAGAGGGATAAGGCACCCTTACTGTGTCCTGAAGGTTCATTGTATGAAGAGTTCAAATCTAGACTTATGTAGAGATATTTCATGTGTAGTAACATTTTGTAGTGTGTATGTCATAGATTCCTTTTCCTCATTTCAACTTTTCAACTACTTTTTCCTTTTTTGTGTGTGTGTGGGGGGGCAGTGTTTGCATGATGCATGGTTTAGCACAAACATGGGATATGGAGAAAATGAATGTCAGGTTTGGCTGTGCTTTTCTCGTTTGCATGAAGTGCGGCAGTGTGTAAACTGGACTAGTGGCCCAGCCAGATAGCTAACAGAAGAACTGCAGAACACCTGCAAACAGGGCATCTGTAAAAAGGCAAAAGTAAAAAAAAAAACAATACATTGTTGCAGTATCTATGTTTCATCATGCAACTGCACTTAGCAGTATTGTACAATGGTTAGCAAAGTTTCCCAGCAGCTGCAACCATTGAACACCTGCAGACAAGACTCAGATAGCCAATAGTTGAAACCACATACATTCAATTAATTCTGCTGGGCACCATGCAAACATACTAAGCAGCACTGTGTGGAGGTTAACACAGAGACTTTAAGAATTATTAGGAAATTATGGAATGTTATTTAACTAGTCCTATGGGAGCAGGTGTAAGTGTAGGGCTGCAGTACAGATGGTACTGGGTTCTAGTACAGGGTGTACAACCTCTTTTTACTGTTGTGACAGTGAAGTTTATAGCAATTAACTGAAAATAAGTGTTATTTCAACACTCTTGTGGCAACAGGTGTAAATGTAGGACTGCCATGCACATGGTCTTGGCATCTAATACAGAACACTCCATACACTTTTACTGTTGTTCCACTTCCTATTTTATCTCACTTATAACACTTTAGATAGTAGAGCTTATATGAATTATATGTATGAATAATGACACACCATTATTGTGTTTTCAGATGTATGACTGAGGGTATACTGTCTACTATATTTCTGTATGTACAGTTCTGCTATCCTGACTTGCCTGGTCTTCACAATTACATAAGACACATCAGGATCTATATCCAATAACTTTTTCAGTTCACACATATATATGTGTAACAGCTCAAACTCTCACTTGTATTTATGTACGATTCCAGACTATGTCTAAGCAGCATTTCTTCTGTGGAAAAGATGGAAAATCAATGCTGTGGAAGAAAATGTTTTGTCCCTTATAACTAGGTTTGAATCCCCCAGTGTAAAAATCAATTTTCCTCAGTGTATAAAGGCAAAAACAAATGTGTCAGGTCATTACATTTATGCCCCCAGTACATGCCTGTAAGCTTAACTCACCTAACAGTCACCTTCCAATTTCCAATATATATTTCTAGGCTATATCAGTAGACACCCCTCAAACTAAGGCCAACTGTCTGATTAACCTTCCAATTTCAATTATTTAACTCCTCTCTGATTGGCATTGCTGTGCACCACTTAACATAGTGCAAACATGGTTGGCATTGTTGCTTGGGTTTGCGTACTACCAGTAAATGCGATAACTGGAATTGGCAGGAAAAAAATCTCCTTCTATTGCTGTAGTTTGGCTGGTAGACATGGCTGGCATTGGCATTGGAGAGTAAAGTGCTAAGTTTAGGGCACAGAGATGGGGAATCCAGGAGTCCAGGATATTTATTGGACTCCTGGTAAAACATCACAGCCAAAGGCTTCTGCAGAGGGACAATTCTGGTTTTCAGTACAAGTCCGAGGCATGCAATAGTTTGGCCTAGGCTGTATCCAGTGCCACTGGTATCCCACAGACTGGACAGCAATGTAGGCATCATTTTAATGACCTACACAGGAGAAAAAGGATGCTCTCAACTGTTTGTTGCATGAGTTTGAGACTACAGACATGCTACAGTTGTGCAAGTATGACAACAAGAGAGTACTTGTAGGACTTAGAAAGCTAAATATAGGCAAGACTCATATGCATAATTCTCTTCTGTTCTTTTCTGTTCTTTCCCCAGCTCCCACTGAACATTAGTTCAATCAGCATGCTTATGTTTCCTGATTGGAGAGACTGAGGGAAGCAAGTGGTATGTATGCAACAGAAGAGAAGTGTTATTGTAGCATTAAAAATTAAAGATAGCTTTTTTGGCCTTTTATACAGCTGTATCAAATTCAGAAGGTGTATCTCAACTGTAAAAGCAAGCATGCATGTATTAGTCCGTAGCACAAGCCAGTTGTTAGAGTCCAATATTAGACTGTACATAGAGGTTGTGGTTTCAAATACCAAGATTCAATAATATTTACCTCAAATTAAAAACTCTATACCAGTGGCACAAATGCCATGCTGTAATCTGTAATCTGTATAATTGCAACATGCATATGTACAGTATATGCACATTTCAAGAATTACTTTCAACAATCTGTAGTATTTCATTTATTTATTTGACATTTGTTGACTGGGTTAGTCTGACTGAGCTTCATTTCAGTGGAGGCCCAGGGAGAAAAGTTCCACAAGTAAGTATGAACCAGTACAATGTGTACAGTATAACATGAACACATATTAATAGTAAAAGATGATCATGTGTAATACATGGTTAAATCTCAATGTATTTACAATCAACATTATACATTTTCTCCTGTACAATAATTACAGACAGTGGGACCCAGGTTTACTTATTAGCTGCTTTGCTAGTAAAGTATTAATGTAGTCTAGGCCTAGTTGATGCACAATTAGGAGTGTAGATAAGAGAAAGAAAAGGTTAGGAGAGAGAGAGAGAGTTGTATGGTAGGGGAAAAGTCAGTCAAGGAGGATGGTTACAGTGACAAGTTATGTTAAGATAGTTTTTGGTAGCTGTTTTGAAGTGATGTCTGTGATTGATGTTTCGAATGTCCAGTGGAAGTTTAGTCCAAGATATGGCCAGGGAGTAGCTGGAAAGTTTTTTTCCTATTTTAGTTTTAGGCTTGTAGATTCAGAGAAGGTTTTGTTTACTGCTATGAAGAGATCTTTGTGGTGAGTTGGGGGAGATGAGTGAGGAAATGCTGGGACAGAAGGAGGACAGATGCAGAATAGAATGTATTATTTGAAGCTGAGAGAGGAGTAGGCTGTGAGGAAACTCTAGCCAGTTTAACTTTTTGAGAGCTGGGCAGTGGTGTGAGTAGTAGGGGTGGTCTACAGTGAACATAGCCACTTTGATGTAAGTGGATTCTAGTTTTGATTGGAGGGTGGTTTGAAGGTTGGTGAGGATTTGTGAGCCATAGAGTAGGCTGGGGAGAAGGTAGGTATGGGATAGTTTGTCTTTATTGGACAAGAATATTTTATTCCTGTAAAGGAGTGTTAGATTTTGGTGGGTTTTCATAATATTGTTGATAACGTGCAGGTCAAATTTCAGTTGGTCATCAGTGATGACCCCGAGTAGTTTGGTATGTGATTCCACGGTGATAGGAGTATTATTGTGGGATGTGATTGATAATGAAGATTTAAGATGACTCAACTTTTTAGGGATGCATAGCAGGAGTTTTGTCTTTTTTTGGATTTAATATTAACTGAATGTTGGTGAGCCAGTTTTCAATTGATAGGAAGGATGGCTGCATTGTAGAATTTAAATCAGAGAGGTTATCTGCTAAGGTGATAACGGTAGCGTCATCTGAGTATTGAATGAGTGATGACTGTGGACAGGATGTAGTCAGCTGATTGGTGAAGATATTAGTATAGTGTGTATCTGTTAGGATGTATACTTCAATGTAATAACATTACATAACAAAACATAACAACATAAAAGAATTCTATAATTGTGTTGATGCATTGTATGTCACATACAATGGTTCTAATTTTATCTCTTTTTTCTCACCCCAACCCTCATCTCTGTTTTTATTTTCTATTATGTGTCATCAAAATGTCTCCATGTCATCCATGTGTACCAAGTCACTAAATGCTGCACAGCACAGCGATGTAGGCTAGCCCCATTGGATCAGCCTGCCCCTACTCTACAGGATCCAGCACCAAAGCCCAGCACATCTGGAAGACAACCTGACAGCACTGCCTCTGATGCCCATGCACTACTTGCACCCTCAGCTAGTACTGCCCTGAAAGCTGGTGCGGTGGTACCCTCTGGGAGCAGTGGTGGAGGTGATTTCATCACCCATAGGGAGATGCCAGGAATGGTGCATAAGATCATGCACCACACCATTGGTGTACAGCTACACCAGATGAACAGGCTGCAATTCCTCATAGTCTGTAGGAGGAGAAGATGTCAAGCACTCCAGCTGCCAGCAAAGGGGACAGTGATGACAGTCCAGTAGGTGAGGACTCATTTCTCACTGTCTCCAAGCTTGACAGCCATCACCCTGCTTTATCCCTTCCCTCAACCCAATTATTATGTCCTCCAACCTTTTGTGTCTCTCACTGTCCCTGTCTCTTGTCCTGTTTGTCTTGTTTGTTTGCATTTACTTCCTCACCTACCTAACTTACCTGACTCAGTCATACCTATGTCTCTTACCTAGCACTTACTGAATTAAAAAAATACCAAATGTCCCACAAAAAAAAAATCATCCTATACATAGCTCTCCATTTTGCACACGTGTGTTCTTGACACACTTGATTAAGTCTAATTGTTTACATGATTACATTGTTGTCATCCCTCTCTCTGGAGGTGACAGTTCAAATTCAGCTAATATTATGCACATATGATCAGTTTTTACTGTTGAAGAAATGGATACCTATGGTTCTTTCCTTCCTTCCCCCTGCACATTCCTGTGTTGCTTTCCTTTTGTTCTTCCCTGCTTGCTCCCCATTTCACCACTTTCCTATCTACCCCATTTTAACACCTATAATCTGATCAAAGAATAGAATCACACACAACACACATTAAGTAGCAGAAAAAAAATAATGGATCCTTTCAGTTTTTGGCCTCTATGTTTGCACGAAGTTTTGCATTGCACAGCAATGCCAACCAACTGTGAGTGGCGGTACAATGCTGCAGTTATCTCTGCACAATCTTGCTTAACCCCACTGCACTATGCCAACATACAGCAACACACATACTATAAAGAATTAATGTAATTGTATTATCACTGTTTATTTAAAAGTATTTAAATGTATTAGATACACCTGGATTCAAACCCAGTATCATCTGGGCTTAAAAAGAAATTTGTCAATGCATTTACAGCTTCTGCCACAGAGTCAGTTAAGCAGCAGATGTTTTTCATAGACTCAGTACTAACTCTCAGACTTTAGCAATGCAGCTTACATTTGTGTACTGCTTAACTATGCACAAAATGGAAAGTAATAAAAATCTGTATCTCGCATGTGCTAACACTTTTCCAAGTGTTGCATAAACATGCTGCTCGCTGTGCTAGAGAAAACTAAATATTATTATGTATTACTGCTGTTTACTGTCCATTTCCTGTCTATGACATGAAATTACATGTGGAAACAACCAACTGAAGGCCCTATCTAAGAATAAGTCACATATTTACAATACAGCCATGTGTTGACTCTCCCAAAGTGCTGCAACCCTGGTGTCTCAGTACTTTTTTCGCACAAATATCATCTACAATACATCATCAAGGAAGATGCAGGCTTCATTTTATCAATATATGGTAGTGTCACAGCCTCCCTTATCCGCAGCATGGAACACTACAGGCTCTGTTACATCAAAATGCAAAAATGACAGACCCTTTGTTAGCATGAGGATGGAGAACACAGGTTTTGTTATATCATAATACAGTAGTGTCTGAATCTCCCTTACCATTACTATGAAACAATATAGACCATAACCCCAGTTGCTATTACCACAGAATTCACATGCTTTTTATATCATAATACAGTAGTTTCAAAGGCACAGCTACTAGCAGCATAGAATGCACATACATCTTACATCATAATACAGTATTTCCTGAGCTTCAGTTACTATCAGCATGGAATATTAAACGCATTTTTACATTCTAATATTATAGTGTTAGAGTCCCATTTACCATTACTATAGAATGCTTATGTCTTATTATACAAGCAATAATGCCCATCAGAGTGTGTGTATTGCTGTGTAAGTAACTGATGCCCAAGGGTGTTCTGAGGTTGGAAGGCATCTACACCCCTGAAAGGCTCTTATTTATGCAGTAACACACACCCTGGAGGATATTATTCTACTCATAGAATGGGCTTTTATTTATTTTTTATTACTATACTATTTTTATATCTTTGATGTAAAATAGTTCCTCTCCCTAATGTTTCAGATTTGCTGTTGGGTATGTGAGTTTTGCAGGAGGAAATATTTTATATACAAATATAAGTTATGTAAGTATTTAATGTCTACACACACATGCGCATACACTCACACACACAGACACACATGCAAACACACACATTTATCAGAAGCACACATGGATTGACTCAAAAACATGCTTAGAAAATACACATTTGGAAACAGAGACAGGAAGACGTACTCATATACGTAGCCATACATCAAAACATGGAAACACACACACACACACACACACACACACACACACACACACACACACACACACACACACACACACACACAAACACTTACATGAATACACACAAACACACATGCATGCACACAGAGACACAAAAACAATCCCACGCAGATGTGTCCATCAATTACTATGATGTATGACTGTGGCTGTATACATCAGTTGCTTTATTGTTATCAAATGAAAAATTAATTATATTAAATTAGTTATATCAGAGACTGCAGCTTCTTCTTTTTTGCAAACACCTTTACTGAATTATCACTTGTGACATAGGCAAATTTACATTCATATAAAAGTAATCAAACTATATTAACATAACAAACATTATACTTCATATATATTGCTGTATATCATATAACCTAAGCAGTATTACATACATTGTTCAATCCCTGCCCTTTTTAAACAAGAAACATCTTTATTAAGCTATCACTTACTACATAGGCAATCATACATTTATATAAATGAAAACAAACCACATTGACACAATCCTAGTTGCAAGCATTTTATATCACAAACCATACTGACACACTCCCAGTTGCAAACATTATACATCAGTTATAATCTACCCAATCTTTCTCACTCAAACATTACATAACTCATACAAGTCCTGCTGCCTTTTAGACCTCATTCCTCCCTTGTATATATTGTTCCCACAATTCCCATTTTTGTGTTATGTAGTTTGCTCCTACCCTTTTCTAAAGATCCCAATTCCAGTTGTTTTATCTCTGTTACTATATTCACTACTTCCAGTATAGGTGGTTCAGATTTTGATTTCCATTTTCTAGTAAAGGCTTATGTAGCTTCTTAGCTCATTGTTGACAGATTGCAGTGTGTAACCCATTTGATACTCCCTCCCATGTTTCATCTTTTTAGTTCAAGAATTAAGGAGAAATCGAAACAATCAGTGCCAGATACTGTTGTTATATATTTTATAAAGTTGCTAGAATAATAGGCTTTGCATTAGCATGCTTCTTCTGAAGGCTATTAAGTCTGAAATGCAAATGTCTGTCATTGTTTATGTATTGCAATCCTCAAGGATTCACCAAAAACATAAATTTTGCAAGCAAGATACTAGATATGAGGAGAAATCAGTGACATTCTGTGAAATCAAGGACAATTAAGAGCTTTTATATCCCCCATTACAGAGACTGTGGTGTTCCATCTGTATCTATACCTATATCTATATCTATACCTGTATCTATATCTATGTATATAGCTAGATAGCAAAATAGATATACACACACACACACACACACACACACACACACACACACACACACACACACACACACACACACAGCCAGATACCACAAGGTTTGTGGAAGCTATTTGTGGACACCTCAGCATGCAGAAGGAAGACTTCACTGCACCTCCCACAGAAACAGTTTCAGAAGACATGCTGATAATTAGGGATTTCTTGCATACCAGTCTGACTCCAAAACACATTGGGCGTATACAACACAACTTAAATGCAACAAACTGCTCTCCATCTTCCTGAAATCCTCAACATATGCTTTATGGACCCTAATTTAAAGCTAATACCACCGCTTTCATTGTAGCAAAAGAATAAAAAAAAAATATATAAAAATACACATGCTGTTAATGAACTGCAACAATCTGCAGTGATATAAGTCATAAATGTGGCTGCAGCTGTGCACCATAGAAGGCAGCCAGCTAGAGTCAGAGCAAGGATGCAACTAAACCAGTTGTCAGACCAGCAAATATTTGACTGATACCGGCTAGATAGACAACTGCTGCAGGCTGTCTGTGTAGACCCTGTGAAGAAACCCCATCCCCCTTGAAACCAAAGTGTGCCTCAGCCTGGGTACTTGCATCTGGAACATTCCAGAGATACATGGAGGATGCTGTGGGAGTATTAGACAACTGCCAGCTGTATCCTGGCAAAATTCCTAGACACAATGTGCAGCAAGGTGGATGACTGCATACACTTTTCATATACCCTTTTCATATGCCCCTATGAAGTGGAGAACTGTAATGCACCAGTTTTACAGCATTGCAAACTTCACCATGTACTCATTGCAATAGACTGCACACACACATACCTATCAAAATCAGCACATCCTGAAGCAGACCGATACATAAACAGAAAGGGATGGCCATCCATCAAATATCAAGTTCTCTGTGCAGCAGATGGCAGCATAACAAACATCATGGAAACACACCCTGGCCGAGTCCATAATGTTGCCATATGGAGGGAAAGTGGATTGATGGCTGAATTCCAGCAAGGAGAAATACATAAGGGACTACTACTAGGTAAGTTACAGGAGCACAGCTTGGGCATAAGCTAAGGATACCCCATATACCGATATCCATTCTGACCAAATATGTTTTCATTCCCCACAACAATTCACTGTGGTTAATCATTTGAGCCATGGCTAATGACACCATACTGTGAACCATTCCAACCCTGCACGGGAGGCCTACAATAGAGCACACATAATAACCAGAAACACCATAGAGCATATGTTTGGTGTACTGAAATTTAGGATCAGATGTCTGTTCACATCCAAGGGTACACTGCAATACATACCTGAGGAGGCAGTGCATGTGCCACGCTTCACAACATGCTAACTAAAGCACATGGTGGTCTTCCAGCTGCAGGTCTTGTGAACTACCTCAAGAATCCCAGATGTCTGAAGAGGACATCCCACAAGTATCAGAGGAGGAGCAGGGAGAATGTAGGGGGCAGAAAGCACAGGTATAGGCAATGTAGGGTGCAACAGTAGGTACAGGCCCAGGCAACATAGCAGTGTCTGACACACATATTCGAGACATGATAAGCCACATGTACATGAGTACACACATTAGACATTGATGATCAGGTGTTGACCACCCCACAGCAGCACTGATTACAATTACCCACTAGATGTACACACTCAGCACCAGACATAACACAGTAATCATAACATATTACAACATGAACATATGCAAATATGCCACTACACGGATCATCTTCTCAGGGCACAACTGACAGAGGCATGCATACATACATAGATTGTTGTATCACTATATGTAAAACAGTATTAAAGGCACACATCAGTGTTACACATTCCCATCTCTACAATATAGTAACATGGAATAAGAGAAACCATGCAAGACATAATGCAGAAAGTTTAATAGGCACAGAAAAAATATATTACAGTAAAGTGGTAATTCAATAATATAAGCCAGCTATGTTTACTACACTTTTGGGCACATTCTAATACAGTCTAGGGTGACCTCATTGACATCTCACACCACAGTCCATTCTGCCATGACCATGTAAGAGAAACATGCTCTCCTGGTTACTATCTTAGGGGAGATTGATGGGGTGACAACAGCATGGTGAAGTGAAGGAGCATGATTGCAATTTGAAGGCCTTGTGACTGGCAGTACTACAGCAAATGGGCCAGAAGTTGAAATATGCACAGGTTGGACTAGAGACATTGATAATCAGCCAGTGGTAGCGCTGCAGACAGGTGGACTGTCACTCCTATGTTGTAATCTGCTGAGCACATTCAGGGAAGACAGAATCCTGCTGGTAGCATGAAATTGTTGCAGTACTGTTGAGGCCAGCTTTTCTACTGTTTGTTACACAGCTAGCAGATTCTCATTCCAAGCAACCAATGCAGCCATTATCTTAGCATGTCTGCACTCTTGTCCTTCATCCACATGTAGCTGGTGTGTACCATAGCTAGCAGAGTCTCTTTCTGAGCAACCAATGCAATCATTATCTCAACATGTCTGCACTCTTGTCCTTCATGCATCACACGTAGCTGGTGTGCCACATGATCTGTGGCACATGCAATTGCACAGATGTCTGAACGATGCCATTGCTATGACTGTTCATTTGCCTGCAGCAGGAGGTGGACACTCTCTGACAACTGGCCGTGCACAGCATCTGCTCTCCTATGTCTACCAAAATGCACTGTTTCGGGGTGTTGTGAGGAAATGCCATCAGCAGTGGTATCAACTCGTGTCTGTCGGTCAATGGCCTCTCCCTGTTCAACATCTGCTGTACCATCATCCTCCAATTGACTAATCAAGTTTACCTCCACATCTAAGACTACTGCTGCTGTAATATCACTGTTAACATCATAGATGGACTCTCCAAACATGTCAAGGTCCTGTGTGTCAGGGGCCAAAATACCATGTTCAGACACATCTGAAAACACATGATGATTGCTGATCGGCTGATGGATGATACAGATAGTTGATGTGCTGCAAGATACAAAGACATAGATCAGGGCAATGTGCTTACATCACATGATGGATAGCATTAAAGACATATGATAGATATATATCACTGGAATGTTACAAATAATGACTTTACATGAGGTCTATTTATTTATTTATTTCAACTTGATTACTGGGGAAGTCCAACTGGGCCACAAGGAGTCCATTTTCAGTGGAACCCCATGATGAAAATCTCCAGAAACAATCACAATATGAACAAATATAGAAAGGTGTTACAGAGAAAATTATAAAACGAACAATTGATTTTACAGAGGAATACATCACACAATCATACACTATATTAAGATTCATAGAGTATGCAATACAGTACATTTACAGAGAGATGGATATTATATATCTTATACACAGTAAATGAAATATTGATTAAATGTAAGTTTTTTTTTTTTTTGTGGATGACTGTCCAGATTGGGTATTGTGGAGAGATTGAAGGAATAGGTTTAAGTAGAAGGTGGAGAGGTAGATGAATGTGTAGCATTACACATACTGTATGTATGTTTCACAGTATCTACATGCATGGAGTATATAATTCAGTTACAAGGCCAACATACATGACATATGTGAGGAATGCAAAAACACACATCTGACAACCTCGCAGGGAAAGATGGTGCTGTTGAAGAAGAATGAACTTCAACTACTGTAGGGAAAAAACAGCATTAGTGATCACATCATTACCACCATTAACCAAGTGAACACACTTAAAACAAGCAAAAGGTTTAACACACACATACCACTTGTATGTGCACTGGATGGCACTGATGCAGTCTGACCTAGGAATGGGAGGAAGGGTACAGTATTAATGGAGGACAATAACAGGATTAACAGCAATGACAGGTATAAAACAGTTAAAAGCATAACAATTACAGAGTCCTGCTTTGGAGAGGTTGAGGATTGTACTGTGGATCTTGCAGTGGCAAAGTAAAGAGAAAGACAACACAGTCATGTATTTAGCAAAAACAATACTAACAGAACACGTGTACAACAACACAGTAACATTGGGATGCAAATACTCAAGAGATAGACATTGCAACTATATACCAGATGTGCTTGTGTTGACAACAATTGAAATAAATGTCATGTATCCCATGTGTGCTATACATTGATTCAAGCTATGACAATTTTGCTGTAACATACCTGGTCTCTCTGCACTTGAAACTGCATGGCTTGAGTCTCCACTGGATGTACCTGTAGTGTACAATGTTAGGTAAATAACAATATGACAGTAAACAACAGTGCCATGAAACAAAGCTGAGGCAATAATAAGGTAGTGTTTACAGTACCAATATGGAGACCATCAGCTGCCAATCCCTGGTTTGGTCCTGAAGTAGAAAGACCTGTGAATATTAAGGCAAGTAGCATTACACATGTTGTTTCAACTGCTCTGTCTGTCCTTCAGTTGTATGAATACATGTCATGAGACTTATGTTCATCATCCTCACCCTGTGTAGATGTGTGTCCATGGTCAATTTTGCTGCTGTAACTCAAAAAAAAAAATTCATAAATATGCATGCTATAGCAATATGCAGTGTTTTTCTCTGTACCCAGCCATGTAATGGAAAGAAAGACATACATGTTTGGCCTGGAATTTCAGCTTCAATCCCACCCCTGGGGATGTGTTGTGCCCCTCTTGCTGTATGCAGTGATGCCAGAAATACTGTGATGTCATCAGGATGATCAATGGCACTTCACCACCATTGGCATCCCTCAATCTCTAGTAATTTCTCAATCTATTGGCTGCATAAAGGATCATGTCTGAGCAGTGTCATCTACAGGCATCACGGAATTGGCTGTGGCCTCCAACTGCATTCATCATGTTGGGTCAATCCAGATGTCATGCCTCTAAACTGTATTGCCAGAATGGCCTAGGAGTCTCCATCTATGTTGCTGGAGAGCATCAATTATGTTGTTATTTTCCTGGGGGAAAAAAATTGTCACCCTAAGGATGACTGGCTATCAGAAAGACAATGAAAACGCACATGATAACTGATATTATTTTGTGAGCCCATTTATGCATATGTCAACATAAACAGCATGCATTCTGTGCAATGCAAAGGTCTGTATAAACACTGTCTGTGACAAATACTAATGTGACATATAAACAACAATACTTTCATTTATAACATCTGTAAAATCAACATAACTTGCAATATCCTTAGAGTTTATGAGTGGCATTAGAACTCCTCACACTATGTATATGTTGAATGGAGGTCCAAAGACAACATGCTACAGAAGTCTGCATGCATGTCATATTAAAATACTATTGCAAGTAACAATTTAAGAACTTACAGAAAGCATCAGAAAACCTCAGGATCCATAGGCAGGCCACAGACAGTACGGATCCTTAGTATATTGAGCCAGTAATGATAACATGTTTTTTAAGAAACATTATTGAAGAAATATTTGTAACAGCAACAGCATATGCTGTTAACAATTTTGTTAGGAACCATTAATTAAGTAATATCCGTAATGTCAATATAACATAGCATGTATGGATAGTGAAATCCATAGGTGTCTGTAGTTACACCACAGAGTGCAAGGAAATACCAGTAAGAATCATAGATGATCCGTAAATCTGACTTTATATACTGCTAACATTTGTAAATTAAATCTGTCTATACAACTGCATATGGGACTGAAATCAATTATTTAAAACAGGAGCACCTGTAAGCATAAATTATCACTCCAGTAACTTATAACTTCTGTTAAAGATAATGTTTAGAGTAAAACTTAATTTAAGCAGGTACTCGCCAAAACAGAAATGCTACAATTGCCAATGTACCTATCACTCCAAATCACAGAATTAAATTGCACTTAATGTTGACCCACCTTTAAGTACCATTTGCACCTTATATAATTAATGAGGTTCATTAACATTCAAGTTTTTGGAATCACATTTGCACAGCTCTGCATAAATTGGCTTCACATGCCATAACACCCAGGTGTTCTGCGTAAACACCCAATAGGTATTGATAAATGATAACATGTGGCATTTGCCCATTATCTTCTAATGATCTGAGAACATGACATCAGTGCCAGTTTCAAATACTGATTTTTATACATTTACAGATCAGACCTTGCTAACTGTAAACTGAGTAATACCCCAGTGAACAATTCTCTGTGTTTGTATTTTCAGATTTCTTTAACTTGTGGATCATGATGGCTATTTCAAGGAGGTTCAGACTTGTCTGTGCACCAACTAGACCAACAAGGAAATGACCCAGATGTTGTCTGTGTATGACGGACTGGAGCAGAGGATAAAAGCCAGACCCTGGAACTTTGTCACTATAGACATATGGAACCTGATCTTGGCAGAGCAGTGAAGAAGTACGGGGATTGACTGCAATGGAGTACAGGTTCGCCACTGCTATCATGACCTGCATTGGAGTGATATGGAGGAGCCATGATAGAAGGTTGCAGAGTTGCAAAGGTAGGCCGTGGATCCCTACAGTAAGTGTCAATATTCTACGAACACCTGAGCATTCCTACAGATTTTACAGACTCATATATAAATATATATATATATATATATATATATATATATATATATATATATATATATATATATATATATATAAATGTGTGCGTGTATGTATCAGATAGATGGCTTTTATAACCCTTTAGTAGCTTCTATGACAATTGACTTGTGGGGATAATTAAGTGGACTTAGTAACCTCTATCCTTATAACTGTGGGTTTGATTCCCCTGCTGTTACTTTGTTTACTAATGTTTATAATATCCGTATTTACTGACTTTTGTAGATGTACATATGTTTTACAGGGTCTACTTTATTTCATAGAAAGCACATTTCACTGAAACTCATTTGATAGAAGTCTCATTTCCCTGAAAATCATTGCCCTGAGCACAATTCTCTGAAAGCTCACTTCACTGAAAACTCATTTGACGGAAACTCATTTCAGCAAAAGGTATGTGCTCTCTTCCCCACTGTTGTGTGACCCTGGAGATAGTATATATAGTAAGGGAGGGTGGGGGGGGGCATGTTATAAATCATAAACATGCATATTTACAAGTCAAATGAATAACTCTTTCCAGAAGATAATATATTTCCAAACTATGTGGGGGCTATACGTCCCACACCCCCAATGTGTACAATACCTTGTACAGTATTGTTCACAGAAGCTCTGTGCTACATGACACTATCCCACTGACTGAGGAATTAATGATTTTCATTGTTGTTACTGCTTCTGAACACACCGTTGGCATGAACTCTTAAACTCTTTAGCTACATGACCAGAAAATGCTTGTACTTTGAAATCCTAATCCAGAATCCATATTAGTAAACCATCCCCCATTCCGGTGATGTCATTAAAAGATGTCTTTTCACTGTATTCAAAACATGCATTTTCTGTCAAGATGTATTATCTAGGAAGATATCTCTCAAGGTTAAAGTTTGAATGTACATTGTAATTGCATGTTTTAATCTGATGTTCTCCAATCTGTGTTCAAAAATGTTAAAAGCTGCATGTAACAGTGAAACATATATATGGGGATTTATCTAGCATGCTTCAGAAATAGATTGGCTAGAAAGTGTTCTGAGCTCTGTATATCACCATTATTTGAGGAACACATCATTCATGCTTTCTGTTTCCAGGATGGAAGGATTGGACCAGGAACTGAGCCATGTGAATTAAGTAGATGTACAGCCTTGGGGAGCAGAAGAGGGGGAGAGGTATGTTGATTACTTTTTCTGTTTTTATGAAATGAAATGCATCTGCTCCTGCTTACAGGCCTGTTTTTTTTTCACAATAACATGTATATTGATTAGACAGCAGGAATACCCACCATGCATCAGTAAGGTAAGTGAAATTATCATACTATAGCTGTACTTATAACTGTGAGAGAAATCTAAAAATATTGCACTATCATAAAGCATTGAGCCATTGTTTCAGCACACAGGTTTTGAATTGTAGCCCACAACATAAATAACACTTGGGTTGGTGTATCTGTTGCACATATTTTGAGGTTGAGGCATTGTATGTAAGTTTTAGTGTCTTAAATCACTTGTATTTGTAGCTGTGTTTTCCAGTGATTGATATGTTGTGCATAACTTGTCTATTTCTGAACTGAATGGAAATTTTCAGACAGTGTTATGACCATCAGTTCTCCATTGGTAGGATATGTGCCTATAACAGCTAGGATGTTTTGGTAAAACACAGTTATAATTTAGGTTTACTGACACTTGAGCAGACCATCTTTTGATTACTGAATTTCAAAATAAGAACACCTTGTAGTTCAGCATCGGTATTGCATGTGCCTACAACACCTTGGGTGTTTGGTGTAAAACACACTAGGTTTACTGACTCTTGTGCAGATAGACATTTGTTTGCAGCAGTTCATAATCAGAAAGTTAATATTCATATTAATAAAGGCAATGGGTCTATATTCTGGGATTTCTGATTTATCAGATGAGGTTTGTGGTATTGATGTTTTTATCACCCCATTTGAATATAAATCAGTGATTCCATCAGAGTTAATAAAGTTAGACGCGATCAAAATACTTATTGATAATTGGTTTACATATTTCTTATAACATTCCACTAAAAAGACATCAGGGCCTGGAGCTTTCCAATTTTTTTAAGTTGATGCATGTTTTTAATTTTTGAAAGTTGAATTGACTTAGATAAAATGATTTTATGTTCATGACTCAGATGTAGAAATTTTAATTGACTTAAATAAGTTTCTTGTTCTTTTAAAGTAAATTACATTTTTTTTTCATTCAGCTTTCTAAGTATTAGGGGTGTCATTATATGATGCTTTATTAAGTTTGATTTCTTGTATAAATGCAAAATCCCCCTGATTAAAGATTAATTTAGCAAGAAGTTTTGAGTGTAGTTGTGTCCCCTCAGAATATTTCACTAACACTATAATTCCAAACCAATATAGTTGGGAAAGTTTTATCATATTTTGTTCCTTATTTAAAATTTTTATCCTTTCTAGTTCATAATCATATTTTTGAGTTAATTCACATATATTTAATAAATCTATCATTTATCCTATCAAAATTGGCATTTATAGGTAGTATTTTTTTATCATTAAAGGAGAGACCATATTTTTGGAACTCACCCATTGCCTTAAAAACAACAGAAAGGAAACTATCATTGTTATTCTGTGCCAGAAGAATGTCACCAGCAAATAACTGGATTTTAGAAACCAAACTTGCATTTATGCTAATGCCTTTATATCTAAATTTGACCTAATAAAATTAGCAAAAGGTTCCATAATTAGATGAAAAGCAGGGGTGAAAGAGGACATCCTTATTTAGTGCCCTTCAAAATTTGTATTGAATCAGAAGTAAACGTACCTATTTTAATGTATGCAAAACAACTGCCATAAAGAAGATTTATAAGATGTGCAAAATTACTTGAAAATTACATTCCTGTAAGACTAACAAAATATATTTCCAGTTCATAGAGTCAAACACGCTATTAATGTCTAGACTCATTAATGTTAGATTCTTTTTTGTTTTTACATAGTCAATTACTGTGATTATACTTTTGATATTGTCATAAGTATTTCTATTTAGAATAAAAGCAGTTTGATCCTCATTAATCATGGAAGGTAGAATATATTTTAATCTATTAGCATGAATTGTCATGAATAATTTATAATCTGCATTTAAAAGTGAAGTTGGTCTGCATGAAGAGCATTCAGTTGGATCTTTGTTAGTTTTTAAAATTGGGGAGATAAGACTATATTTGTAGGGGGGGACTTTGTATAATATGTTTAAGGCTTCTTTTGGTATTAACTTGTAGAGGTCTGGTATAACTCCATCACTATCTGGTGCCTTGTTAAGATTTAATTTGTTAATTTGAGTTTGAATTTCAGACATTGAGACAGATTTAGCAATTAATTTCACTTGGTCATCAGATAATTTATTTTTTATATATTTCTGATAAAAAGTTTTGATTATTCCTTCTGAGCCTGTTATTATGTTATATTGATTGATTTTATTGTAATAATTTCTAAATTCCTTCAAAATATCCCCTATTTCCATTACTTTTCCTTTTCTATTATGGGAATAAATCTCATTTATATGGTTAGACTTACTAAGTAGTTTTATTCTGTTAGTATAGATTTTGGGTTAACAGAGAAATTAATTATCTTACATTTCTCTAGATTAATCCTAGTTTTATGATTTAACATTTCCAAATACTTCTTATATAGATTACTAATCTCTTCTATGTTATTATTGTTACCTGTCTGATTTTCCAGTTTTAATCTGTCAAGTTGCTCTTGTATCTCTTACATTTCTTTGTCCCAGTGTTTTTTCTTTATTGATAGCTAATTGGTGATGCTACCAAAAAGATTTACTTTTAGTGCATCCCATATAGATTTCTGAAATATCTCCTGTATTGTTAATTTCTATAAAAATAATTTCTTTAAAAAAAAGTCCTTAAATTCCTTTAAGCATGTTATATATGCTGGTAGCCTCCTGATTTTAATGTTATTGTTAGATTTTAAAAAACAGCTCAAAATTGATTGCGTTGTGATCTGAAAGTGGGAAAGATACCACTTTAACTTTGTCTAGTTTATCTATCAACTCATTGGAGACATATACTCTATCAATTCTGGATTGTGTTCCATTTCTTTGTGAGCAATGAGTAAAGAAATGGGATTCTAGATCTGAGAAAACATTTATGCCCCTAAGGTGAAATAGTTCGGTAAACTTTAACAGTGCCTTTGCTGATGCCTGTATTTTCTGTTTGCCTGTTGTATTAGTATCCTATGGTGACAATATACAATTAAAATTTCCTGCAAGTATGATGCTGCCTTTTTAAAATTGAAGTTCTTGTTCTAGAAGTTGTTCAACGGTTATAATTCCTATTCCAGGAATTCAGTATCAGTTAATAAGGGTTAATATTATCTTATTACATTCAAGGGTAGCAGAACAAAGCATACTTTTATCATCCTTATTATGTGTCGATGATTTTAGGCATAGGAAAAAAACTTTTACATAATATAGCAAATTCTCTCTTTTTTATTATATTGTGAACTAGATAATACAGAGTAATACTCAATATTAAGTCTGTGTTTATTTCTGTCAATAGATATATTTCTTGCAAAAAAATAACTTTAGAGTTAAATAACTTCAAATATTTGTTTGGACTTCCCCTCTTGTGACCATTATTCAATTCATTAAAATGTATGGAAATAGAATTAATAACTATCATTTATCATACAGGTCAAAAGTGTAGCTGTACCTCTCTTAAAATTAATTATAGGGACCCGGTATAATATATTTTCTTTGTTAAAGAACTGCTTATTAATAGTCATACTGATATTAATAACTAAACGTTTAATTAAATACATAATTGTTATTGAAAACACACACAAAAAAAAATAATATAACTAAACACTCCCTGCTTGAATAGTCCAACCTTCTAAGCAAACCCACGCATCTGCTATTCTAAAAAGCCAAAACCCCTCTCCTTCAATTAAACACAATTGTCATTAACAGCAAAGTGAAACCAAGTCTGTATCCTTTAAAATCGGCATATATCTGTGAAAAATACAAGTATAATATGTCCCAAAGTTATTGTTTAACTTACATATTTCTCATTTTTATATGTTCATTAAAACACTAAGAGTCAAAATTTCTTCTTATTATTCGATAATTATATATAATCTTGAATCTCATCTACCGTCATCTTGAAAAGGTAAGAAGCTGCTGTACTGCAGTTAACGATTCCTATATTGTGCCTCACAAAAAGATCAATTTCCTTCCCAAATCATCTATTTTCATTCAGTGAAAATGTAATCATAATAGATAAACAGATGTCATGAAACATTTGAACAATAATGTATTGATATTTGTATTCAGCAGTTTAGTATAATAAACTAGCATATCTTATGTCACCCTTAGTAAACATAAGGTTTGTTTCTTTCTTTGCTTTGTATATGATTATATAATAACTTAAAGTGTAATGATAACATGCTCATGCCATGACATTAACAAATATCACCATTTACCTATAGGTTGTAGTCTAGTCTAAATCTGTAACCTTAACTACAAAGGTATTTTTGATTAGTATTGTTACTCCATCTTTACTGGTATTGTTTCCTCCAGATTTATAATATCTTATCTGCTTCTTCATGGAGTAAGTCCATTGACTACAAATCATATAAGTTTCTTGAATAAAGCTAATGTCTGCTTTGTATTTATATTAGAGATGTAAATATTATAACTTTCTACTATTGTACTCATTTAAAATTCAGGGATTTATATTCCTGTATTAATTAGTTAGAATTTAATCAATCAGAGTTAGAGATTTAGGAAGAGAAATGGTAGCAAAAAATAATATACAGGAAGAAAAAATAAATATTTGTTAGCATACAATACTCTGTAAATTATGATGATAGTGTAATTATAGCAAGAACTAAGATTCTTATAAACGTGTACAGATCTGTTAGTAAATTGTAATATAATTCTAATTTTTATGATTGGTCTTCAGGTAGCAGGCATATAATAAAGAAATCATATATAATATCAGAGCTGAGAGTGTCTATCTCAATCTTCACTAAAGGCCTATCCCCAATGCACCTACTCTGAGAAGAGAATTCAGTTAGAATTCATTGGGATAAAATAAGCAGGAATACTAAATTGTCATTAAACACAGTTGTATTCCCCAAAGTATTTTTAACCAAACAGTTTAATACATTAAAAACTAGCACTAAATCTTTAAGATTAATAGCCACTGTTCCAGCACCCATTCCCACATCTTGTTTGCTACAACTCTTATGTATATAAAAGAATAATTAAGGTCAGAAAGATATGTTAGTTTTATATTCAAAACAAAAAGGTTTTATGTTTGAAAGCCTTTTATAGTAATTGATTTTGTGAGTTCTAATAAATAGTACATGCTGAATTACAAATGATACTAGAGATCTAGTTAACATGCACAGTATCAAATGTATTTATTGCTATTTATTATAAGTTATTTATATATTACATAAAACTAATAACACAAAAAGGCAGTTTGCAAGTAACTTATTTCAGTATAATAAATTGAACAAAACAGTAAACTGTTATTCCACATAGAACTTTAAATGCAGAAAATAAGTAACTTTTACTCTCTTTAGCAGTCTAGAAAGGGGAGTAAATTAAACAAAAAAGAAATTTCACTCATAAGGTAGTACTCTCACTTAAAGGATAGCTAAATGGATTGCTGCTAATCAACCACATTTCAAAATATCAGAATTGCACAGAATCCACGGATCATCCTGTGCATTTCATCAATCCACACTATACTGCCCATCCCACATGACTAGAAGAGAAACTGATGAAGATCTCGTTTGAAGTTCATTCTGGATGGAAATTTAATTGTTTTTTTAAAGGTAGATTTTGCTTCTTTGTCAAAGTTTATTTAGTATTTTTGTTTTTTTAAAATAAAATGTCAGCCTGGCTAGGACTGACATATGTCATTGTATGATTATTATTTATTAGAAAAGCACAAAATGGAGAGAACTTTTGCATTTTTTATTTATAAGGAATGGGAAGATCTTGAGTGAAACTGATATTGTTGCTATGCCAAAGGATGCATTACCTTAATTTTGCTGAGTATTTGATTCACATCTTGGTAAAAATTTCACATAGATTTGTCTGGCAGAACCAAATTGTGATTTAGACAAATCACAATGAGCTCTTTCTATTAATATGTTTTTGACTAGTTTTGTATCACAGATAAGCAAGAACAAAATGCCTTTTACTGTTTTGAGCAAGCCTGTCATTTCCTGGTTTTCCAAGACCCTGTTATTAGTAAATTATTGTATCTGCTTTTAGCTTCAAAGTCTAGCATTTTTTTATTAAGCTCTGGAATGTCATTATTTAGTTCTTTAAGATTGTTATCAATTACAGAGAGCTTGTCTTCACATTCAGAAATTCTGTTTTTGGATATTTCAAATCTTTTTTTTTAATTCACAGATGGCAAGGTTGATATCTGATAATTGGATAATTGTAGAATGGTTAATATCTGGTAATTGTGAATAGCTGTGATACTGATTTTCACTCATTCAAGGCAAAGGATTGCTCCAATTTAATTTTGGATATTTGCGATTTTCCTTCCTCTTTACCACTGCTTCTGTGTTGTTTATTCACAATATCCTTCTCAGGTATGATTAAAAATGACAATTTCATTTCAGAAGTTGTAGCATCCATTTGATCTGTATGTGAAGTTAGCAAAGTGCACAATCTGAAGTTCGTCAAATTTCTTTTTGATTTTTAGGCAGTCCGTTACACCCCTGTGACCCAACAGCAGTTGCCAGCAAAGGGGAAGCAGCACAGTTGATTGCAATGATCGTTAAGACCAAGAAAATTCAACTGGAAAGTTGAAAACAGTAGCAACAAACTTCAGAAGAAAACTAGATTTTTAAATGGTAACCTCAGAAGCCTTAGAAATAGCAAGGAAATAGGTTGATAGTGTTTGATTTGTAAAGGCTAGTGAGAACTGTGGCAAGTAAGTTCTCTACACTTCGACAAGCATCTTGAATCCCATTCAGTACACACACACACCATACCTCTCAACTTCTTAATGCATCAATTTGGACAAAGCTTCACATAATGGGGGACAAAGGCCCAAAAATATGGACAGACTTTGAATATTGCACTTATAAACTTAGAAAGTTGCTAGAATAGTAGGATTTGTGCTAGCGTGCATTTTATGAAGGATATGAAGTCTGAAACTCAATTTTATGGCATTATTTAGTGACTTCACTCTCAGATCACCTCAATGATTTGCCAGAAAACCACAAATTTTATGAGGAACAGAAAATATGAGGCAAAAATCTGGACAGTTGAGAGGCATGACATACACACAAAATTAAATTACTCCTGTGCTCAAACCCCTACATCCATAATTTCTCTTTCTGTTTTAGACTGTCTGAATCACCTTTAGCAGCCTTAACCAATAGGAGCAGCCCGTGGATGCTTCATACAACAACCTTTTGATTTGATTTTTGAGTGACATTTCTGTCATTCTCGAAATGGCCTGAAGATCTTAATACGGCATAATCTCCTTATTCTATATTGGGAATAAGCATAATAGAAATAAGTTTTGAAAACATCCCAGACAGTGTAGTCAACCAGATTCTTTTCTTTTTCATAGGATCATCGGATCATCGGAAGTAACTAGGCTATTGGCCCTGAGGCCTTTATAAGCCTAGCCATGTGTTTAGCCCATGTATAGACAAATCAGCACCCGATGCCCCTGTCCAGCAGGGACATGGGTGGAATCCCAGGGATGTATTTTCTAATTCCCATCCAGTTATCCAGGTTGCGCTTAAAAAGGGTTAAAGAGGTACTCTACTTGATGTGAAGATGCAGTCTATTCCACAGATGGGAGAGCCTCTGGGACACAAATCTGTCCCAACAACAAGTCCAATTGATGTCACAGACTAGGATGAGGCCGCTTGTGTGGGTTAGTTGAGTGGAGCTTGACTTGCTGATATGCAGCAGTCCCATCAAGGCGGAGTCCGAGATAGCCTTGTATGCCAGACAGAGGTCATCTCTGAGGAGTCTGTATGAAACAGAGTAGAGGGATAGGGCTTTTAGCCTATCTGTGTATGGAAGATTTTTGAGACCTTGGAATCTTTTGGTGAGGAACCTCTGTGGTCTCTCCAGCTGCTGCATGTGCTTTGTGAGGTACATGCTGAATGGTGTGTTGTACTCAATAATGGGTCTTATAAGTGAAAAATATGTGGATGTTATGACCTCATTGTCCCTGGATGAGATACCCTTACTTATGAGGTGGGCCATGTAGAAAGCTTTCCATACAATGGAAGCAACATGGTGTTTTTTTATAGTGCTTGGTTGGAACTGCTTAGAACTCTGGGTACATACATAGTTCCAGGCATCAGAAAAAAAATGTTAGAAAGTCCGCTACTATTTTTATGTAAAATACTACTTCAGTTTTTAACTTTAAATGAAATAACTAAAATTCTCCTTTTTTCATTATAACTAATGAAATGCACCATTGTTATGAATATAACTGGTGTTATGAACTGACATTCTAATTAAAAATATATATTTCTTCACCGGCTATATAATGGCTTTTCTTGCTATTTTGTCAGTTACATTTATTTTTGAGTAATCAGGACAAGGATCATAAGAAAAGATGATTTATTCTTTGTTTCATTTGCTGCCGAGCATGAAGACAAAATGGTTACTGAACAACTGCCTCTCCAGGTGATGTTCAAGTTGTACACTCTTCCCTCATGACAGATATGATGGAACACTGCAGAGATGTCCTAGAGAATATTTCACAGAGCTGCCTACAACCCTGACCTCCTTTTATACTGCCTTTTTGGGTGCATTTGCACAATTTGCAACCAATCTTTTCTAAACACCCTCACAAATTCTTTGGGGTATAGTTAAGGGAATACTCCCTTAGGATACCTATTCATTACACTTGAGGTGTGGAGTCTATCCTTCCATTTCCTGCAGCTAGAACTCTATTATGTGAGGCATGAAGTTCATGGTTACTCAGTATAATGCTAGATTAGTGAGTAGGGCTTTTCTTGCAGTACGCACAACACCCTCTTTCCTCCTGCCTTTGGTTTCTTTAGTTACCCTTCATTTGCTCAGGAGAGGAACATTCTGACAGCACATCACATTATGGGATCCTGAAGGGGGTTTAGCATCCTGGCAACATTTTGTGGGCTAAACAGTCCTAATGACAGTGACTATGATACTGTATATATATATATATATATATATATATATATATATATATATATACGTGTATTTATATATATATATATATATATATATATATATATATATATATATATATATACATATATATCTATATGTGTGTATGATACTAGTGATATGTGAGCTCTACTCACAGATATAACATCATGTTGATTTCTCTCACTTTCTTCCGTTTTGTCAGTCTTCACTTTGTCACCAGATTCCTTTTGTTGTTAATAGATGTGTTGCATCTATATAGTATCTTTATTTCTTTTTTCTTTTTTTGATGTTTTTATTCCACATTCTACTCACAAGCAATGAGCTACATCATCCATACCCATGCTTCTTGGTATCCAAAGACAGTGGGCATGGGATTTGAGCTTGGGATCGTGGGCTGTCATCCCCTGGACAGACAACACATTTTTGTTCTGTTGTCAACATATTCCCTGTAATGTGACCTAACTGATATGCTGCTATACATGTATGTCCTTTCCTATGCCTGCAATGTCTAATTATAGCATGATACCTCTCCTATTTTTTATCTTTTCATACAAAGTTAACATTTGCAGTTTGAACCACAGGTGTTGCTCTTGTTGTGAGATTTGCAGTCCTCCCCTCTGAAACATCTGTTGATGTTAATTGCTCACCTTCATCCTTCTTTAGTCAGCTTCACCAAAAATTGACCCTGGATCTTCTGGGCTGTATCCCAATGTACCATGGGCTAAATTGCTTAGTCCCACCACATTTGACCAGCTTCAGCAACTATGGACTATGGATTATGTGGGCCATAGTCAAGACCTTCTCCCTTTGTGCTATGGTGGCATCTACTGCTATGTTACAATCTATTTTACTAAGTCTAGTGTCCTATTTATTACTTTACAGACACCATATGCTTAAAATTAACTTTATATCTGAGAAAGTACTTTCATATATGTGTCCATTTTTTTTGTTATGCTAAAACTTACAGCTTCAGATATTCAAAAACAGAGCATTACTAATGGGATTTAGTTTATACCTGATCAGTTTTATTTCCATGTCCAGCTGACTATATTTAGTAGTATATTCTGTGATGAATGTGACCAGTTATGACAGTACATATGTGATAGGAGATGTTTCGATAGTGCTGCTAGGATCCATCAACCTAACTTGACCTTAACAACACAGATCACAGTATTTTTACCAAAGAATAGCTACAGAGACATCAATCAATGTTAAACTCTCCTTAAGTTTCAGGCCAGCACTCCAATTTAAGCTTACCCTTAAGTGAGTAGCACTGAATTTTAAGAAAAATACTTTTAAGAAATCTATTTCTTTGCTATCCAACTGAGTTCACACATACCACTTTCATTTGGCTTGACATAGCCAAACGTTTTTCCATCTTGAATTTAGAGTTCATTTAGAGTTTAGAAAATGTAATGTTTCACTGTGGACCTTGTCTTGTAACAGGTGCTCTCTAAAGAGTGGACAGCAGCTGTGTTCAGTGTTTTTTTCTTTGTACTGCTGTTCTTTTTTTGACTTCAGGTATCTGTGCCACATAAAGCATCACAAAGCACCATGACAGTAAGAATTAAATGCATCTCTGAAAGGATCGTACATTCTCCTTTCATCAGAATGTAAGTGAAATGCACAATATCAAACCATTTCATGCCTCATAGAGCAGATTAAAGTATAAAAGTGACTCATCTTTC